>NC_133769.1:14964608-14998164 GCF_003597395.2 Chelonoidis abingdonii | reverse complement strand
ACTAAGAATAGCCTATTAAGGCTGATAATTGCAGTTAATCCATGATTAAGTTTTTTTAATCATTAAATAATTTTTAGTTAATCGCACAAGTTAAGCTAGATACCAATTGAATGTATTAAATATTTTTGGAGGTTTTCACATATTATAATCTATTGTTTTTAAATTACAAACAGAATACAAAAAGAACAGGAGTACTTGTGGCGCCTTAGAGACTAACAAATTTATTGAACATATTTCGTGGGCTACAGCTCGCTTCGTCAGATGCATAGAATGGAATATATATATGATAGATAGATATGCAACACCATACTGAGGAACATGAAAAAGTGGAAGTAGGATACCAATTAAAGAGAGGATCGGCAACCTATCAGAAGTGGTGTGCCGTCTTCATTTATTACTTCTAATTAAGTTTGTGTGCGCCGGTATACATTTTAATGTTTTTTTAGAAGGTCTCGCTCTATGTCTATATATTATATCAGTAACTAGTGTTGTGTTGTAAAATAAACAAGGTTTTCAATGTTTAAAAGTTCATTAAATGAAATTATATGTTGATCTTACGCCGCGGCCCGCTCACCGCTGCTGGTCTGGGGTTCTGTTCACCTAGGTAGCAGCGGGCGTGAGTGGCTGTGGCCGGGACCCCCAGCTGCAAGAGTCAGGCAGCAGAACACAGACTGGAGCGGGCTGTGCAGGCGCAGCCAGGACCCCAGGCTGGCATGGGTGAGTGGCTCAGCTCTATTGCTGCTTACAGTTTCTATTCCATCGGCTCCTGCCACGTGGATCCCGTGGCTGGATCGTTCAGCTGCTGCCAGTCTGCGGTCTGGTGCCTGACAGACAGGGGGTACCTACTTTCCGTGGTTCTGGCCATTCTCTTCCTCTCTCTGCACTGAGCTGAGGGTGGACGCACGAGACAATGGCCTGGGGGTAAGGGTACTGCCAGGAGTAGAATGAGGAGGGCGCGCTGGGTTGTTCGCGGAGAGTTTGGGCACTTACCTGGGCATCCAATTTGATGGCAAGGGGTGCAGGTGGGAATGTGGGGCAGGGGTCAGGAGTCCCGTTGGTGCTCACGGGTGGGGGTGCGGATTGTGGGGGGTTGATTGGCGGCGGGCTGGGGTGTGAGTGTGTGTGAAGGAGTCAAGCCAGAGGGTGGGGTTATGAAGGAGGTCAGGGTTCAGGGCAGGGGCCTGGAGCATGTGTGTGGGTCGCAGGCTCAGGGCAAGGGCTGTGTATGTGGGGCGGAGGGATTGCGGGGGTGGGACGATCAGGGTAGAGGGCGGATGACTGCACCTCCGAACCCCACCCCCCACTCCTTGTCCCTGACTACCTCCTGGGGACGTCCTAACTGCTCCCAGGACCCACTCCCTATCTAAGTCTCTCTGCTCCTTGTCCCTGAACTGCCCCCTAAGCACACCTACCTGCCCTGACTGCCATGACCTTATCTATCACCCCCGCCCAGTCAGGCCTGGGACTCGCGGTGCTATCCATCCGCCTCCCACCTGACAGGACCATCAAATCCTGACCCAATACAACCCCCACTGCTCTCTGCTGCCCTCTACACACCCTCCCCGGCTTCCTGACAGGCCCCCCGAGAACTCCCGACTCATCCAACCCCCCCCAGCTCCTTGTCCCCTGACCACCCCTCCAGAGACCCTCCCTAACCCTAACTGCACCCCCGACCCTCCTTGCTCCTGGTTCCCTGACCCCTATCCACCCCCTGCTCACTGACAGACCCCAGGAATCTCATGCTCCCAACCCCCCCTGCTCCCTGACTGCCCCCTCCAGAGATCCCCCGCCCCTAACCACCTTGTCCGGGATCCTGCCACCTATCCAATCCACCCTGCCCTCTGTCCCCTGACTGCCTCCACCCCTTATCCAACCCCCCCAGCCCTTACCATGAGGCTCCAAGCAGAGCCAGATACACTGCTCCGCGGGAGCACGCAGCCCTGCCCCTCAGAGCACTGCGCGTGTGGTGGCAGAGCTCTGGTTGAGCGGGGAGTGTGTCTGCCTCCCCGCGGGAGCACGCAGCCCGGACCCCCAGAGCGCTGCACCTGTGGGGGGATGACTCCAGGGGAGGAGGGAAGGTGGGGGAGGGGCCGGTGGCTTGCTGCGCTTGGCTGCATGCTCTGGCCTGGGTGTGCAGACCCCGTGGCTTGCCGCGCCAGGAGAGTGGGGCCATTTGCTCACCCCGTGCGCACGCCTATGCTTCTGCTCCCTGCCCCCGCGGGGGGAGCAGAGGGCAGAGGGGAGTGGGCCGGGCTGGGCAGGAGTTTTAATGGCACGCTGGAGTCCCAGCAGGCAGCAGCGTCCTGTCTTTGGCATGTGTGCCATAGGTTGCCGACCCCTGTGTAAGAGGCTATTTAATTAAGATAAGCTAGTATCAGCAGGAGGAAAAAAAAAACTTTTGTAGTGATAATCAAGCTAGCCCATTTTAGACTGTTGATACTTTATATTATTTTTATTACAAATATTTGCACTGTAAAAATGATTAAAGAAATCATATTTTTCAATTCCACTCATATAAATACTGTAGATAATCTTTGTCCTGAAAGTGAAACTTACAAATGTAGATTTTTGTTCTTGTTACATAACTGCACTCAAAAACAAAACAATGTAAAACTTCAGAGCCTACAAGTACACTCAGTCCTACTTCTTGTTCAGCTAAGACAAACAAGCTTGTTTACATTTACTGGAGATAATGCTGCTGGCTTCTTATTTACAATGTCACCTGGAAGTGAGAACAGGTGTTCTCATAGCACTTCTGTAGCTGGCATTGCAAGGGATTTACATGCCAGATATGCTAAATATTCATATGCCCCTTCATTCTTTGGCCACCATTCCAGAGGACGTGCTTCCATACTGATGACGCTTGTTTAAAAAAATGCATTAATTAAATTTTGACTGAATTCCTTGGGGGAGAATAGTATGTCCCCTGCTCTGTTTTACACTCATTCTGCCCTATATTTCATATTATAGCAGTCTCGGATGATGACCCAGCACGTTGTTTTCAGAACACTTTTACTGCAGATTTGACGAAACGCGAAGGTACCAATAAGAGATTTCTAAAGATAGCTAAAGCACTCAACCCAGGGTTTAAGAATCTTAAGTACATTCCAAAATCTGAGAGGAGCGAGGTGTGGAGCATGCTTTCAGAAGTTTTAAAAGAGCATGTCATAAACAGATAGTTAAGAGTTAACCTTTTACAGGTAAGAGAGACATTAAGAAGCTCAGTAAACCTGGCTGACGCCTGATCAGAGGACCAGTGGGGGGACAAGATACTTTCAAATCTTGGTGAAGGAAAGTCTTTTATTTGTGCTCTTTGATTTGGGGGTTGTTGGCTCTTGGGACTAAGAGGGACCAGATGTCAATCTAGGCTCTCCAAATCTTTCTGAATCAGTCTCTTATCTTTCAAACTTGTAAGTAATAGCCAGGCAAAGCGGGTTAGTCTTATTTTTGTTTTCTCAACTTGTAAATGTTCCTTTTTTTGCTGAGAGGATTTTACCTCTGTTTGTTGTAACTTTGAACCTAAGGCTTGAGGGGGTTCCTCTGGACTATATGAATCTCATTACTCTGTAAAGTATTTTCCATCCTGATTTTACAGAGATGATTTTTACTTTTCTTTCTTTAATTAGAAGCTTTCTTTTTAAGAACCTGATTGATTTTTCCTTTGTTGTAAGATCCAAGGGGATTGGATCTGGACTCACCAGGGACTGGTGGGGGAAAAGGGGGGGATGGTTAATTTCTCCTTGTTTTAAGATCCAAGGGGTTTGGATCTGTGTTCACTAGGGAACTGGTGAAGCCTCTCAAGGCTGCCCAGGGAGGGGAAGGTTTGGGGGACAAGAAGTGATCCAGACACTGAAATTTCTGGATGGTGGCAGAGTTACCAGACCTAAGCTAGTAATTAAAGCTTAGAAGTGTCCATGCAAGTCCTCACATTTGTACCCTAAAGTTCAGAGTGGGGAAGGAACCTTGACAGAGCAACATTCTGATGTGGAAACTACAGAACCCAAACCACCAAAAAAAGAAACTCAACCTTCTGCTGGTGGCCTCTGACTCAAATAATGAAAATGAACATACATCAGTCCAAACTGCTTTGGATCATTATTGATCAGAACCCATCACCAGCATGGACACATGTCCTCTGGGATGGTGGTTGAAGATGAAGGGACATAGGAATCTTTAGCGCATCTGGCACATAATTATCTTGTGATTCTGGCTACAACAGTGCCATGTGACCACCTGTTCTCACTTTCAGGTGTTATTGTAAACAAGAAGCAGACAGCATTATCTTTCATAAATGTAAACAAACCTGTTTGAGCGTCTGGCTGAACAATAAGTAGGAGTGAGTGGACTTGTAGGCTCTAAAGTTTTACATTTTTATTTTTGAATGCAGTTTTTTGTACATAATTCTACATTTGTATGTTCAACTTTCATGATAAAGAGATTGCTTTACGGTACTTGTATTAGGTGAATTGAAAAATACTATTTTGTCTGTTTTTTACAGCACAAATACTTGTAATAAAAAATAAATATAAAGTGAGCACTGTACACTTTATATTCTGTGTTGTAATTGAATTAAATATATTAAATGTAGAAAATATCCAAAAATATTTAAATAAATGGAATTCTATTATTGTTTAATCACGTGATTAATCACAATTAATCTGTTTAATCGGTTGACAGCCCTATTAGCTACAGTACCTTTATGTTGTTGTTACAGAGTTCAGTGTAACAGCTAAACAGTTCTTTATCAAAGTTTCTCAACAACACAATTGTGAAAAATAATGCAGGCTACATTTCTCAGATTTCTGGATAGCCATTGTTGCACAGTTAGCGTACAGGACAGCTGGACTAAGATTTGTTGCAGGTACTTGAACTCATTTATTCACATGCTTAAATTTGATATAAAGTTTTGTATGTGACTGGTTCAGTTACCATAACATTGTATCCAAAAACTGTACAACTCATGCATTTTGGTGGAAGAGACTATTAGTGTACCACAGATGCCTGTCAGAAAAAATGCAAAATAGAGTACCCTACAAGATTGCTTTCAAAAGCTGTTGCTGTCATTTTTCCTGATATGTATTTAATCCAGACTCCTCCCTCCCTGGGTTATGCAAATGCAATTTACACAAATCTGTTACTGATTTCAGTGGTACAGGATTGGATAAGTGATTCTCAACCAGGGGTATGCGTACCCCTGGGGGTAAGCAGAGGTTTTCCAAGGGGTACATCAGTTCATCTAGATGTTTGCCTAGTTTTACAACAGGTTACATAAAAAGCAGTCTAGCGAAGTCAGTACAAGCTAAAATTTCATACAGACAATGACTTGTTTATACTGCTCTATATACTATACACTGGATTATATGATACAAATGAAAAGTAAGCACTTTTTTGGTGGTAATGTGCTTTGACACTTTTGCATTTTTATGCCTGATTGTGTAAGCAAGTAGTTTAAGTGAGGTGAAATTTGGGGGTACGCAAAACCAATTAGATTCCTGAAAAAGGGTACAGTAGTGTGGAGAGCCACTGCTCTAGATTACCTGTAGTAGGTATATTCCCTGTATTGCTGTGTGTGGTATCTATCTCCGTGTCCATTATGGTTGGTAGCTCTTTTTATATCTTTGGCTTTATCAGGATGCTACATCTCTGGTTAATTTTGAACATATTTGGATACCGTGTTTTGAGTTCTTGTATATGTGGCAACAAGGCCATATGCAACTCCCACTTTAAGATCTGTATTATGTTGGTAGAGAAGTCTGCATAGATATATCTGCATGAATCTGTGTGCTGAAATTTGTTTGCAAAATGTTGCAAACAAATTTCAGCACACAGATTCATGCAGACATATCTATGCAGACTTCTCTACCAACATAATACAGATCTTAAAGTGGGAGTTGCATATGGCCTTGTTGCCACATATACAAGAACTCAAAACACGGTATCCAAATACGTTCAAAATCAGAGAATCTTCAGGTTTTTATATGTTGTGGGAAAAAAAACAACCATATACAGTGGAACCTCAGTTATCCAATTTAATCAGGACTGGCGCCAGATCAGATAATCAGGAGAATGGACAGGGCTCCTGCTGTCAGCTTAAAAATTATATAATATAAAATACCAGTAAAATGTGTTCAACTGACACCTATATATATTGTGGCTAGGGAAACTAAAGTTCAGCATTTCATTTTAATCGTGTACAAAAAAAAATTCTCCATAAAAAGATAAAAATCCACATTTTTCATCTCTGAAAACTAAGATGCTTGCTCATCAGTGAGCTGCCTAGTACAGTTAGAGTGCAGCTCAATTCCTATGAAGGTTTTGCTTTATTTAAAATTGGAAACAGAGTGGCTGTGATAAAATTGCATCTAGAAAATGTGTGGCGTTTTATTGTTCCTTGTTTGCATTCCCTTAAGGCTTTTTTTCTTTAGTAGCATCTACATCTTCTTCTCTTTAAATGAGAGACACAGCAAACTCCTGCTTTTTTGGGTAGCTGTAATGCCGGCTGATGCTTGATGACTTTTTAAAAACCTAGACAGAATGCCATGAGCATTTAAAAACTTTCTGGACTAAATGTTGGAAGGAAAGATAGGGAGAAAACATTGCTGGGACTTAGAAGCTGACTTTGCAAGCATTTCTGACAGATTTCTATTGAGCTATAGGTTTGAAAAATAGTTTCTTGGTTCCCTTTGTGCTATAAATGTGTTGCCTCCTGGCAGTACATTTCCTAAAAAGCTGTTTTCAAAGAACAGCTAATTGTAATTACGTTAATGGAGGCATTTTTGATCTTGAGTGGTGAGAGCTGACTAATTGGAATGGAAGTCATTCTTTCTGTTTGTGAAGGATTGTTAAGAGTTGATCATAGTGATCCATAAAATCCAACATCAGTTAACTTTTTGCATATAACTACTGGTTTCAGAACATTACTACCCCGCACTTTAATCTTCAAGCCTTCTTCATTGTTACATGGAAGTTGCTATATTCTATTTTAACAGATCAACTAGTTTAACATAATCAACTACCCTTGACAGGTATTAGTGCTGATTTCCTACCACACCAACTTCTATTAATTGCATTAGCACCAATTTAAAATTGAGAATGATTCTTTGAACAGAATCTGTTTGATTTTTAAATATTTATATGTAGTGAAATTATGTAAGATGCACATAATTTCCCATAGTACTGAATCAGTCTTCCATAATTTTCAGAATTCCTGCAAGCTGTTCTTGGCCAGCTGTAGGTGAATCACTGTATGTAATCATTTTTTTTGTTTTAAGATTATATGTCCTGAAAAGCCATATCTATATCGAATACATATTTCTAGAAAAACTATCAGTGGCAGATGATTTGAAGATGAGAAAACAAACTTAAACTATTGCTCCATAACCATTCAAGAGTAAAAGGAGATTAACTACTGGTTCGTTAATTTTTTTTGTGGAGGGGAAGGGCTGGAGGGGAGATCAGGAGGACTGAAATGGAGCCCAGGGAAACCTGTCCATTTCTTTAGAAGCAGGAGTTGTGCAACACTTATTTTTTTTTGGCGGGGGAAGTAGCAGCCAGTAAAACTGGTGTGTAATACTGCAACATGTAAGTGAGTATTCCTAAATTATTCATTAAATTGTTTATCATGAATAATAATGTGTCTTTGCTTCCGAGTCATGCTGGTTTCTTCACTCTTTTTATGCTCCTGGCAAACAGGGTGTTCAGATGAACCTGTTGAGATTCCCAAGACCACTTTAATACTTAGAATTCTTTACTTTCTATAGTAGAACTTTACTAATGAGTAGGAAGGGGAAACATAATGCAGGTTATTGAATGCCAAAAGAGATCAGTGCAAGTGACCCCAGGCTCCCTGATCCTGAAGTCCTTGCTTCAACACTGGGAGCATGCAGCAACTATCTATGACAGGGATAGGCAACCGATGGCACGCGTGCCGCCTTCGGCACATGAGCTGATTTTCAGTGGCAATCACAGTGCCTGGGTCCTGGCCACCAGTCCGGGGGGCTCTGCATTTTAATTTAATTTTAAATGAAGCTTCTTAAACATTTTAAAAACCTTATTTACGTTACATACAGCAATAGTTTAGTTATATATTATAGACTTGTAGAGAGAGACCTTCTAAAAACGTTAAAATGTATTACTGGCACATGAAACCTTAAATTAGAGTGAATAAATGAAGACTCGGCACACCACTTCTGAAAGGTTGCCGACCCCTGATCTATGATTTTACTCCATGACATGGCTCGTTGCCTCCTGGAGCATTGAGGCAGAGGCTCACTGAAGAACATGGGAATGGGATAGCAGTCTTTCTAAAGGCTTCCCTGCCTCCCCTCTTGTGTATCTTTTTACATTCCCTTTGTAGCTCCAGGAAAACTGCCAGACAACTAAGAGCTTGGTCATTCTGCATTTCTCTGCCAACAGGAGGAAGAAACTGCTTCTGCTAGGAAGAGGAAACAGCATCACTCCTACATTTAGTAAAGTTCTATAACTCTTTCCTGGGTGTTACCCCAGAGGTGTGGAAGGGTTTGGGGACATTCTCTAGCCTTTTGCCCTGTTGGCACATGGGGAATATAACTCCTATGAAACTACCTCTGACACAACAGCCCTTATTGTTCTAAGCATGGAGTGAATGAAGCTGCTTCTTCACTTATTCTCTGAGTCACTTTTAGCAAGGTCACCATATTCTCCTTATTCAAAGACTCCAAAAACTTGCTTTTGTTGTGGAAGTGAGATAGTCCTCTTCAATTAAAAAGTCATTTTAACAGAATCCTCAAGATATGCCCATGCTTAACTGGGTAACAGTGTAGTCTTATGTTGGAACCCTGATTCTGCCTCACTTCTTTTTCTTTATCCTTACTTGTTATCCCATCTAAAACTTAGGTTGTAAGTTCTTTGGAGAAAATGCTTTTTTCTTTTTCTATAAAGAGACTTGACCTTAGCTTTTGGGCAGTGTAAGACTAATTTATAGCATTCTGTTCTTTGAACAATAAACTTGGAAATAAACTTTTCACTGTGGCTTTGCAATGTAATCAATTGGGAAATAGTGAGGTTCTAGCATGCTGCACCTTTGAGAATTTGTCTACTTAAATAGTTTGTGCGATGATGATATCATGACTTGATAAAATAGAGAATGCATAATGGAATGGTGTGGCATAAAGGTATTATCAGCATGAGTTTGGAATGCTCACATTACAGACAAGTGATGAAGCTGCAAATGAGTTGTGCAGGTCATTGTGCTGCCTATCCTGGTGCTGGCAAAAGAGGGCTTTTCCTGCACTGGCATGTACCTAGATAATAGGGTTGCCAACTGTTTAATCACAGGGGTCAGGGTGGTGGGTGCAGGAGGGTTGGAGTGCGGGCTGGGGAAGGGGTTGGATACAGGAGGGGTTTCGGGTTGCAGGGTCTGTTTGGGCAGTGCTTACCTCAGGTGGCTCCCGGAAGCAGTGGCATGTCAGGCAGAGGCTCCTAGGCTTACGGGCAGCCACGAGGCTCTGCGCACCATGCCTGCCTGCAAGCACCACCCTGCAGCTCCCATTGGGCACGGTTCCCTGTTCCTGGCCAATGGGAGCTGTGGAGTCGGCACTCAGGATGGGGGCAACACAGAGACCCCCCTGGCCATGCCTCCTCCTAGGAGCTGCTGCTCGACATGCTGGCTGCTTCCAGGAGTGGTGCAGAGCCAGGACAAGTAGGGAACCTGCCTTAGTCTCGCTGCACTGCTGATCAGCGTTTTAGTGGTCTAAAATTTCTCAGATTGATTTCAGTAGCCTCTGGGAGATTGAGCCCATTTCCAGCAGGCTCCCAGAGAAACTGGAAGGGTTGGGAGCCCTTCTAGATAATCCCCCTCGCCCGGTTACCTGGGCGGTAATGGATCAGTGTCCCCTTATTGACCTGGTTTGTTGATGCAGTGGAAAGTAACTGCCCAGCTCTCTAGCCCTTAATGGGGCGCACACCTTTTCCAAAACGCCAGACAACGGCCCCTGTGAGGTGAGGTCAGTCTAAACAAATGCTAATAAAACCTCTGTACCACGCAGCCATGAATTCAATAAGTCGCTTAATTTAAATTAACTTTCTTAGTAATTAGTCTAGAGTTGTATTTTTGCTCCCTGTTGGAATTATCATTTTCATTTCCTGCCTTACTATCCTATGTCCAACTGTACAGGCATCTCAGGCACAGAGAAATTACAACAAAGTTTTAAAATCCTTTAAATAGAACTAAAATGGCGCTTCTCTACACAGTAAAGTCATTCAAAAGCCTGAAATCTTAGGGGATGTACCAAGGTGAGAAAGGGGGATTCCTGTTCTTTTAACAGCATAAAGCATTTTTTTCTTACAGGAATAAATTGCACAGTAGCGGTTTCTAAACTTCCTATTGATCCAGCACTTGATTATTCATGGTATGAGAGGAAGAAAGTATTTAGTTGACAAGCTGTCTGACTGAAGTTCTTGTTTTTGCTTTGTTTAAACCAGATCTGATGGCTGTTTGGAATGCTGTAACTTATGGTGAGGATGGATTAGTGGGCAGAATGCAGATGAGTTTAACATGATAAATGAAGTTTCTCATGCATTTAGTGTCTCTGTGTGGTTGTGTGTGTGCGTGCACGCGCAAGAGAGACATACACAGAAATGTACCGGCATAGTTAAAATCATAGACATTTTCACTGTGCAGCTGGAAAGCAGGAAGAGCTGACTGACCTACCTCCCCCTCCAAGAGCCATGCAGTGTGTTCAGGAACAAAAGGTCTAAAGGCCAGAGCACTGGTCTTGCTGCGCCTTGGTTGTGCCCTGTGGTTTGTTTTAATGTTATGGTTTTCCTGGAATATGTAGTTGGCTTCCTCAACTGTTCTCTTTGTGTAGTCCAGGCCACATGATTCTTCACAGGATTCCAGTTTTTAAAGACATTCACATAGAAAGAGCTATCAATCATTTAATGTGCCTTTTATAAAAATGATTTTTCCCTTCTCCTTTCGTTACCTTTGTGGATTACTTTGACAGAAAGGATTTCTGAATGATCACTGTAGATTTTGCAAAATGATATTAAAAATTAATTGGGCATTTGTAGCAATTCAGCTGTTAAAATTACCTGACAGAAGCAATGATGATACTTCAGTTGAAACTCTGTTCTCTGTGCCTCTGGTGGTGGAAAAAAAAGAATGTTTGAAATAGGCCTAGGATTTCTAGTGTGCAGTGTAATGTATAAGAATTCTAGAGATATTGTATAATAATGTCAGAGAGGTGTGTGTGTGTGTGTGTGTGTGTGTATGAAGGGGGGTAGGGAAAGGAACCAAAGGGGTCTTTTGAGCAGGTGCTTGAGAATGTGCTTGATGGTTTTGGCATTGCTGGGAATCTGGAGTTTAGTAAGCTAGATTTTTAGTTTCATTAGTAGATCTGACACACATTTCAATTGTCTTCATTACTATATTTTCAGATTTCTTTGAACCAAGAGTTTTCTTTACATGATTTCCATAAAAAATCATGCATTGAAATATGCTATTTTGGATGGTGTACCTGAGGGATTGTGTTACATCTGTTAACTTTGATTTCAAGGAATTTTGGCTTTTTTTCCCCTTCAGTTAGATTTTTGGAGAAACACTTTCTTTAAACTTTAATTGAAAAGGTTCATGCTTGCTTTAATATGTAACTCATTTAAAACGCCTTATGCTAATACCATTGATGGTCCTTGAGGGACTGATTTTGTCTCCATAGGCAGAAGCCACTTTAAATCCCTCTCCTCGGACTGTGTAGTTGTCATGCAGAAAATTATTTTCTGAAAGGTAACAGAATTGCTCCTGCATCAGTTTTGTTTGAGCTCACTGAAGACAGACATGTAATGATCTGTAGTGATGAAACCTGTTGGAAATCTAGAAAAGCAGCTGGTGTCTTTGATCTTGCTAACTAGCAATGATTCAAGTGTTACAGATTGTGAAGGAGCTAGTGTCGCCAGCAAGACGTAGAACAGATGCTGTGAAGAAAGGTAGGAGCAACATTGAAATGTTAATTCTTAACCCTTTAAGCAATTTATCAATTAGGATTATCTCCCAGGTTGGTTCTAGTATAATTATTTGAAATGTATACCCAACCCTTATTATAAAGTTGTATATTGTTGGACTCTGACATTTATCTACTGTAGTTGACTTTGAACTACATTAAACCTGTTATAATTATTTGCAACTGGAGCTGTTCTAAAAAGAATCATAATCAGATTTATTGTGCTAAAGATGGAGTTTCAGTATTTGTAACTACTACCTTTTCATAGGGACTATATTTCCTTCTCTTTCTGTACTAAAATATTTGCCTTGTGTACGTAATCTGAGACTGTGAAAAGTCCTGTGTAATCTGATCAGAATAGCTTTTTTGAATTTAAGTATTTTAAATTGAAGTAAGAATAAAAAAAGCCTTAATACTGCTTGAAATGAGAGACTGAAAGTCCAATAATAACCCATTTTAAACCCCTAAACAGCAACACAAATATGAAATATTTCTAACTTTAAAATCCTAAATGGCTGTTGAAAACAAATGTTGCCAAACATTACTTGAAACATTTTGTCACCGTTAAACAAAAATAATTAATATCAATTAATTTTAATCTGTTCAGTGTGTCAAGTATTTGCTGCTTTTCTTGGTTAAAGTGGTAGAATTCTTTGGAAGAAGTGGCACATTCTACCTGAGTAGAAACTTGTTAAAAAAAACTCCAGCATTTTATTAAATTGCCCATTTTTAGTTTTAATTTATTTCAGTTTGCTCAAATCTTTTTTAGAAGAATATTTGACAAATGCGTTGTTTGAAAGGACCCTTAACAATGAAAACTGGGTTTAAAAAATTTTTTTTTTTTATAGAAATTCACTTCCTGAGACTACTGCAGTGTTTGCACAGTGTGTGTAATTTGCCTTAAGGCATTCGCTGTGTAAACATCTGTGTTTGATTTGTCTGCCTGTTTTGTGTGCATCCCTCTCAAGTAGGCTCTGAGAGGCCAATGACCTGTTTCTAAATCACTCATACCACCAGTATTAATCCAAAGTAACTCCAGAGACGTCAGTGGAACTACATCATTATAAAACCTATGAGAGCGCAGAACGGGGCCACTCATTACTCAGAGTGCAGGTACTGAATAAAACTGAACTTCCTAAAATTATTTGCATATCTTATTTGATTTCGTGGCAATTTGGCTAATTCATTCTGATCAGTGAAATTATACAATAGTTTCTTGGATGGACTCTTCAGTCAGTTTGATTTATTTTTTTATGCATGTCTAATTTATAATTTAAAAAAAAAAAAGATTTAGGAGAGGAGATCCTAGTCTCCCTTTTGATCTCTGTGCTTAGCTTCCATTGATGACAGTGGAATTTATATACATGCATAGTTGGGAAAATAGTGTAGATTGTTTGATATGAGCACAGCTAGTCGATCAAGCAATTCATGGAGTAGTGATTTTACAGAAGTAGTGGACCAAGTGGGTTTAATCCCGCCCAGAAGCTTCCCCCTCCCAAAAAAAACACTTGACTGTATATATTTTCACTTTGCATTGAAATCAAGATTTGTTTTGGACTATGTCCGGAAAAAGCTGAGGGAATGCAAATTAATTTTCACAGTTTTATAGTTTTTTTTCTAGCTCTTGTCTTAAATGGCTGTGAATCTGTTCTTCCTACTTCCTGGTCATCACATAGCCAAAGCTCACAGGCTACTAGTAACCAACTAAGTTCTAGTTGTTACTTTTTAACTGCATTACCTATTTATATAACACTATTTCAGGCTATTAAGTTTCTAATATTTGAATATTTAAAATATTTGAAGAAATCATCAAAAATGGGAAAATGCTAAGAGCTGGATACACAGCAGTGTGAATAAATATTCAGTTTTACATCACTTGAAGCTGTAATTGAATTCAACCTTGGACAGTTTGTGTATGTGAAGGATTATATTCTATAGAATGAGTCATTCTTGTTAGTGTTTTCAGTAAATGGAAAAATAAATTTTGTAAAGGAAGAGTTGCTAGGAAGCCCAGTGTATTAGAATGAGTGGTGGGTTTAGTGAGGCATGATAGATATGTGAAGCTTGTATAGATATGTTTTCAAATCACTGTTAAATGGCAAAGGTCATTGTGGTTCACAGGTACTCTTCTCCCATAAATTAAAAAATGCTAGTTTGTTATGAAGAAAATGATTTGTTACAAAAAACTTACAATTTTTAAATTTAAGATCACATTTCTCAAAATCAGACTAAATCCTGACAAAACTCTGCTAGTTCCATATCTGACACTAAGAGCAGGTCTACACTATGAGGGTAAGTTGCCTTAAGTTACACAACTCCAGCTACATGAATAACTTAGCTGGAGTTGACTTAGCTTAGGTCAACTTATTGCAGTGACTACACTGTGCTGAGTTGACAGGAGAAACTCTGAGAGAACTGATGCACAGAATGACAGAGTGGTCTTTGCCAGGTGAAGGCATAGCAGATGTCAGGTGAAAATATGTATCATTTAAATATGCTTTAATTCATGCACAGTGAGGGCGGACGTGTCATAAAAATGGTATAATATATGTATTAATGAATTCACATATTGTATATAGTTCTTTTAAAAAGTTTATTACTTTCCCATTGAAATGTACAAGCCAATGACCTACACATCAGTATTTTTAAAACTAACACTCTTCCTGGCCCCCCACCCCCACTACCCCCACTCAGTTTATTTCCAGGCTGAGATCTGGAATGGCAAATGTTAGCTAGGAGCACATTTTTATAGCCATAGCTTCTAGACTTTGAAAACAGGAGTTAATAGTAAAGCCAGTAGCAGATCTGTTTATTATTTCCTGGGGGGCTCCAGAAAGCCTGCTAAAAGAAAACTTTTATCACCCATACTTAGAATTTCATTGATTGCACTGTGAATTTAACAGGCTAGCAGTCCATTCTAACTGCACATCACAAAGAGTCTTGAGCTTGTTTTCAGCCTAAGGTGACCCAGGCAACTAATGAAATTTGATTTAGTTTAGTAGATCTCATGATAATGTGATTGAAGAAATGGACTAACCAATATAATAACTCCAAATCCAGCAAATACTTACACATATGAGTAAAAATATTTGCATACATATTTTTTTTGTAGGGCAGGAACAATAGCTGTGTTTTGTATTTAATATTAGCTGTTGCTGAATAATAGTCAGTCATTGTCCACTTAGCTAGTCGTCAAAACAGTATGTACAGCGGATTGTCAAAAAATGTAGTGCTGATAAACACTACATTACATAATGACCGATAATGACCAATAATTTTCATTTGTTTTATACATTTAAAAAAAAAAATTCTGTGTTTGATTTTTGGACTGCTGCCAGATTAAATCCAAGTCAAACTAAGTGTTGTAAAAAAAACAAAACCCATCATATAATAGAAGTGTTTTCACGACACACAGAAATTCCAGTGGAACGGTTATTTAACCATTCCTTTGGCGTTATTGCCATCCCCAAACCCTGATGTTAATGGCATGCCAAATAATATTTTCAGTATCTGGATGAGACAATACAAGTGAAATTGTAGTTAATTTTCACTGTTCAAACTCAGATATATGAAATGTAATTATATTTGTTAAAACTGAACGTTTTAACAATCTTAGAGCTTTTTCTTACCTATATTACAGAAATCTTTAAAAAATTGTAATTATTAAAGGGCTGATCTGAAGCCATAGAAGTTAATATGGTTCCATTGATTTTAATGGGCTCTTGGTTAGTGCCTTTAAGATCAGGGACACCCTAGACAAAAATCTCTCAAGAATTATTCTAATTCAAAGCTAGACATTCCTCAACAATTAAATCACCATCCAAAAAGATGTGTTATGCTTATTTCTATCAGTGATTCTAGCTATGTTGGATGGAGAGGGAGTCTGGCCCCTGGCATTTACCTGTTCTCAAAATATATTCACTATTGATTTAGGTCTTCTGAAATTGATTTCTGGCTTTTCTTCGCATTGTTTTATTGGCATTCTTGCAGGACTCATTTTCTTGGAGGCTGCAGCTTCAAATGCTTTTGTATTAAAACTTTGATGGATTGGGGTGGAACTTAGAATTTAGAGGATGTGATGAGCAGCCTGCATGGCTTAGGCTTAGAAGCATTGGCATAGATACAGCCATTTAGGAGGCCTGTGTTACAATATCTATTGTTGTATACCTATTCTATAAGAATACCTCATGTTGATAAGCATACACTTGTTTTCCCCAGAATTTAGTAATTTATTTGTCTGGGTGTGATGAACCGGTGCTCTTAGATAAGAATCTTTTTGGCTGATGTGTTCATGAATGTATCTTCCACTCCTGGAGTTAGGGGTTAACTTATGTCAAAATAAAAAAAATCATCTTAGCTCTTTTGTTCCTTATCACAGAACAGCCGCACAAAATTGTACATTTGGCAGATATGTCGTCATAGTGTTAGAATAGCAAGGATATTGGGATGAAACACTGAAATACTTTGGTAGATTAGAAATCCCAGCTAATTAAAACCTTGACTCTTAGAATTACAAAGGCGCATAACAAACCAAGGTAATAGATGCCTTAATACCTAAGAGAAAATTGTTTGTCTTCTGGTAGATTATAGTGGGGAACAATAGATTTGGTCACTGTCCATTTAGCAGCACTGGATCATAACTTCAGGATAATGGTCTTTAGATTAAAATATACTGTGTATCAGCAGGCAGAGGACTATACTGAAGGCAATGAATTCATGGTTGTGTATGGGAAAGCCCACAAATATCTTCCATTCTAAGGTTAGGGGATTTCCAAAAGCTTGCACGTAGAACAATGGGATATCTGTTGGGCAGAATAGCCTGTTCTGATTTGTCAGTAATATAGGTGATAAATTCAGGCAGTAGCTTCAAAAGTTATGCACAAATAGTATAGGGCCTGGGCTGTGCTTTTCTGTGTTAGCCTTGGTGATCCGTGAGGGAGGAAACTGACAGCATGTTTTGGTTTATTTTCTTTTGGAGGCTATAGAATGGCTTGATTTTTGTTTTTCTCTTGCCTGTAAAATGCCATGGGCACTTGCTGTAGGAGTTCTCTTGTTACTTTGGGTGATGGTACAGCAAGGTATCATCAAGCATAGTCCTTCATGGGAACTAGAAAAAAAGCAGAAACTCATTTTCACAGCATTTTGAGCTCTCTATTCAACCACAGGGATTTCAGGGTTAACTCCTTTCCCTTCACAGAAGGGAATCCCATCATAGTTAAAGTGGAAGAAACTCTTAAGATAGACTTTTGCAGAAATGGGTTATTTAAAAAATACCTTGATAATAATCTTGCCTTTTTTTTTACTGCTGCTTTTCTTGAGAAAATGTCACTTTCCTCCTTTCCCTCTTGCTTCTCAGAAATTTTTTTGTTGTTGTTGTCTTCAATTTTTATGCTATCTTATATTTGGATGAGACCTTAAAACCTGAGGTTGAGTCTACTCTGCACTGATATTAATGATTTCATGACACCGTTAAAGTAGGGATTTTCTCTGTTGCCTTAAACAAATTCCACCCCCTCTTCCCACTTATGCAAGAAGTGTTTGCATGTCTGTGCTACAGATTGAATCATGTTGTAATTGGGTCCCCTGATATGGTTATGGTTGTACTTGCACTGCATATGTGCCTTTAGCTTAATATGTAGTTTAAGATATTGTGGGGAGTTTCACCCCAGACTGATGTGATATCACACAGATAATTAAACAATATGCTTATTAGAGAACAAATGACTTATAATGAGTGTTCTGACTTACCGTATTAAGGGGACTTTTATTTAAAATGTTCAGTTTTATTCCAAGTAATGTTAGTTTTTGCTGCCATTCACTATCTTGTACAGAATGTAAATGTGCTATTCCTACTGCAGTCCTTATCCAGATAAGTTATTGCCCTTCAAAATTGGATGGCTTATACATATTGTGGCAAATTGCCGGTATTGTTCTCTGGGTCTCGCGCTTTCTCTTCTCTGGGGTAGGTTCAGGGCGATATTGCTTGCCTCTGAACCAGTTCTTAATCACTCCCCTAGTGTCCTTGGAGGAGGGGAGTGGAGAGGGAGGGACCTGGGCCCGCCCTCTATTCCCACAGGCCCAACCCAGGGCCCCTGGGAGGGTTGTGGTGAACCACTTGACTAGCGTTTCTTCCTGGTTACTTCCCTCTCATACCCGTCACTTGTGAAAGGCTTCTCGCCTCTCTTCTATACAAGCCTGGTGCCCCTTACCTAGGTTCTGTTGGGCTTCCCAACCACCGCAGCACTCCTCCAAACCTTCTTTCCTCTTGGACAACTCTTCTCTTCTGCAATCTGCACTGGCTCCAATCCAACCTTTCTCCTTCAACTACCACCCCTGTCTGACTGAAGCAGGGGTTTATATCCCATGACTGGAGTCAGGTGCTCTGAACGGAGTCAGGTGCTCTGACTGGAGTCAGGTGCTCTAATTGCCACAGCTGTTCTAGTTATCTAAAGCAAACTTCCTCACCTTGGCAGGGAATAAGGCCCTGCTAACACTCTTATGCTGCCCTCTGGCCATGCTTAATCAAATACCCCCCCCCCGCCAACACCAAGGGGTTGGGCTATGCGGACCGAGAGGCAGGTGTTGGCGTGAAGAGGCCATCAGCGTTGCCGGGTGTGGCTGCCAGCCCTATGCTGGACCCGAAACTGAAAGGGTGCAAGAGAGGAACCACCAGCGTCACTCTGCGGTTTCTTCCTTGTTCCTATGTCATCCACTGGAAGCGGGGGCGTGATCAGTCACAGGGGTAAACCGCGCGCCCACGGAGATAGTAGTGGAGAGTCTACATAGCCCCCATTTTATCGCCAAGACATATCCTTTCACCAACACGCGTATTTTTGTTACCCTGGGAGGAGCTTCCGGCTGAGGTACACAATGGGGTGGCTCCTCTTCCCTAAATCCATTGGGAAAGGACGGCATACCAGAGTCCCACCTCCGAGGCGTCCGTTCTGCAGGATTGAAATTCCTTCTCGAAAGTCTGGGGCCTGAGTAACCGGAGTAGCATAGGACGTCACGCAAATCTGCAATATGCTGCTTCCGCCGCATTCTGTCCACTCACTAGCTGGGGGCCACCGAGCTTTTTAATCAGATCCGTCAAATGGCCCCGCTCTTGTTTTGGGCCAAAAAAAAATGAAAAAGAGGGAATGATGAAAAATTCTCCCCGATACATCCATCTATACCCAATAATGCTCTGACTTTTGCTTCTTGCGGATTGGGTCGAGGCCTAGTCTGTATTGCCTCCACCTTCCATTGGGGCTTCACCACCGCTCTCCCTACGACAATTGCCCGAGGTATTGGCCATCAGCTAGTCCATCACGCATATTTCAAGAGGATTACACGTCGGTGAGACTCAGGCCTTTTCGAAGCGTCACAGTCACTGCTCACACTTGTCCAGGTGGTCTCCAATTCAGGCTATGTATAACTCCGCCCATCTGCCGCGCCCCGTCGTGCTAGTTGCATGGGATCCGAATAACTTATCCATTCAGGTCTTATGGAATGGGAGGGGCCCATAGTCCGAAAGGGAGGACAGTGTTACTGGAACAGGCCATCGGGTGTAGAAAAAGCAGTCTTTTCCCTGGCATCCTTGGCCAGGGGTATTTGCCAATATCCTTTGGTCAGATCTAGGGTGGTTAGGTATTTGGCCTTGCCTAACTGATCAACCAGCTCGTCAATGCGTGGTATCGGGTAGGCATCGAAGTGGGATACTTCATTTATTTCCGGAAGTCGTTACAAAACCTCAGGTGCCATCAGGCTTGGGGACTAGTACGATCGGACTGGACCACTGGCTGTGGGATTCTTCAATGACCCCGAGTTCCAGCATCTTTCGCACTTCCATCCTAATTTCTTTCCCTTTTAGCTTCCGGTATTCGATATGGTCTTATCGTCACCCTTACTCCGGGGCTGGTGACAATATGATGTTGGACTAGTGCCGTTCGACCTGGTTGGGTACAAAATACGTCCTGGTTCCGGTGGATCATTTCAATGACTTCCATCCGTTGTTCTGGGGTTAAGTCAGGAGATATCTTTACCTGCTCCTGCGGGCCGTCTGCCTGAGGTAGAGCTCCTCGAGTGACCAGACACGTCTCTCTGTCATGCCAGGGCTTCAGTAAGTTGATGTGGTATATTTGCTCTGGCTTCCGGCGGTCTGGTTGTCTAACCTTATAATTCACTTCTCCAATGGCTTCCACTATCTCATATGGTCCGTGCCAACTGGCTAGGAGTTTGCTTTCTGTGGTCGGCACTAACACCATCACCCGTTCCCCGGCTGAAATCTTCGCATTTTCGCCCGACGGTTGTAGTATGTCCGCTGTGCCTCTTGTGCTTTTTCTAAATGCTCCCGTACTATCGGGGTTACTCGAGTTATCCGCTCTCGCATCTGTGTCACATGCTCAATAATATTCTTTCCTGGGTTGGGTTGTTCCTCCCAATCCTCCTTGGCGATATCCAATATCCCGCGTGGGTGGCGTCCATATAAGAGTTCAAAGGGAGAAAAACCCGTGGACGCCTGGGGAACTTCCCGTATAGCGAACATTAGATACGGCAAAAGAGTGTCCCAGTCCTTTCCATCCTGTGCTACCACCTTCCGGATCATACTTTTGAGGGTTCGATTGAATCTTTCGACTAGTCCGTCTGTTTGTGGATGGTAGACGGAGGTCCGAATGGCTTGTATACGGAGCAGGGCACATAAGTCTTTCATTAGTTTTGACGTAAACGGGGTTCCCTGGTCTGTCAGGATCTCCTTAGGGATGCCCACTCTGGCGAAAACCTGTAGTAGTTCTTTAGCTATTGCCTTAGACGTGGGGTTTCTTAAAGGGATGGCCTCTGGATATCGTGTGGCATAGTCAAGGATGACTAGTACGTTTCGGTGGCCCCGTGCCGACTTTTCTAGTGGGCCCACTATGTCCATAGCTATCCTCTCGAACGGGACATCAATAATAGGTAAAGGTACTAGTGGGGCCCGCAAGTGAGGTCGGGGGCTATGCAGCTGGCATTCAGGGCAGGAGGCACAATAACGCTGGACTTCTGCTCGTATTCCTGGCCAATAAAACCTTCTTAGTATTCTATCCAGCGTCTTGTCTACCCTAGATGTCCCCCAAATAAATGACTGTGAGCTAACTCTAGTACGGCCCTTATGTGTTTCCGTGGGACTAGGAGTTGCTCTACTTCTTCCCCTCGTATTTGCTCTATTCTGTACAACAGATCACGTTTGAGCACGTAATATGGCCTTGGGCCTTTGACTTTTCCTTCTACAGGCACTCCATTTACTTCCACTACCTCCTCCCTCACGTTTGCATATAATGGATCTTCGGCCTGGTCCTGCCCAAAGGTCTCACGTGCAGTGCTGAACTGACCTAATTCCAGGGGGCCTATTTCAACTCTTCCCCCTGGGGTGCTCCCACTTGGGCCAGGAACCTCCTCTGAGTCCTCCGTGACCCGAACCTTCTCCTTGTCTCCTGGCGGGTTCGCCTACCCACAAGGGAAGTCTTTTGATTAGCTGCCAGAATCCTGGTCCCTAACTTTTTAGCCGCCCTTCGTTCTCGCCTAGCCCTGCGGGGTTTTCCAGGGGATGAGAACAATTCTGGAGCAAATTCAGCAAACATTGGGGGCGAGGCTATCTTTAGTTGCCTCTGTCTCAACCTGGGGGTTGCTACCCTCTCCTGCCTCTATCGGGGTCAGTAAGTTCTCAAACCCAGGGAAGTCTCTCCCAATCAAAACAGGATAAGGGAGCTTGGGAACACTGTCCTCCCTTTCGGACTCCATGGGGCCATCCACATTCCATAAGACCTGAATGGATAAGTTATTACGACTCCCATCAACCTATGCACGCACGGCCATGCTAGAGGGCAAGTTATACATAGCCTGAATTGGAGACACACCTGGACAAGTGTGAGCAGTGACTGGACGCTTCGAAAAGGACCTGAGTACTCACCGACTTAAATACTTAAATATGCCGTGATGGACTAGCTGAAGGCCAATACATCGGGCATATGTCGTAGGGAGAGGCGGTGGTGAAGCCCCAATGGAAGGTGGAGGCAATACAGACTAGGCGCGCGACCCAATCGCAAGAAGCAAAGTCAGAGCATTATTGCGGTATGTTGAGATACGTATCGGGAGAATTTCTCATTCTCTTTATTTTTTGCCCAAACAAGAGCGGGGCCATTGACGGATCTGATTAAAAAGCTCGGGGCCCCAGTAGTGAGTGGACAGAATTGCGGCGGAAGCAGCATATTGGCAATTTGCGTGACGTCCTATGCTCACTCCGGTTACTCAGGCCCCAGACTTTCCGAGAAGGAATTTCAATCCTGCAGGACGGACGCCTCGGAGGGCATGGGACTCGGTGATGCCGTCCTTTCCCAATGGATTAGGGAAGAGGAGCACCCCATTTTGTACCTCAGCCGGAAGCTCCTCCCCAGGTACAAAAATACGCTGTTGTTGAAAGGAATGTCTGGCGATAAAATGGGCAGCTATGTAGACATCTCCACTACATCTCCGTGGGCGGCGGTTATACTCCTGTGACTGATACGCCCCCGCTCCAGTGGATGCATAGGAACAAGGAAAGAACGCGCAGAGTGAGCGGTGGTTCCTCTCTTTGCACCTTTCATGTTTCGGTCCAGCATAGGGCTGGCAGCCACACGCCGGCAACGCTGATGGCCTCTTCACGCCAACACTGCCTCTCGTCCGAGTAGCCCAACCCCTTGGTGTTGAGCGGGGGGGGGGTATGTTGATAAGGCATGGCCAGAGGGCAGCATAAGAGTGTTAGCAGGGCCTTATTCCCCTGCCAAGGGAGGAAGTTTGCTTTAGATAACTAGAACAGCTGTGGCCAATTAGAGCACTGATCCAGTCAGAGCACCTGACTCAGTCAGAGCACCTGACTCCAGTCATGTGGATATAAACCCCTGCTTCAGTCAGACAGGGGTGGTAGTTGAAGGAGAAAGGTTGGATTGGAGCAGTGCAGATTGCAGAAGAGAAGAGTTTGTCCAGAGAAAAGAAGGTTTGGAGGAGTGCTGCGGTGGATTGGGAAGCCCAACAGAAACCTAGGTAAGGGGCACCAGGCTTGTATAGAAGAGAGGCGAGAAGCCTTCACAAGTGACGGGTATGAGAGGGAAGTAACCAGGGAAGAAACCGCTAGTCAAGTGGTTCACCACAACCCCAGGGCCCTGGGTTGGGCCTTGGGAATAGAGGGCGGGCCTGCTAACACTCTTATGCTGCCCTCTGGCCATGCTGTATCACAATATCTTTCTTTCTCACTTGTCAGACGTCAGATGACGTGATTAGGAAAGCTTTCAATACTGCTTAGCAATATCTAGTCATTAATGATTATTACCTTTGCGTGTGTTTTGGTTTTTTTATTTCAAGGTATGGTGATACTATCAACAAAATGCTTGGATGTTATGTCAAGAGATCTATTTTTGGCTTGCCAAAATTAGTTAAGGTATTTTGAATTTGATTCAGTTTTAATGGAAGTTTAGAAAAGTGAGATAATGTGAATTTGTATACAGTAGTGCTGGTAAACTACAGTTTACTCCGGGAGGAATTCTGTGCCAAAAAATTTAAAGTTCTGTGCACAACATTTTAAAACTGCAAAATTCTGCGTATTTTATTAGTCAAAATAACACAATATAATCATGCCAGTTTCAATTATTTTGGTAATTTATTTCAAAAGACCTGTCAGCAGGTATGTCTGTAAGAGTACAAACAACAAAAAAGATTGAGGAAAAACTCTTTGACAAATAGATTCCTTACTGGGCATATTAATACAAAACTTGGAGTAATAATTCATTTAAACTACAATACAGAAGCATATTTCCCACATCTCTCAAAAGCAGTGCAGAGGCTTGGGGAAGTCGGGGTTTAACAGAGCTGAGGGAGAGGGAAGTAATTGCTGGGAAGGAGCCTGGGAGTGAACCTGGCAGGCTGTTGGGTGTAGGTGGTAGAAGTATGGAGCCATGTTCTTTTTGGCAGGGGAGGAGGGATTGTTAGGGTGTTGGGGAGCCCCCATGGAGACCCCAGCTGACGCGTAGCCTCTTCCATTCAGTCAGGCACATCTGCCCCTGGCCCCATGTGTCCCTTCACTCCCCCATCCCCATGCGGCCCTCCACTCCCACTCAGCCATCCCAAGGCCCTTCACCCTCCTCTCTTATCCCCATGTATCTCTTCACCCCTACTCAGCCACCCCCCATCACCATGTGCCCCTGCACTTGTCTCCCATTCAGCCCCTGGCTTAATGCTGTCAGCCCACTAGCTCTGGTGCCCCCACCGCAGTCTGTGCCCGCCACTAGCCCCTCTGAGCAACAGTCTGTGACCCACCAGCAGCCCTGTGTGGCCTGCTCTGTTCCCCACCCATATCCTGTGCCTCCTCACCTGGCCCCATGGGTGGGATGCTGTGAGGAAGGCAGCCATTGCCCCCTCCCTATCTGTGGCTGGCTGCTCCGGCCCGTGAGCCGTCTGCTCTCTGTTCTGATGTGATTGAAGTACCTCTTTGGCAGAATCTATTTTTTGCAGGGATGGGGGGAATCTGCAGGGACATGAATTCTGCACAGTGGCACAGAATTTCCCCAGGAGTAAAGAGTTATTGTCTGAGAGAGAGGGTTGGCTGGTTTTATGTTGTTTGCCCCTTGGGTGTTGTCAGCCAACTTCATTACATTAAAATGTATGTCTAGCCAATGAAAGCAAAAAAATTCAGAGAAAAATAACTGTTTTGTGTGTGAATTTGAGGTCAATGAAAGAAGGCAAATAAACTGGCTTGAGATAGGCATAGCATATGAAGTTGCTCTCCGGGCTTCCTATCACAACTTGGCACTCAAATGTGTAAAAAATGTAAATGAGTGTCTAAATACACACAAGAATTTGAGAATTTAATTTAAATCCTTGCTTCTGCAAACACAATAAAATCAATTTTTCTCGCTGTCTCTGAGATCATCTTGTTCTCTTCTTCCCTATTTACGAGAACTCTTTTATTCTTTATTGTAATTGCTGTGATCTTTGGTAGAGAGAGAGCCGTAACCTAGGCGCCAGCCAACCCTTTTGGTATGAAAAGTGTGTGTGTGTGTGTGATCATACGCTCTTACACTGGAGAATGTGATTTTTCATAGTGCTATGTGACTTAAGCAGATTTTGCAGGAGCAAACTGAACCAAATTGATGTTTTGTGTAGCATGGATTTCCATTAGCCCTCTGTGACACAGAGGCCCATTTGTGGTTTACTACTCTGCATCAGCAACTCTAGTCAGGCCCGACATATTCACTGCACCTCATACACTTGTCATGGTATTTATTTAAAAGGTGACACGTAACATATAGTTTGAAATCTAATACCTCACTGGTCATTAATATTCTTGCATTACAGGGCTTGTATTAAGAGTTATGGATAAGATTCATTAATGTTACTGTGAAATGTTTAACAACTCTGTATGTGAAATGACGGATACTCTCTGATTCTAAGTCCTGGAGACTGTGAGCAGGCAAAGGAGGCAAAACAGGTTTTTTTTTTTTTCTATATAAAGGGGAAAGGCAGTATTGTGGCAGACACCCTGTCCAGGAAAGAGGGCTCTGACCTGCTCTCTCAGGTCAGACAGTGGCTAACCCTTCTGCAGCGAAAGAGGGAGGGAGATGTGACGATAAGAGCATCTCAGTGCCAGAGGGCAAGGGGCTCACTGGTATCAAATAATGATCAAATAATAGCTGGCCTGACCAATTCAGTGTACCCCAACTCACTAGGGTTGTAATCTGTATCTAAAAGGTGTCCTGTAATGTCATTGGAAAGCCATTAACTCAAGAATCATTAATATTCTTGCATGATACATGTACAGGGTATATATTGGGTTATGGATATATGCTGGAATTAGGACTAAAGTGTGTTTGGGGAGTTGGTAGACAGGTCTTGTCCTAGACAAAGGAATGTGTTTGCTTCTCTGACCAGCCCCAGGGTTAGGGGGAGAGAGTAAAGTTTTGTTTACAAAGCTGTCAAGCTATAAGTGGGGGAGGAGACAGCATGATGAAACTTATGACACACCGGTGATATCATCCTGGAATATATGTATTAACACTGTATGAGGAATTATGAATACTTGCTGATATTTTGCTTTACAGTCTGTGACCTAACAAAGGGAGAAATAGACGTCATTCTTCCTGTTGGGGGAAAGCCTATCTACCGGACTCCAATAAAATTAAGCAAGGTGCGACCAAAACCAATGGAAGCCCCTTTTACATTCAAATCAGCAGGGGAATGAGAAGACCAGAGTATGGAAAGAACAGTATGAGGTCATCCTCCCTCGTGAAACAAGATAATTCAACTTTGAAAGATATAAGCAAAGACGGAATTTTTGGTATCCACTGGTAGATGGACACAAAGGAACAGAGCTCTTGCAAGCTGACAAAGCGGGTCCTTCAACCAAGGGGGAGATGAAGTCTCTGGAAACTGAATATAGATGAAAAATCTGCTTAGGCAAAGATCTTTCACCTAGGAAGACAGGGGAAACCAGCTGCTTGTTCTTTGTGGAAGATCCTTACTGAGAGAGAGTGAACTATGGCTGGAAAGAAGAAAGACTGGTGAGATATTTACCTTGAACAAAGACCACAAGACTTAGTCACTAAAAATGTGTTTTTGTTTTTACTTGTAACTCTATCTTCATTCTGTATACTTGAACTCACTAATTCCTATGTATATTTTGTTAAAAAAAATTGTTTTATTTTTACTATAAACCAGCTCAGTTCTGTGTTTGAAGGGAAGGGTGTATTTACCAAAGTAAAGTTAAGCTGTAATGTGCTTTTGTCTCTTTAAAGGAGCAACAAACATTATTTCTCTGAGTGGTCCAGGTGAGGGCTCGACACTTCAGGGCACGTGGTTTTGGGAAAATCTGGGAAAGGGGTGTGTTGGGGGTTACCTTGCTGGTTGTAAACAAGGCTGGTGGAAGCCAGAATGGGGTTGTGGGGCCGTAGACAGGTGGCTGGGGTGAGAGCCGCTGACCCAGGGCTGTCTACTACACAGAGGCTACAGGTGTTAACAGTAGGTTGATATGCTGCCTATGATAGTCACAGGTGGGGACTACAGCAGCAAACCATTTGAGGCACTCAGGGCTACAGGTCAGGTGGTGACACACCCCATCACTGGTCCTGGATTGCACTCTGGATGCCATGACTGCCACCTGTTCGTGGGCATTTTAAACAAAGAGAACTCTGAATTCCAGCCTGATGATAGATGTGTGTGTCATGTGTCTTTCTTTCTCTCTTTATTTAAGATTGTAAGATGTTTAGATCAAGGGCGCCATGTACTATATGGTACTGAGTGCATTCTTGGTTTTGTAAACAAATAATTGTATAAATTTTTAGGATATAAGCTTTTGAGTGTCTTGTGTTTGTACAGCTCCTAGCATATTGTGGTACTAACAGAAGTAAATACGTGGAGGCCAGCAGAGTGACATCTACCCCTCTGTTTGCATGCCCTGCACATTTACCCATGGCACTAGAACTGGAGCAGGAATCACAGTATTTTCTGCCTTTTCATATTTGATCTGTTGGAGAAACAGAAGTTTGCCTATTGTTGTGATGCTGGCACTAGTCATTAATACCACAGTACTTTCACCACTTCAGCTGGCTGGCTAGAACCCTGCAATAGGCAAACTTTCATTGTTTTTATATAGGCTTCTTTTCTTTATCCTTTTGTTTCTTAGAAAAGAAAATAGTTATCAAAATTGAAAATCCCTATTAAAAATCTTTCCATATCAGGTATTGAATTGACTGATTCTTATAACACAGTGAAGCTAAATAGTCTCCATATCCACCCATCTTTATCCACATCTTCTAAAATACTGGGAGTGCTGGCCTCCTACCGAGGGCTTGTTTGGCCAAGACAGGCCTCTCCTTCACAGTCTGCCATAGCAGAGGGGACCTAGCAGTCTCTTACAAAGACCAGCCAAAACCAAGGTGGTTTTAGTAAGTACCCTGTTTTTGAAGGAGATTCTTGAAAGAGAAGAGGAAAGACAATTTGTGCATGAGGAATTAGTGATTTTTTCAAATGCTTACTCAATATTTTGTCTTTTGAAGCCTGAGGCTGTGGGTTGACTCATCATGTAGTTTCTGGTCTTTAGAGAAATTACATCTGATGTGAATTTTGCAACATGGGTACATGTCTACTTTTAGTATAAAGAAATGTCTAGGAAGGGAGCTGTAAATTTGACTGCATGTCATTGGACATTAGCCCAGTATTTTAGAATTTGTGGCAAAGCAAATTATTTTACTAACTTAATGTAGTTGTACTTTTAGATGAACATTTCATTGATATATGGGGGATATGGTGAGTATTCTGCAGCTTTTTATGATAGCAAAGATTATTTTGGCACGTACACAGGCTTTTTCTTTTGGATCTCTGTTACATTTACAATAAATTATACAATAATATCTTTCTTTTATTAGACAATTAACAGACCCTCTTTTCCCTAAAGATAAACTTGCAATGTTAATATGATGCATATACTTAAAGCAGTTAGAGCTGACCTAATTTTAAAATTCTTGCTTTTATTGTAAGCCTTGAGCAATTTTATACTCTCATGCTTATCAAGTTTGGAATTAATATGTTAAATATGAATATTAGCCTCTAGATTTAGCAGTTGTGAAATGTACACAGATTTTTTTATCCACTAACTGCTGTGGCAGGTAAGGCTTTGTTTGTGCTAAAATACAGTGTGTGAGAATAAAGAGTAAAAACAGAAACTGGTGCGTGGAAAATAATCTGGTGCAAAAACAAATGCCATTAAGTGGATTATTTGGTGAATTAGAACCTGATAAATCTTCAAAAGTGAGAAGGTGTCAGCCAGACAGCCACAACAACAAATGATTATATTAGTCTGTTGGCTCATAATGTCTTGGCCTCTTTCCTGAGTTCACACAGCTTCCAGGATAGTTTGTCTCGCTTTCTCCAATGTGTCTTGTCTTTAGATGCTCTCATGTGCCTGTACCTCTTCATGGTTTATAGGCATCCTAACATCCAGATACCTTGAACTGAGTAATAGCTTCCATTCTGCTAGACCAGAGGTTCTCAAACTTGAGGTTGGGGAGAGTGCAGAATGTATTCTAGGGGTGCCTGAGACACTTTAGGAAAAAACAACTTTACTGCACACATTCAGAGCTGGGCAGCCGGAGAGCTGTCTGGGTGCCCAGCTCTGACGGCAGAGCAGCCACCAGAGCAGTGGAGAAGTAAAGGTGGCATGGCATAGTATTGATGTAAACTACTACAAACACAAGAGGGGGAGCGTGATCAAATACATATGAGAACCACTGTACTGGACAGTAGTTTCCACTGTTAACTAGTTATGTCATAGCAAATCTAAATATTACACTCCCAGTGGAAGATATTTCTCTTCCCGGCTGGCTACAATAGTTGCATTGTAAGAATTAGAAAACCATTATAGATCAACAAATGTGTGTTTCAGTAAGTAGTCTCACTGGAAGCCCAAGCAATCTGCCTCTTCCAAAAATTACAAATCAGTGTTAGTAGTTAAGCCACCCAAAAAAATGTTAATTCAAACAGAATCTGAAGTTCAAACAACAGAAAACCTAATTAATTAATGTCAAGTTAATTAAATTCTTAGTGGGAATGGGAAAATAAGTAAACAAATGTGCTAATCAGAAGCTAGCAAAAAGCTGTCTCTAACTTTACCTGTGTTACCAGTATCCTGAGCTTCTTTGAGCCTTCATTATGGGGGAAAGTGCACAGACACCACTCACAGCTGTGGTGGATGGCCTTCTGTCTATAGACAGAGAAACTTCATCCATACTTATCCTGCTAAAATTCCTTTGATACTGTTTGTTCATCCAGCTTCGTCTGGTGACTAGGATCTCAAACAGGTTATTAAGAGAGAGCCTACAAGGAATGGAAGTTGTGATTGATCAGCAAGGAAAGCCAACCCCTTCCCCAGCCCGAAGCCTTCTCCCACACCTTGAATCCCTCATTTCTGGCCCCACCCTAGAACCCGCACCCCCAACCAGAGCCCGCACCCCCCTCCCACAGCCCACCCGCCTTCTCCAGCTTGGTGAGAGTGAGTGAGGGTGGGAGAGAGCGAGTGATGGATGAAGGGGGGTGTCAGAAAGTGGAGGTCATAAAGCGTAGGGAAAAAGTGAGTACTGCCAAAAGCCAAGCAGAGCTGGACCTTGCAAAGGAAATTAAAATTAATAGTAAAAGGATCTATAGCCATATAAATAAAAAGAGAACAAAGATGAAGTGGGACCACTAAGCACAGAGGGGAAGTGGAGTTTAAACATAATCTAGATGTGGTCCAACACCTAAATGAATACTTAGCCTCAGTTTTTAATAAGGGTAATAAGGAGCATGGGGCAATGGCAGGGTAGCTAATGGGAACGAGACTATGGAAGTAGAAATTACCACGTCTGAGGTAGAAGTCAAACTCAGGCAGCTTAATGGGACTAAATTTGGGGGCCTAGATAATCTCATTCCAAGAATACTAAAGGAACTGGCACATGAAATTGCAAAACCAGTAGCAAGGCTTTTTAACAAATCTGTAATCTTAGAGGTACGGTTGCTAACTTTCTACTTGCACAAAACCGAACAACCCTGCCCTGCTCGCTCAATCCTCCCTCCATCCATTGCTCGCTCTCCCCCACCCTCACTCACTTTCACCAGTCTGGTGCGGGAGAGGGGTGAGGACTCCAGCTGCGGGTGTGGGCTCTGTGATGGGGCTGGGGATGAGAGGTTAGGGGAGCAGGAAGGGGTTCTGGGCTGGGGGGTGTGGGCTCTGGACTGGGGATGAGAGGTTTGAGGTGGAGGAGGGGGCTCTGGGCTGGGGAATGGGTTTGGGTGTGGGGAGCTGAGGGCTCCAGCTGTGGGGGGATGTGGGCTCTGGGGTGGTTGCCGGGGATAAGGGGTTTGCAGTGCAGGATGGGGTAGGAGGTTAGAGTGTGGGTGGGGTGCGAGCTCTGGGAGGGAGTTTGGGTGTGGGATGGGACTCTGGGCTGGGGTCTAGAAGAAAGTTGGGGGTCCTAGCATTGTTGGCCACTTTCAGGGAGCTGCGGGAAGCAGCCAACAGGTCCCTGCAGCCCCTAGATGTGGGGGAGTGGGGGGGGATGAGGGCTCTGTCTGGGGGTGTGGGCTATGAGGTGGGGCTGGGGATGAGGGACTTGGGCTGCAGGAGGGGGGCTGGGGCAAGGGGTTGGGGTGTGGGTGGGGTGCAGGCTTCTGGAGGGAATTTGGGTGTGGGAGGGAACTCTGGGCTGGGGTGCGGGAAGGAGTTCGGGGTCCCAGTGGCGCTTACCACAGCGCCCAGGAGCCTGCAACCACCAGGTGCATGGGTGGCCAGGGAGGCTCTGTGTACTGTCCTCATGCTCGCAGGCGCTGCCCCCGCAGCTCCCATTGGTCGTGGTTCCTGGCCAGTGGGAGCTGCAGAGCCAGCCTTGGGGCGGGGGCAGCGTGTGGAATGTCTCTGGTGACCCAGGAGTCTGAGGGCTACAGGGACCTGATGACCGCTTCTGAGAGCTGCACAGAGCTAGGGCAGGCCAGGAGACTGCTTTAGCCCTGGGCCCCCGCTGTGCTGCTGACCGGACTTTTAACGGCCCTGTTGGCGGTGCAGACAGGAGCCACGAGGCTCCCTTTTCAACCGGATGTTCTGGTTGAAAACTGGATGCCTGGCAATCCTACTCAGGGTATGTGTGTGTCATAACCTATGACTGGAGAACTGTTAATGTAGTACCTATTTTTAAGAAGGTCGGGGGGGGGGGGGGGGAAGTGATCCAGGAAACTACAGGCCTATTAGTTTGACTTCAGTTGTACGCAAGGTTTTGGAATAAATTTTGAGAGAAAGTAAAGGACATATTGGTAAATGGTAATTGGCATAAAATACAACATGCTTTTACAAAAGGTAAATCGTGCCAGACCAACCCGATTTCCTTCTTTGAGAAGATAACTGATTTTTTTTTTTTTAAGACCAAGGAAATGCAGTAGATCTAATCTACCTGGATTTCAGTAAGGCAATCGATACAGTTCCACAAGGGAAATTATTAGTTAAATTGGAGACAATGGGGGTTAACATGAGAATTGAAAGGTGGATGAGGAAGTGGTTAAAGGGGAAACTACAATGGGGCATGCTGAAAAGTGAACTCTCAGGCTGGAGGGAGGTTACTAGTGGAGTTCTGCAGGGATCAGTCTTGGGACCAATCTTATTTAAAAAAAAAAAAAATTAATGACCCTGGTACAAAAAGTGGAAGTGTGCTAATACAGTTTGTGGATGACACAAAGATGGGAGGTATTGCCAGTATGGAGGAGGACCGGAATATCATACAAGGTCTGGACAACCTTGAAATCTGTAGTAATAGAAATTGAATGAAATGTAATAGTGTAAAGTGCAAAGTCACGCATTTAGGGACCAACAACAAGAATTTTTGCTGTGAACTGAGGGTTTATCAGTTGGAAGTGACAAAGGAGGTAGAAGACCTGGGTGTATTGATTGATTACACGACTGTGACTGCTAGTAGCAAATATTCCCAATGGCTGGCAACAGGATGCTAGAAGGAAAGCGCTTTGAGTTACTATAGAGAGTTCTTTCCCAGCTGTGTGTCCGGTGGGTCTTGCCAAAGTGCTCAGGATCTAACTGACTGTCATATGTGGGGCTGGGAAAGAACTTCCTCCGGGTCAGATTGGTAGAGACCCTGGAGGCTTTTTGCCTTCCTCTGCGGCTTGGAACACTGGTCAAGTGCAAGTTTAAAACTAGTGTAAATTGTGGATTCTCTGTAACTGCTAACAGGGAAGTTTCAGTGGGAGTTCTGTTGGAGGAGCAGGTTTTTGTAGTTTGTGGATGGTATTGTGGAGTTTGTGTATGAGTATGTGTGAAGGCTGCTAGGGGCCGTGTGCTGGGAGAGGGGCTGAGCCCTGAGTAGGGGGCGGGGCTTACCTGATTAGAGGTCCTATATAAGAAGCCAGGCACTCCGACAGCGGCACAGACAGCTGCAGCGGCACAGGAGCCAGTACACAGAGCTGGTAACAGGGGAGTTTCAGTGGGAGGTTGCAGGGGGGACTAAGGCGGAGAAACCAACAAGCCAGACAAAGGAGGGGGCAGGGGTCTGCTAGCAGCCCCGTACTTGTTGGGGGCCTGTGGTGTGGTGTGTGGCGTGGACTGCCAGGCACAGAGTTGGAAGGCCATGAGTGAGACAGAGGCAGCAGTGAGAGACACACTGAGGATGAACCGATGTGGTAGCTTGGCATGTACTGGCTGGGGTATCTGAAAGGAGTTTTGTCTGCATGAAGTGCCACTGATAATGCTGCTGAGAAAAGACAAAGAGGACTGAGATGCAGTGGGAAACTGTGCTGAGTTTTTTAGAAAGGGGGGTTTGGAGATGATGAGAAACACAGACATGATGAGGCACAGAGGATTATGAAGCTCAACGTGACGATAGGAAAGCAGGACGAAAAGAAATTACTGAAGAAGGACTGTGGGTGAAGGAAAAGCATGGATCGACTGGAACATGTGACTAGGAGAACCAGGCAAGTGAAAAGACGAGCCAGCCGACGGAGAAACAGAACTCGAGAACAGGTTTGCTGAGTTGAAATGAAGAATGGGCACAGCAGGTCTGCTGAAGGAG
>NC_133769.1:14927722-14960398 GCF_003597395.2 Chelonoidis abingdonii | reverse complement strand
CTGGTGGATTCTCTGCAGCTTGAGGTCTTCAAACCACAATTTTGAGGACTTCAATAACTCAGTCATGGGTTAGGGGTTGTTATAAAAGTAGATGGGTAGGGTTCTGTGGCCTGCTTTGTGCAGGAGGTGAGACTAGATGATCATATTGGTCCCTTCTGACCTATGAGTCTGAGTCAAGTGTTTAAATCATGATTTGAGCATTTCCGTAACTCAGCCAGAGATTGTGTCTATTATAGGAGTGGGTGGGCAAGTTTCTGTGGCCTGCAATGTGCAGGAATTCAGACCAGATGATATGATGGTCCCTACTGGCCTTAAAGTCTGAGTCTAAGTACTCCTGGCCTTACTTCCACTGGTTTGCAAGTGTGGTCAGGAATACCTAGATATAGCTTGAGTTCTCTTGTTCAGAGGGAACTTGTGATATGTAACTGTTCCTCCTCCACCAGTGATCTCATCTATGGAGTTCCACAGGATTCAGATTGAGGACCATTGTGAGATACTCTACCTGCTCCCTGCATAGGTCATTCTTTAAATACATCGGTTTTTTCATGTGGGGATTGATGGTTGTGTATTCATAGTAGAGTAAAAGCTTTTTTATCTGGCATATTGGGGGAAGGGGGGGTGCCAGTAAGTGAAAAATGCCGATTAACTAAGAGGGAGGGAGTTTGGATGTGGGGCTGGATGTTGGGTAGGGTCTGGGGGTTGGGGCATGGGAGGGGGTGCTGGGCATGGGAGGAGGCTCAGGGCAGAGAGTTGGGGCATGGGAGGGGTTTCGGGATGCTGGATCCAAAGGGTGACCTGTCCCTGCTTCTCCTAAGTGGAGGCACAGCAAGTGGCTCTGCACGCTGCCCCCAGCGCGCCCTAAGCATTGGCTTCATGGCTCCTATTGGCTGGGAACCGTGGCCAATGGGAGCTGCGATGGTGGCACCTGCGGGCAGAGCTGTCTGCCACGCTTCCACCTAGGAGCAGCAGGGACAGGTCACTGCTTGCAGGGAGCTGCCCGAGGTAAGCGGCCTCCAGATCCCGAACCCCTTCCCGTGCCCCAGCCCCACACTCTCTCCTACACTCTGAACCCCTTGTGGCCGTTCCTCCACCTAGGAGTAATAGGGACATGTCGCTCCTTCCAGGGAGCCACGCAGAGCCGGGAAGGGAGCCTGCCAGCCCCATGCCAACTGGACTATAAATCAGACTTTCTCTGAAGATTAGAAATGTCGGTTTGTAGAGATTTCCAGTTGGTACAGGGTCAGATAACACAGCTTTTACTGTACTAATTTATCTAAGTTCCATTGCTTCTTTCATATCCAGCATAGACAAAGGTTCTCCACTCTATGGACTAATAAGTCTGTAAAACTTCACTAAAACAAAGCTGTATTTGTATTAAAGGCGAGGGAGATGGGAGCTGAAATCCTTTCATTACCTTTTGTGTACATTCTTAGATGAAATCAGTGCTTAATATATATTATGCAGTAATTCACTGGTTCTCAAACTTTTGTACTGGTCTCCCCTTTCACATAGCAAACGTCTCAGTGCGACCCCCTCCCCCCATAAATTAAAAACATGTTTTTATATATTTAACACCATTATAAATGCTGGAGGCAAAGTGGGGGTTGGGGTGGAGGCTGACCGCTTGCGACCTCCCTTTCCCCCATCTAATAACCTCGTGACCCCCTGAAGAGTTCTGACCCTCCAGTTAGACGACCTCTGGTCTGCATGTATTTACTCAAATTACCTAGGGGGGGATGGTGGTTGTTTTTAAATGGCTTTCTTGAAAGCCAGTGTAAAATAGCATGAGAGTAAGATTGAGTTGCTTAAAATACTTTGTGCAATTTTTTTCAATTGTTATTAAATGCTCTTGTTCCTGAATCTCCCTCTCCCTTCACCCCCCAAAAAATAGCCTCTTGCCATACTTATTTCTTTTAACCTGTAGCTGTGTCTTCCTCTCTATCTCCAGCTGCAAGGTTATTTTCTACATATTTTAAGGAGCTGGTGCTCAGATATTATAGTGGTGGATGGCTGTATAAAACCCAAAGACAAGCAGTGTAAAACCAGTGTAAGAAAAATATTAGTTAGGTCAGTGAAATTTTCTGTGTTAGGAAAATTTCTCAGTTCCATGAAAATGATACTAATCTTCTTTGTAAAGTGCTTTGAGATCTGCTATGTAAGAACTAGGCATTATTATTATTTTTCTGGTATCCACTCTGAAATCTTATAATAGTTTTGATAAGGCTGTCCTATAGTTACTCTTCAAGGAGGCCTCTGCTTACCTGCTTCCCAGCACCTGGGCAAACACTTGTTAGTCATTGAGTGGAATCTGTATGGACATGCTTACTTACCTAACAGCGAATGTGGTACTTCAAAATGTGTTGTCCACACAGATTCCATAACCTGCCCTCCTTTTCTGCTGATCAGTGTCTTGCTTCTTTGGGATTCTTATTGACAAAGGAACTGCGTGTGAGTCACATCCACCCTAAAACAACTATCAGACAAATAGATGTACACGATATATTGGGGAAGAGTCAATGTGTTTTCTATAAAGGGAATTGGTGCCTCATCAATCTATTAGAATTTCTTGAGGGTGTCGGCAAGAATGTGGACAAGAGTGATCTAGTTGATATAAGGTAATTGGACTTTCAGAAAGCCTTTGATAAAATCTCACACCAAAAGGTCTTAAGCAAACTAAACCATCTTGGGATATGAGGGAAGGTCCCCTCATGATCAATAACCTGTTTTGTTTTGTTTTTTTTAAAAAAAGGAAACAAAGGATAGGAATAAATGGTCAGTTTTTAGAATGGAAGGAGGTAAATAGTGGTGTTCCCCCGGGAGTCTGTACTGGGACCAGTGTTGTTCAACATATTCATAGATGATCTGGAAAAGGGAGTGAACTGTGAGGTGGCAAAATTTATAGATGATACAAAATTACCGTACTTAAGATAATTAAGTCCAAAACTGACTGTGAAGAGTTACAAAGAAAAAATAATCCCAACTACACATACAAAATGAGGGGGATCTAAATTAGCTGTAACATTAATGAAAGAGAATATCACAATGCCATTATATAAATCCATGATATGCCCACTCCTTGAATACTGCATGCAGTTCTGATCTCCCCATCTGGAAGAGGTACAGGAAAGGGCTACAAAAATGATTGAGTATGGAACAGCTTTCATATAGGGAGACAGTAAAAAGACTAGGAGTGTTCAGGTTAGAAAAAAGTTGTGTGTGTGTGTGTGTGTGGGGGGGGAAAGATAAGATAGAGGTATATAAAATCATGAGTCATATGGCGAATGACTAGGGAAGTGGTGGCTTTTTTGTTTTTTTTAACTCCTTCACATAACGCAAGATGATCATCTGATAAAATTAATAGGCAGCAGGTTTAAAACAAACATAAGGAAGTATTTCTTCACACAACACACAATCAACCTGTGGAACTCATTGCCAAGGGATATGTGAAGGCCAAAAGTATAATTGGGTTCAAAAAAAGAATTACATAATTTCATGGAGGAAAGGTTCATCAATAGCTATTTACCAAAATGGTCAATGACTCAATCCCAGGCTCTGGGAGTCCCTAGACCAGTGGTTCTCATCCAGGGGTATGCAGAGGTCTTCCAGGGGGTACATCAATTCATCTAGATATTTGCCTAGTTTTACAACAGGCTACATAAAAAGCACTAGCGAAGTCAGGACAAACTAAAATTTCATACAGACAATGACTTTTTTTACGCTGCTCTCTATATTATACACTGAAATGCAAGTACAATATTTACATTCCAATTTATTTTTTCATAATTACATGGTAAAAATAAGAAAGTTAGCGATTTTTCAGTAATAATGTTGTGACACTTGTTTTATCTCTTATTTTGTAAGCAAGGAGTTTTTAAGTGAGGTGAAACTTATGGATATGCAAGACAAATCAGACTCCTGAAAGGAGTACACTAGTCTGGAAAGGCTGAGAGCTGCTCCCCTAGACTTCCAACTTCTAGAAGCTAGGACTGGATGACAGGATGGATCATGCAAAATTGCCCTCTTCTGTTCATTCCCTCTGGCACTGACCACTGTTGAAAGACGAGATACTGGGCTAGATGGACCATTGATCTGACTCAGTATGGTCATTCGTGTGTTCTTATATAAGGTTATATGTTCAGTTGTTATATATGCTGTCGTCTGAAGAGATATAACCAACTGTCATCTGAAGAAATATAACCAAATATATAGAGCATTTAGGTGTCATTTTATAAAGAAGTGATTATAATTTAAAATTTTGTTGTTGTTAAAGATCTGCTTATATTTTTTGAGGTATGTATGCTTAGAATGAATTGTACTCCTGCTTCACTTGCTATACTTGACTGATTCCTAAATCTTCTTTAACTGGCAGTTTTAATAATTCTCCTTGCTTCCCAGTGAATGGAATGATTGTAGTTAGATTCAGATTGTCCTGTACACTAGTTTTCCATGAATACTGAACCATTCTTAGTAGAGGTAAACATGTATCACCTCATCACTGAACAAAAGAACATACGTCCATAAAACTTAGTATAGAATGTTTGCTGTATCATCTAAAAGCGTAGTTTTTATTGACGTAGAAAAATCAAATTTCATTTTTGTCATTTTATTGCTATTAGGTTGAACTAGTTTTAATGCTAAATGTAACTTAAAGTTTGCACTGGCTTTTATTGTTTTTTAAATCTTACTGAATCCATATGTAAATGTAAACAGTTCAGGTTTGCAATATTACTTAGTTTAGAACGTATGACTGTAGCTTCTTTTAAAATGTGCGGTGACAGTTCCCATTACTGAGTGGTAGAGCTACTGAAGTGCTTGGTGCCCTAAATTTTTTTTTTTTCCACAGATTGTGGCAATGTTGCAAGAGAAATAAAGACTGGATGATACAGGAAGCTTTTAAAAGAGAGAACTGGGTTAAGATTGATGGGGAATGCTGTTGGATGTGATTTGTTTGTCAGAGCCTATCTAATAGAAATTTTGAACATGTTTATGGCTATAAATGTACTATAAGTGGTGATTTTTAGCTTTGATATTTGTCAGCTGTCTCTTGCATTTCTGATGCCTTAAAATTCCAAGTCAAGCCCTCTGCAGTAGTCTGTATAAGCTTTCCCCTCTTTTCCGTCCTTTTATATGTTTCATGGCTTTCATCAGTTTGGTTTATTTATTTGTTGTTGGGAGGAAAACAGATTTCTAATTTACAGTAAAAAATGTTTTTCATCATCGGACTTTAAAAGAACTTTTTATGGAAAAAATGTCACAAAATTGCTTTAGCAAGCAAAGGATTTCAATTCCCTCTTCTTGTTTCCTTAATGATCTGTTTTTCACAATTAAAAAACTCAGATGAGTTCATTTCCAATGCATGCCTTTTTGTTTGAGACAAATCTGTGGAAAAGTACTCCGATTACGTTTGTTCTTAGGTTCTGGATTTCAGCACAAGAACCTGCACCTGTTCGGTACATCATTTAGACTAGGATTCTGTCTGTGAGAGCTCAGATCAGTAATAGCTTTATGGAAGTTGTCTGTCTAGTTGTCTGCACTGTCTGGACCCAGTGTTTCTCAAACTGGGATCGCCGCTTGTGTAGGGAAAGCCCCTGGTGAGCTGGGCTGGTTTGTTTACCTGTCCCGTCCGCTGGTCTGGCTGATTGTGGCTCCAGCTGGCCGTGATTTGCCAGTGCAGGTCAATGGGAGCTGCTGGAAGCAGTGGCCAGTAAGTCCCTCGGCCCGCGCTGCTTCCAGTATCTCCCATTGGCCTGCAGCGGGGCAGGTAAACAAACTGGCCTGGCTCGCCAGGGACTTTCCCTGCACAAGCAGCAATCCCAATTTGAGAAACACTGGTCTAGAATATAGCATGAAAATGAAGTTGGAAGAGACAATTACGTTAAGTTACAGACATCTTAGAACAACACTTCGAAAGTATTATGAAATAGGGGTAGGGGTATTCATCTGTTAAATACAGCAGCTTGTGTGCACGGCAGCTATCTGTATCTTTTTAAGATGACTAAGTCAGTAAATCACTTTTAATAAACACAAACTATAATGGTCTCCCTTCCAAGCCATCTCTCTCTAATCCCTTTTCATGGCCTTTAGGAAATGGCTGGGTTTTCCATTTTTTTTAAAGTCTTCATGGCAGCAGTAAGTTTTTTATAGCTTTCCTTCCTTTATAGGAACCTGCTTTCAACAGTGCTTAAATTATAAGGAAGGAGGTGCCAAGGCTTAAGCAGAGTGCACTGCACGGAGGACACCATTTTGCATGCCCCCGCTGACGTGACCTCACACTCATAATGCATGTAAGATGCCCTAACAGAGATAGTATGAAAAGAGATGTTGGGGCTGAGCCACTGCAAGCCCCAGAAAAAATGAAGCTGTGGCTTTACAGCTCTCTCTGGTGATGCACCTTTTGGATCTGCAGACGCATCTCTTCCCAGCATTTGGACTCAGAGGAAGGAAGTTGCTCTCAGGGCTGGTCTACACTACAGGGGAAAATCGGTCTCAGATACGTAACTTCAGCTACGTGAATAACGTACCTGAAGTCGAAGTATCTAAGATCAAATTACTCACCGTCCTCACGGTGCGGGATCGATGTCCACAGCTCCCCATGTCGACTCCGCAACTCCGTTCGGGTTGGTAGAGTTCCGGAATCGATATAAGCGTGTTCGGGGATCGATATATCACATCTAGATGAGACGCGATATATCGATCCCCGAGCAATGGATTGCTACCTGCCGATACGGCGGGTAGTGAAGACGTAGCCTCAGAAGCTTTCCTCAGGCTTTGGCTTTTCACTCTATTGCTTTGCACCTGTGCAAATTGGGCATAAAACACTACTATTTTAACTTTTGGCTATAAATGAGTAAATGGTTGCAAAGCAGTGGAGAATCAGGCCCAGTATTTGATATAATTAGTTCTATGAGAAGACAGTAGGATACCAGAACAATTCAATAATACACTGGCCCAAACATCTAATTTGGTGTCTGCTTATCGTCTCTCTCTCTCTCTAAAGTTATATGTTAAATTGTTCTGGCACCCTATTGTCTTATCACAGTTCGTTCTTTCTCCACTCTACATGATTTAACTTTTTTTAAGTTGAAAGCTTTTTGTGTCAAGCTATTTTGGTACCTCAACCTCTCAGTCTTTATTTCCATCATTTTTAGCACTGCTACTCTTTTTTTCATTTCCCATATACTGTAGCTTCTCTGTTGTATCGTTCATGTGTGATGTTTTTTGGCCACTGGACTTCTAAATCTGTTTTCTGCTTTTCTGAGCTGAGAATGTGCTGCCATTTTACGACAAAGTAATTATATAGGTCATTGACTCTGCTACATTTTGTGAAGCTGCGTTCATTTTGTAGTATTGGAGCTGAACTATAGCACTGAAGTCTGCACAGCAAATACCTCTAAAAGGCAGTTTTGACTTGTATGGCTACAGTCGTTGTGTTAGTTCATAACTAGCTCATCACAACACATAATTTTATGATAGAGTAACAACAGTAGTTTTACACATTCATCATAGCCTGATATCTATTAGCATCTCATTAGTTTAATTGCAGATCCATGTACTTTAAGTGTTTATTATTTAATATTTTTACTTAAATAGAACAAAAACAATGAATAAAAATGGTTTATTTAAAAAAAAAAAAAGCTTTGTTTAGCTGCTTTACAAAACCAGTGGTTCAGTAAAACATCTCCTCAGTTGACACTTGTAGATAGAATAACAGGTTGGGTGTTGTTTTTAATAAAGGCAGTGTAACAACATTGCCCGGGAGTTGAATCATATTTTCATAGAAACTTCTCAGCATTCAGTTTTGGAGAGAGGTTATTTAACACTGAGACCATCTGATGTTTTTATTCTTACCAGTTATTTACAGCACACATCACCATAGTATTTGAACTTTCGACAGTGCTGTTGTCAAAGTCAGCTGTTGGGGTTATGTAAACCTGCCATTTGTCTGCAGTTTCTAGTGGTAGCACACTCCCACATAACTGTTTGTGCACTGAGAATTTTGGTCCATTCTGGTAAATTTCGTAGTCATAGGATTTTTGAAATCTGAAATTTCATGGTTTAAATTTCACAGTGTTGTAACTGGAGGTCCTGACTCAAAAGAGTCGCATGTGTGTTGGAGGTGTCACAAGGCTATTGTAGGAGGGTCACGGTATTGACATCCTCACTTCTGTACTGCTGCTGGTGAGTGGCGCTGCCTGCAGAGATGGGTGGCTGGAGAGCGGTGTCTGCTGGCTGGGAGCCCAGCTCTGAAGGCAGTGCCACCAGAAGCAGCAGCACAGATGTGAGGGTGACATGGTATGGTATTGACAATTTTACTTCTGTGCTGCTAGCAGAGATGCGTCTGACCCGTCCCATGCAAAAGAAGTAGTAGTCCTGTACCTCTGCAGCGCGGCTAGGATTAGCAGCTGGAGCCTAGTGCACTGTAGGAGCCCCCAGCTGGGGTGCCCCCAACCCTGCCCTTTCCCAGCGGTTGGAGGTTAAAGGAACCTTGGGCTGCCTGTGTGTGTTGGGTGACCACAGCACACCCCTCTACCCCCCAACCATGGCACCTTGAATGGTCGCCCTCATCACCCACTCATAAGGCCACCCCTGCGCTCCCCGCCGAAGCAATGACCCTGCCCATATCATGTCACCCTCACTTCTGCTGTGCTACTGCTGCTGGCAGTGACACTGCCTTCAGAGCTGGGTGCCTGGCCAGCAACTATTGCTCTCTGGCCTCCCAGCTTTGGAGGCAGTGCACAAGTAAGGGTGGCAATACCAGGACGCCCCTACAATCGCCAGATTTCATGGGGGAGGCCAGATTTCACGATCCAAGACATGTTTCTCATGGCTGTGATTTGGTAGGGCCTGATTTATAGTGCATATTTGATCTCTGCTGCCCTGCAGGCATGTGCCCCTCCCCTTTCAAAACTCCAGGAAATATCTGTATGCTGCTCCATTTGGGGAGTAAACAAAGAGCAAATCATTGGAATGCTCCTGTTCAGCCCTGCACTAGGAACACAGCAGCAGGCAGACTGCTGCTGCAGGGGAAGGGGGACAGACTGCTGTGCTTTGCCATTCCTCAGCACAGAGAGCTCACAGAATTACTCATGGTACTGCTATCAGCAGCTAAGGGGGCTGTGGGAGAACATCTGAAGATGCGCAGCTATCAGCTCTTCCTTCCCATAACACTGCACTCTGGGATACAAACTCACAGTGCATTGCTCACCCTGCTGATGATGGTGTCACCAATGTGGATGTGATCTGTCAACAGAGGGAGCAAGTGTGAACGCTCTTTTTGTTGATTTGTTTTGTCGACTTTTGGGTGTCGATATAAGTTTTGTCAGCAAAACTTGGTAGTGTTGACAAGCCCTCAGTCTGAGTCACCAGATTACAGTAACGTGTTTACTAACCCTGTCCTCAGCAAATCCAGCTGGGTTTTGGCCTTTGCTATAGGCTTTCCTTCAGGAGCCTATGAGCAGTAGGAAAGGGAAGTGACAGAATCCCGCTAGTTCAGAATGAAGAATTATTTATTTATCCTTAGGAATATAACAAAGAGAGAGGAAACATCTTAAAACAACAGAAGGCCTGTATGATTATTCTGTTACCTAAACCAGGATCTAAAGCTCAAATCACCACCAGGGTCACAGGAGGGCTAGTATATTGGCCTAAGGGCTACATCACTGAAACCTTCTCATACAACGATACAAAAGTATAGTCAAAATGAGAAAAAGAAGAGTAATATAGTATGCTATTAAAAGTCAGTGTATTAACTTTTTAAAAACTATAATGCAAAGAGGGGTTTTAATAAAATATAAACACCTGTAACTATTCCTTATGTGGTCAGTAATACTGATGATGGTCTATGCTAACAGTCTATCAACATAGCTGTAATGGCAGAAACTTTTTAAAGTAACTATTCATACGAAATATGTTGCCACTTTTAACATTCTTCCCAACTACTCACGGCAAGGAATTATACGTGCTGAACTTCATACCTCAGACTGCTCATCTAGTCGATGAGGCTCCGCCTCTGCTCTGCCTCTTCCCACCCCTTCCCTGCCCACATTCCAACCCCTTCCCCAAGTCCTCACCCCTTCCCTGCCCACATTCCAACCCCTTCCCCAAGTCCCCACCCCAGCCCCACCTCTTCTCCACCTCCTCCCCTGAGTGTGCCACATCCCCGCTGCTCCCCCCTCCGTCTTGAAAAGTTCTAAGTGCCGCCAAACAGCTGTTTGGTGGCAGGAAGCACTGGGAGGTAGGCAGAGGAGCGGGAATGCGGTGCGCTGGGAAGGGCAGGGGGAGAGAAACTTGGCTGCCAGTGAAGTCGGCGCCTATGGCAGGCCACAGGAAATAACTCTGCAGGCTGCATGTTTGAGACCCCTGACATAAACCGTAGCATTTTCTTGCATATTTCCAGGCATCCCTCCATATTTGGGGGCTGGGTGAAATTGACTGTACCCTTGGAGCTTCTACCACTCTCTGATCCTCAGTAAATGTCTCTCCCCTAGTTCAAAAGCAGTCTTTTATCTTTTTCAAAGTCTTGTTTGTTTGTTGTGGGGCACTAGAATCTGGTCAGTCTGGTTTATGCAACTCTACACTGTGATTGCAGGTAGACTGTCAGCAGGGGATTTACTGTACTATCCATTTGAGCATTGTCAATTGCCTGGTTCCTGAATACATGTGTGGATCAGAAAATTAACCTGTGGTATTCTACAGAACCAGCCACACCACAATAAGCAAACAGAGAGAGAGAGAGAGAGAATATTCATAAAAATACAGATATCTCCCACATTCTTCGCAATGAATTTTGCTATCTTTTTTCATTTTAGTGCTGATACAAGTTGCAAATATTGACATTCCTGAGGGAAGAGAATTGCAGATATTGTCGAGGTTGCAATGGTAGCATTAAGATATAGTTCTGTTTATAATTTCATGATAAATGATCAAGTGAAAAGATACAATGCAATATTTTGATCTCTGTCAGTGAACATATTAACATGGACATCACAACTGAATAAATTACTGAGAAATTTCTTAAATTTAAACCAGATTTTATAAAATATTTTCAATGCAACATAGGAATTAACTGAATGATAAGTATTCTTGTATCGTACAAAATATATTATTTGTAGATATATGAGGGTGCGATCTACACTTAGCATGAGTGTTCCTTTTGTCCAGAGCACCGATTCATTTATATAGTTTGTGCCTTTGTTTTCTTTTCCTTTTGCTTTCTGCTGCTTTTTTCCTAAGCTCCAGTGGAGACCAGGAGTAAAACATACCTATGCAGGATGTGAGCGTAACTTTACTGTACTAGGTGTCTCCAATGGACTGTCAAAATGCATGTTGGTGAGATGCGCCTAGTATATGGATATTTGGATTTTAAAATCCAAATAAATAATATAAATATAATACATATAAAATATAAACATAATATAAATTATGATATAAAAATGTAAATCAAAATAAATAATTAAAATCATACCAAAATTTGAAGTCATATTGAAGGTAATGGAGCAAAGAAGATGATTAGAATGATCATTTGATCACAAATATCCATTCTACAAAAACCTGACGCACCCGTGAAGAGCTTTGAGGCTAAGCAAATGTTTCCTTGGTCTTGGACCAACAGTCAGAAAGGAAGGTGAGAGAAAGGAAGAATGTAGTGTATGAACTGATGCTTCTAGGTCGTAATTCAGGCACCTGGGCAAAGTGGAGTGGAAAAGTCTGTCCTGCCACTGCTGAATTTGGTCAGTGGATAAGCAGAAATTAATTCTTCAGGGCTTGTCTACATAGGCGGCGGGTTATATAAGTTTGTGGTGCCCGGGCTCCAGGAATATTCAGGGCCGGGTGCCCTGCTCCAGCAATATTTGGAGCTGGATCGCTCCCTCGCCCCTGCCTGGATCGGCCCAGGCCCCCACGGGTCTCTCCACCCCCGCCCCGCCGCGTCCCTGCCTAGAGCAGTTCCCAGCCCCCGCCTGCCACCCGTACCCCCCCGCGTGTCCCGCACCCCCCGCTGCATTCCTGCCCAATAGAGAGCAGTGCGGGTCTCTCCCCTGCCTGCTTTGGCTCCCGGCAGAGCTGCTGTCTGCTGCCCCAGGGTCCTAGTGCCGGCCAACCATTATTGGCAAGGCAGGCTGCCCTTACCCTGTGTTTCCGCCCTCGCCCTGAGCCTCTCCAACGCCCCAAACCCTTCAGCCCCAGCCAGAGCTGTCATCCCCCTACACCCTGATCCTCTGCCGCAGATCTGAGCCCCCCCCCCGGATCATGAACCCCTCATCCCCAGCCAGAGCCCTCATTCCCCCGCACCCTAATCCTCTGCCTCAGCCCTGAGCGCCCCCACATCATGAGTCCCACAGCCCTTACCCCACACCCCAAACCTCTGCCATAGCCATGAGCCCCCTCCTGCATCAGAACCCCTCATCCCCCAGCCAGAGCCCTCACCCCCCCGCACCCTAATCGTCTGCCCCCAGCCCTGAGCCCCCTCCGCATCATGAACCCCAAATGTGCATTGGCTGAGGATTCAATTTGTTATTTTGCTGATTGAAAGGGATTTTAATTTGTACTTATATATTAGGGCTGAGGGTTTCCCAGGTGTCTATAAGCTTGAAAAACCCTGTTACCTAATCCATCTAAATTTACAAAAGATAATATTTTCTCTTCTTTAATTAAAAGTTTTCTGTTTAAAGAACCTGATTTTTTTTTTTATCTGGTGAGACCCCAGGGATGGGGTCTGGATTCACCAGGGAATTGTGGGGAAAGGAGGGAAGGGGGAGAAGAGGCTTATTTCTCTCTGTGTGAATTCTCTTCTCAGGAGAGTCTGGGAGGGGGCGAGAGAGAAGGAGGGAGAAGGTGAATTTTCCTCTCTTGTTTTAAGAATCAAGGAGTTGAATCACAGTGATCTTCCAGGGTAACCAGGGAGGAGAGACTGGGAGAGGCAACGGTGAGGAAAGGGCTTTACTTCCCTTGTGTTAAATCAGAAGGGTCTGGGTCTTGGGATTCCCCCGGGCAAGGTTTTGGGGGGGACCAGAGTGTACCAGACACTGGAATTCCTGGTTGGTGGCAGTGCTACAGGTTCTTAGCTGGTAATCAAGCTTAGAGGAATTCATGCTGGTACTCCATCTCTTGGACGCTAAGGTTCAGAGTGGGGAATTGTACCACGATAGCACCCAAACTCCGTTCCAAAGCCTGCACCCCTCACCCTCTCCTGCACACCCATCTGCTGCCCCAGCCTGGAGCCTGCACCCAGTACCCAAACCCCCTCCCAGAGCCTGCACCTCTCACCCATTCCTACACCTCCACCCCCAGCCCAGAGCCTGCACCCAAACTCCATCCCAGAGCCTGCACCCCTCTTGCACCCTAATTCCCAGCCCAGGACCTGCACCCCATATCTCCCCCCGAAACCCCACCCAGAGCCTTAGGCTGGTGGGGACAGAGTTTGGGGGGGGCGCGAAGTTGGAGGGGCGAGTTCTGAGCACCTCCAAAATTTCTACAAACTTGCCACCCATGCTTGTCTAAACACCTTTTTTAACTAAATTGTGGAGATGCTTTATGTGGCAGATGTGACTTGTGCTGCAATATCCTTGGCAAATCTTATGGGATTAAGTTTAATAACTTTGGGGGTCAGCTCTATTAAAATGCAATTTTTTGTTGTGGAATTGTATGTAGCTTCTCTAGGAGATGTGACTAATGCAATCTCTAGGAAAGACTGCTTGGGGCAATGTGTGTGAAGTGTTTTTCCTAGGACTTTCTCTTTGAAGTTACACCTTGAGCAGCAAACCATTGTGTGGCTTATTACCTATTCATGGTCTTTCCAAAAACCCAGACTTGATAAATAGGTGTTCTTGTTATGGGCAAAAGGATGTCATGAATCTGAAACTACAGGAACACCCTTGTGTGGCGTTTTGAGGGACTGCACACCTGCCAGAGCCCTGGCTGAATTTGAAGGCTAATCTCTGGTAAGCTTATTAGCATGTGTGTAGGTTCTTTCATTGTTTTTAATGTTTTCTCTGTCATATTTTTACTTGAGGAATAAAACATACTTACTTAAAAAAAGCTGTATGGTAGTTTATACCTGTGGCAATTGCACTGTTTGCTGTCTTTGAAGAGAAGACAAAGGAAACCTGCATAGGCAACCTCTCTTTTGCTGAGGATTTCACAATATAGTCAGGGACTGTGCAGCCTGGAAACACCCTGGTTTGAAGGGAGAGAGACAAGTGTCTCCACCCAAGACAGCCAAACAGAAGCCTAGAGTGGGTGCCCTTGCTGGGCTATAGATGCAGGGAATTTAGGTGCATTTGTCCTGATATGTGACACTTTGTACTGGTTTAAATTGTTTGTATCTGTTTAGTTTATATTGATAGATATGAATCATTTGAAACTGGTATGAGTGTCTGCCCTAAGGGTCTGCACCGATTTTGTTATATTGGTGCAAAAACTGCATGTAGACTAGGAGCATGGCTACACTTGCAGATGTAGAGCACAGTGAGTTAAACCAACAGGGAGAGCGTGGCAGGGAAAGCGCTGCAGTGTGTTCACACTGTCAGCTGCAAGAGCACTGGTGTGGCCATGTTTTTGGCACTTGCAGAGGCATTGGGAGCAGTGCATTATGGGCAGCTATCCGACAGAGCACCTCTTCTCATTCTGGTGCTGTGGCTTGTAGGAAGAGGGCCGGGGAGTGCTGGGCATTCTGGGTCCTGTCCCAGTGCCCCGTGATGCATCGCTTTGGATCCCACCAATCCCTGTGCTTCCATCCACATTTGGCACCATCTTTCAATGTTTTTTGTACTGTGCGCTCTGTCTTCCCTTTTAGTCTGCGGGAATGGATCCCGAACTGTGAGGAATATGCTGATGGGTCTCGCCAGCACATCATGAATTGCAGTCAAGTTACTTCTTAAGCTCCGAACTGACAGTGAGGAGTCTGACGATGTCGACTCACATAATGCATACAACACGAGATTGCTTGTGGCATTCACAGACATGCTCACCACAGTGGAACGCCACTTTTGGGCTCGGGATACAAGCATTGAGTGTTGGGATCACATCATCATGCAGGTCTGGGATGACGAGCAGTGGCTGCAGAACTTTTGGATGAGAAAAGCCACTTTCATGGGACTGTGTGCTAAGCTCGACCCACCCAGTGGCGCAAGGACACGAGATTGAGAAGTGATCTGCCAGTGGAAAGCTGGAAACTCCAGACAGCTATCAATCAGTCACTAGCCAGTTTGGAGTGAGAAAGTCCACCATTGGAATCGTGTTGATGCAAGTTTGCAGGGCCATTAATCGCATCCTGCATGACATTGTGGCTGGTTTTGTACAAATGGGTTTCCCTAACTGTGGAGGGGCGATAGATGGGACGCATATTCCAATTCTGGCACCAGCCCACCTAGCCTCCAAGTACATAAATTGGAAGGGGTATTTCTCTATGGTTCTCCAGGCGCTTGTGGATCACCGTGGGCGTTTCATTGACACTAACGCAGGCTGGTCTGAGAAGGTGCATGGCGCATGCATCTTTTGGAACACAGGCCTGTTCAATAAGCTGCAAGCTGGGACTTTCTTCCTAGACCAGAAGATCACTGTAGGGGAAGTCGAAATGCCCATTGTGATCCTTGGAAACCCTGCTTACCCTTTGATGCAGTGGCTCATGAAACCCTACGCAGGGAGCCTTGACAGCAGCAAGGAGCGGTTCAACAACAGGCTGAGTCAGTGCAGAATGACTGTGGAGTGTGTTTTTGGCCATTTAAAGGGCCACTGGCGCTGTCTGTTCGGAAGCTCAATCTGGCCGATGACAGCATCCCTGCGGTTATATCTGTGTGCCGTACCCCCCATAACATTTGTGAAGGGAAGGATGAAAGATTCACTTAGGCATGGGCCTCGGAGGTTCAACACCTGGAGGCTGAATTTGAACAGAGAGCAGGCTGTTAGAGGAGCCCAGTGTGGGGCTGCAAGGATTAGGGATGCCTTGAGGGAGCAATTTGAGGGTGAAAGCTACCAGTAATGTTTGATGCCTTGCACAGGAGTGAAGTGCAGTGGTTCCAATGTTAGGAATCTGCATTTGCTACATATGATGCACTAACTTGCAGTGCCTGTTGCTTTCCAAGGCTATGGTATCTTTTACTTAATTCAATAAAAAAATATTTTCAAAGCCAAAAAATTCATTTATTGAAAAGAAACACAACTGCTTGGGAAACAGAAAGGGCATGACACATCTGTGGTGTTTGGGATGAGGAAAGGGGGTGGGGTGGGGAATGGGACAATCACAGATTTGTGTATGTCCTGTTATCATACTCAGCCTTCCTGTCTGGTGTGCCATGCAATGAGTTCTGCACTTCAGGCTGGCTAGAATGCATGGTGATGGGGGTTGAATGCGGTGGGTAAAGGTTGTGGTTTGCAGGGCTGGGTGGTGAAGCTACAGGTGTGGGAAGCAGCTGTTGGCGATATGACCCCGGATGTTGGGGAAAGTGGCTTGGCGGTGACATGGGGGCACAAGGGCTGCAGGGGGAGGGCGGGCACAGAAGTGCGCCACCTGCATTGCTACAAGCGCCTGTATCAAGCCCACTTGGCGCTTCATGATGCTTAGCAGCCGCTCCGTGCTTTGATGCCAGCAATACGCATTCTGCTGGTGGACTCTTTCACTCTCCTGCCACTCCTGTACTTTTTGATTTTCATTAAGGGACTGCTGCATTACTTTGTGCAGCATGTTCTCTTTGCTTCTACATGGCTGCTTCCTGATTCTTTTGAAGTCTTTCGACTGTTGATAACAAGGACGGCTGGGATCTCAAAATTGCATCTGTAAAGCCAAAATGCAACACTTAACAGAGGGAGCATTGTTCACACCAGGCAGAGCAATGATTCGACCGCACATAAAGATAAGTACAGTGTACACAACAGCAGAAATTTCCCGTCCCAAAGCGAATGCACGTAACCCACAGGAGCCCCAATATGGTGAGTAAGTATAGAGGCAAGGGGGACTGATTGTTTCACGGCTGTACTGTCCTCTGGAGATCTGTGCCTTGGGGAGAGCCAGCAGCTTCAGGGGGCCCCTATACTGAACACTGTCCCCACATTTTCCACAGGATGAGTTCGTCCTGGAAGATATCTCACTGCTGAGGGTGACTTGGGAAGCAAGGGAGGATCTTCTACTGCAATGCGGCTTCCGCCCTGGCCCATATGCGGCTTGCCTGTGTGCAGCAATGGTTCCCCTGCCCATCATGGCACCGTGCTGGGGACATGTTAGCCTTACTGGGACAAGGAGCACAGTATCTCTGCCAAGGCACCGGCACAAACCGATTGCCCAGCTTCTGCATGAGACCTTTGAAGAGATCACTGAGGCCGATTACCGCGATGTGAGAGAGCACATCAATGCCCTATTCTGCATCTAGGCATGCATGCAGACCTAAGCCTCCTCACCCCAAGAGCCCGCACCGAACAACTTCCTTCCCAAAATAAAAGCCGCTTACCGGGCACCTCCTCTCGTGTCTGCTCTTCCCCAAGCACTGTCCGCTGCAACTGGCTACGTTCCTCCTGGCTTGAAAACCGCTCCATGCTGCATGCATCTAGGGATGCCGGGCTGTCTCTCTTCTCTTCAGCACCCTTGCTCCTGCTTTCCTCCTCCTCCTCCTGCCTTGTTGAACTGTGCTCTGAAGTGTCGATGGTGGTCTTCGGAGTGGAGATGGAGTCGCCCCCAAGTATTGCGTCCAGCTCTTTGTAGAAATGGCAGGTTGCGGGGGAGCACCATAGCGGTGGTTTGCCTCGTGCTTTGCGATACACATTCCGCAGCTCCTTCACATTAACTGCAGTGCGTCCCGGTCATGGCCCCTTTCCATCATGTCCCTTGATATCTGCCCAAAGGTATCGTAATTCCTGCGGCTGGAGCACAGCTTCCTCCCCCAAAACGCTGATGACGTCCAGCACCTCACCATTGCTGCATACTGGGGATTGCCTGGCGCATGGAGGCATGGTCACCTGGAAAGATTCACTGAGCACACTCTACACCAGAGAATTTAAAGGGCGGGCCTGATGGTTGGTCACCTGAGGTCAGGGCAGTAGAGTTCAAAGTGATGACCAGAGTGGCTAGAACAGGCATTGTGAGACGCTTCTGGAGGCTGATCAGAGTGCATTAAGAGGCTGGGGCATCCACACTGGCGCTGTGGCACTTAAGCTGGGGCACATCAAGTGTTATGCTTCTCGTCGAGGTGGATTACCAAGAGTGCTCCAGTCGCAGAGTCCGGGCGCTCTATGTGCCTTGCCAGTGTGGACACGTCATGAGTTAGGTTGCCTGGGGCTGCTTTAATGCACTCTAACTCGCAAATTAGCCAAGTCCTAGGTCTCATTGGTTATTCTGACATGTTCCATAAACTTGAGGTGGTCTTTGTAGGTCCAAAGAGTACAAGATATCCTCTGATAACTGCACTCCAGTGCTGTCTGGGAAACTCCCAGGATGGCTTGATTTTTTTTCCCTCCACTTCCGTCAACAGTGGGACTGGAAGTAGTGGAAACTTGCTGGCTGAGCATGACTTCCCTATTGGGCAGTAAAGTTGGAGAAAGTAAGAAGCAATAGCATAAGCTGCATTTTTACTCTCTCTTGGTCCGTTAACCAGGAATACTCTCTACTTATATTTTGTTAGTGGTTAACTGGATATGTCCTAGGTTCCACACCTTAAAGCCCCACCCAGCAGATTCGTTTCCCCAACCCGCATCTATCATCAGTGAGAAGCTACAGACAGGCTTAACTAATCAAACAGATTTGATTTATTTAACAAAGACTTAAACAGTAGCTGATAGGACCCCCAAATAAAATTGTAGAATCATAGAATATTAGGGTTGGAAGAGACCTCAGGAAGTCATCTAGTCCAATCCCTGCTCAAAGCAGGACCAACGCCAGCTAAATCATCCCAGCCAGGGCTATGTCAAGCTGGGCCTTAAACACCTCTAAGGATGGAGATTCCACCACCTCTCTAGGTAACCCATTCCAGTGTTTCACCACCCTCCTAGTGAAATAATGTTTCCTAATATCCAATCTAGACCTCTCGCACTGCAACTTGAGACCATTACTTCTAGTTCTGTCATCTGCCACTGCTGAGAACAGCCTAGCTTCATCCTCTTTGGAACCCCTCTTCAGGTAGTTGAAGGGTACTATCAAATCCCTCCTCACCCTTCTCTTTTGCAGACTAAATAAGCCCAGTTCCCTCAGCCTCTCCTTGTAAGTCATGTGCCCTAGCCCCCTAATCATATTCATTGCCCTCCGCTGGACACTCTCTCCAATTTGTTCACATCCCTTCTGTAGTCAGGGGACCAAAACTGGATGCAATACTTCAGGTGTGGCCTCACCAGTGCCGAGTAGAGGGGATACTCACTTCCCTCGATCTGCTGGCAGTGCTTCTGTTAATACAGCCCAATATGCCATTGGCCTTCGTGGCAACAAGGGCACACTGCTGACTCATATCCAGTTTCTCGTCCACTGTAATCCCCAGGTCTTTTTCTGCAGAACTGCTGCTTAGCCATTCGGTCCCCAGTCTGTAGCGGTGCATGGGATTCTTCCTTCCTTCCTGAGTGCATGACTCTGCACTTGTCCTTGTTGAACTTCATCAGATTTCTTTTAGCCCAATCCTCCAGTTTTTCTAGGTCACTCAGGACCCTATCCCTACCTTCCAGTGTATCTACCTCTCCCCCCAGTTTAGTGTCATCTGCAAACTTGCTGAGGATGCAGTTCATCCCATCATCCAGGTCATTAATAAAGATGTTGAACAAAACCGACCCCTGGGGCACTCCGCTTGATACTGGCTGCCAACTAGACATCGAGCCGTTGATCATTACCTGTTGAGCCTGACAATCTAGCCAGGTTTCTATCCACCTTATAGTCCATTCATGCAATCCATACTTCTTTAACTTGCTGGCAAGAATACTCCTGGCAATAATACCACATCAAAAGCTTTATTAAAGTCAAGATATATAAAATACACCGCTTCCTCCAGATCCACAGAGCCAGTTATCTCATCACAGAAGGCAGTCAGGTTGGTCAGGCATGACTTGCCCTTGGTGAATTCATGTTGACTATTCCTGATCACCTTCCTCTCCTCCAAGTGCTTCGAAATGGATTCCTTGAGGACCTGCTCCATAATTTTTGCCAGGGACTGAAGTGAAGCTGACCGATCTGTAGGCCCCCAGGTTCTCCTTTTTTCCCTTTTTTAAATATGGGCACTATATTTGCTTTTTTCCAGTCGTCTGGGATCTCCCCTGATTGCCACGAATTTTCAAAGTATACAAAAGGGTATTCAGGTACAGGTTGGCTTAACAAACTGACATGAAGTCCAGGTCCCAAACCCACAAGACAAGGGAGTTTACTACAGGTAAGATACAGAGATTACACCAGGTTCAGAGGAATGGACCCATGACAATGGACTTCAGGAACCAAGTACAACAGGGTCCTCAAACACAGGTAAGACAGGAACTGCTCAGGAATAGGTAGCTGGAACATGAGTTTGGATCTTCTTCTGTGATGTTCTGTAGATCCCGCGAAGTCTTGGCTAGGACATGCACTGCGCTGCCACCAGGAAGGACAGCCCCTTCTCTCAGGTGCAGCGATCATTTATGTTCTCTTGTTACTAGGCGGAACATGTACCACGTGACCCTTGCTCTTTTCCCGCCTGCAAGGGAAAAAGGCGCCAATTATCTCAAGAAGAAGGTCACCAAAATGGTGGACATACAATTAGTATTTAGAAACAAGATGGTGAAGTGCCTAAACAAAATGGAGTTTGTAGATTTTCTCCTACAGGTCCACTTCTCTTTTCTAGCAGCCCTCCTCACCCCCTGCTCCCCGCCTGCTTCTGTCCATCACCTTCCACTCATCCCCTAGCCAGCTTGTAGATGTGAAAATTATGAAACTGATTGTACATGACTATTAAGTGCACTTAAAATGTTGTAGGGGGGACTTCTGTCCTCTCTGCCCCAATCCTATATGAGCACCATGATTTAATATAGGTGTTTGCTTACTCAGATTTTTAAAACTAATGTACTTAGTGCTGCATAGATATGCTAATGTATAAGTGGGCAGGTATCTAAAACTGCCCGTATGTGTTTCAGCAGATTTATTCAAATATAACTTGAAGCAATGAGTAGATTGTCACAGGGGAGCTTCCTAGCACCACTCGTGCTTTTCACAGATCTCACCCCGAGCTTCCAATTTGTACTGTCATATATAAGTATGTCTGTACTTATCTGCTCTAAGTTGGTAAGCTTTCAGAAGCAGAACTGTAGCAGAAGAAAGCTGGTTAAACCTGCAGCAAATCGTTGACAAAATTGCAGCATATAATTTAAAACTGGTTTATTCAGTAATTTGGTGGCAACAATGCTGCTTCAAACAATGAGGCTTTTAAAGTGAGATGTAGGTTGGAGAAACAGGTCTAGATTCTGAGCCATACCCAGAGGAGGCTGATCACAAGGGATCTTGTTGCAGCTCCTTGATTATAGGGCTGGTTCTCTGCTATTCTCAGTTTAGATTAGAGCAGCCGGAGGGCTGTCCGAAACCACACCAGATGGCTATGGCTCACAAGGAGGCTGTCCTCCATCCAATAACTGGAGCACAATATGCTTGGACTAGGACTCTTTCTACTGTCTATTCTGAGATCTGTGGGAGGTAGGATGGTGAAGTAGAAGCCAATTATACTAGCTATCTGCCCTCTGGTGACTTGCCCACGCTGTGGAAATCCCCAACAGAAGAGAGATGGTTGTGTCATTCAGGAGAAGCAATGCAAAGGAGGATGAGTGGTCCTTAGAATCTGGTCTGCTGTATTTGTAGGGGACTTCAGTGTAATTCAGAGTAGTGTGTTTACCTTGAAGTTAGAGATGGTATTCCAGTGTGTGTTATGTAGCTGTTGAGTTGCAGTGTAAAGCATAATGTGGAGATACATGAGAGAGCCAGCAAGTGATTTATAGGTAGAAAGCTAATACAGTTTTCTGTTACTGAACATTTGAAAATGTGATATATAGGAAAAGTTTGTTGTTCTGGTTAGCTAATAGAAATACTATTTTTTTTCAGTTGTTTTCAAGTTTTGCCTTTCATGACCAACAAGCTACCTGCTTTTAGCAACTTCAAAGCCCATATCCCAAAAGTCTGTTTCTTAAATGCAATGTTTAGAAACTTCTTAATTTCACATTTTGAAGTACAAAATTGTTTCTGAAAATTCTAGGAATTGCATCTTTCTCAATAGATTTAAAAAAAATCAATAATGATTTCGAAGAACTTGTTCACTACTTGAAGGGTTAGAAACAATTTTTTCCTATTTGCATAATATTTTTAGTTTTACTAGACAAGTCCACACAGTATGTTTGGAATTGGAATAGTATAAAATAAACTTCAGGGACTGGACTTTATGACCAAATATGATGGTTACTTACTGTTTAATACTTCTAGATAGGTGATCAGTATTACCATTTTTTTGTATTGCATTGTATTTTGTACTGAATTAGGGAAGCAATTCTCTGAGCACAATTTAGAGCAAATTTGTCATATGTGGATTGTTGAAGCAGAGCCAATCCATTATGGCTCTTTAACACTTCATTGAGATGTGTTTTTTTTTTTTCATACTTAAATTATACAAGTTTATTCTTCAGGACTGAGGTAGAGACTATAAACTAATCAAAGTTCATAAAGTGTGTGGGGTTGTTTTCTTAGTGTAATTAAGAATTAAGTTTCAAATAGCTTACCAATTCTTGTATCTAGCTGTCAATAGTAGGGCATATATTAAGTATTCACAGAGTTTTTTGGACTGTTAAATAGAAAGGATACTGGCAATCTCCAAGGGAGAAATCCTGGTCCATTTTAAGTTCACGGGCCAAAATTAGACCCCAAATCTTCTAGCCTGAATGATACTTTCATCTGTGCTCAGTTCACATAAGATAGGGTAAATAAGATAAATATTTCATATTTCTAAATCATATCTAATTAATTTGAACTCAAAAAGTTGTTAAATTAAAGGGATACCCTTAAACTGAAATCAGGCAAATTAAAAAAACCCAAAACGTGAATTAAAATAACTTCAGATACTAAACCTGTCTCCCTTGCATATATATACTTGTAGTTTTATAGTCCAGGTTTTTTAAATCTTGGTGTGGGAGAATAGCACAAACAAGGGAAACTGACTGACTCACTATTTGTGAGGGGAAAAGCTTCTCACAGAGGTGTCAAATCGACAAAAACTGAAAACCAGAGAGATTTCTCTCTAATCTTTCAGTTTAGGTAACCATAGGGGTGTTATTTCAACAGTAACGGCAGGGAAATCAGACAAATGATTTTTTTTTAAATTGGTGGTATACCTTTTTAATAAGACCATGTACAATCTGAAATACATGCTAAAATAAGAACACTGTCCAGAAAACACAATTTCCCTCTTCTGGGAAAAGCATAAAGGAATATATTTCTCAAGAAAATGTCAGGCACCAGCCTAGCACCCAGCAAATACCTGCTAAGAGCACTGACTCCCTCCAGTCTGTTAAATAACAATTAAATATTATTTAGTGATTTGTCAAAACCTTAAAAAGTTACTAAACACTAGCAGTACAGTTATGAAATGGTATAAAAGTTAAATGTTTTTAATAAAAATATTCCATTTTTTTATCTAGATTGCCTTTTTAGTCACTGTAGTACAGGGAAGTATAGCTTTAAATCTAAAATCTTTTTTATGTAAAAACTTTAAATTGGAATTTTCCTTCTTTTTTAAACTGTTTTGAGGTCTGACTCTTTCTTCCTTCTTGTGTCTTTGGAACCCAATTTAAAAATCCTGTTTGTAAACTCAAATATTTTCCAATGAATTCAGCTACTTAGCTTGTTTCTGGAGTTCAAGTAGCTTATTTTTGTCTTTAGAGTAGTGTTGGGTGGGGAGTAGCAGAAGCCAAAATCTTGGATATCCCAGTAGAGAACTCCTCAAATCGAAGGAGGTTACATGGAGATTATGCAGTCTCCCTGTTTTTCTCACTGAGATTCCTTGTCTTCCTAGCCCAAGAAGCTAGGCTGCTAAGACTGTCTAGACAGGGATTAAAAAACCTGCAGCTGACATGGGTCAGCTGACTCAGGCTTGCAGGGCTCAGACTCCAGGGCTGAAAAATTGCTATGTAGATGTTTGGGCTTGGGCTGGAGCCTAAGCTCCAGGACCCTGCGAGGGTGGAGGGTACCAACATTCAGGCTCCAGCCCAAACTCGAATATCTACGCAGTGATTTTTTTTTTTTAAAAAAAGCCCTGGAAGCAGAACACTGTGAGCTCGAGTTAACTTGACCCAAACCAGCCGTGGCTGCGCCGCGGGTCTTTTATCCCAAAGTAGACATACCCTAGGTAGCTACCTTATCAACCTCCTTCTCTGTATGCCACAGTGACTTCAGAGGAAACTCTCTGGGCTCTGAGGGAAAATAAGGAATTGTGGATCCTCTTCCAGCAGTTTGTTCCACTGAATAAACTTTTAGAAATGGATACATATCAGACATGTATCAGTCATGTGGTAGTCGTTCTTCTGAAGAGGCTGTCTGTAGAAGATGAAGTGGCCCTGGTGAGATGGGGGGACCCGACCACCTTACTCTTCTCTGTGTGACCCAGAACCAGGGAGGAGGTGCAGAGAGGAATAAGTTCTTGCTTTAGCTGAGAACATAAATGAATTAAGCTGAGCCAAAATAGGGTCACTTGAATTTTGAATGTGTCCCCACATACAGATTTGTTTAATGCAGTTTAACTAATCCACACCTTTAGTTAACTAGATTAATTTTCCTGTATGTTCCCATGTAGACAAGCCCTGAGTAAGTCCTTGCCACCCATACTCTTGTAGTATCAATAGGATGGCATCAGGGTATTGGGCTGCACGTTTCTCTTCTGCCTTGCCCAGGTGGCTGGAGATCCTCGGACTATGATCTGTGGCTTGCTGATCCCAAAATTGGCTAAGTAGTAGCATTCTACTCTAAATAATCTGATCTCCCTCATACCCTCCTTTGGAGACACAATTCTCATGGAGACACTCCCTGGACCACAAGGTAGAAAGGCTATTAGAACATGTTTGGAGAAGTAGGCAATTACTGTGACTTGTGAAAAGGTAATGAAACATTCAATGTGGGTACATTATTGACAGTGGATTTCTGTCGTTAGCCAGTATGTAATTCAAAGGGTGTGTGGGTGGGGGACCAAATGTTTTCTTTGAACGCTGGGAAAATCTGTAGAATGGAATGAACACATGATCAAACTTGTACTGCTGAGACCGCCATGTGCGTGGGGGGAGGTCAGATACAAATTAATTAAAAAAAAAGAAAAAAAAAAAAAGAAACTACCTTACTAAAGGGTGCCAAACCATCTGTGCTCTTCTGAGTTTTTTGGGGGCAAAGTCTAAGTCAGGAATAGAAAGTGCGCTAGTAACAATGAGTTTTAAAACAGCTTTATCTTTGATATAATTAATTGGGCTAATCTTGAGGAAAAAATGATTGATTAGAAGACTCAAAATGTGAGTACATTGTGGTGTCTTTACTTATAGCTAAGTCTATCCCTGTGAAGTGTATAACTCGTTTGTATAAAATATTCAAAGTTCTGTGTTTGTCTAAAATTGGAACCATGTTGTAGTTAGAGCTGTACATAATAATGCTGCAAATCTTGGTGCTAGTAAAACATTCACATCTTATTGCTGATAAATATAATAAAGTAACTTAAAAATATTAGAATAAATGTAAAAGTAAATGTATTGAAAAAGTTCATTTTTTTTTTATAAAGGGAAGATAGTTAAATCCTTAAATTTGAAAACCTTGAAAGCATGTTTGCAATCTGCCACAAACTAAATGGACATCTAGAAGTCTTTTTGTTGAACTTTATAATGCCATTTAACGTTGCTTAATATAAATCAGATCACTGGTAGAGGTTCTAGTGTTTTAGACAGCAGTACAGAATGCTGACCATTTTGGATGGAAGAGTTATGCACTATATTTAATGTGTGAAAGTCTGGTGAGAGAAGCTTATATAGATAGATTTAGACAATTATATCTGCCTGCATAAGCTTTTCTCACTGACATCTACACATATACCATCCATTTCCTAGTGAATCAACCTTGCTCAGTCATAGTCGCCAAGGAAGGTCACATCCAGACACCCTAACTTTGTCTTCTGTGAATTGAATAGGAAAAAAATCCTTGCTACAACCTTGATGTGTTTCCTAGATAAGAAATAATGCAAAGCAGTATAGATACCAGAAATCAACACAACCGCACTGCTAATGACGCATAACTAGGGCCCTACCAAATTCACGGTCTATTCTTGTTAATTTCACAGCTACAGGATTTCAAAAAATCATAAATTTCATGGTTTCATATATTTAAATCTGAAATTTCATGGTGTTGTAATGGGGTGGGGTGGGGTTTCTGACCCAAGAGGGAGTCATGGGACGGTCGCAAGGCTTTTATGGGGGCGTCACAGTATTGCCACCCTTACTTCTGTGCTGCTGCTGCCGCATTCAGAGCTATGCTCCCAGCCCAGAGCCATGGAGCTACCTGCAGCCGGTGGAGGTTCCCAGAGAAGGATTTGACCCAGCCCTGGGAGCGGCCCCTGCAGGGGAAGAGGAAGTCCTAGCCCTCCCCATCCCGGCTGGGACTAGTATCTAGGGACTACCACAAGATAAGAGCCCCCAGCCCTGCTTCTCCCCTACACTAGCCACATTTCACAGGTGAGACCAGATTTCAGTGGGGTGATGAGATTTTAAGGTCCGTGATGCATTTTTCACAGCCATGAATTTAGTGGGGTCCTACACATAGCCAAAGGAACATAAATGATAGAGGGGAAAAATAAAATGTTAACAATTGTTAACACGCACTATTTTCATAAGGGGAAATTATGCCAAATTTGAAGCTGCAAATAGTAGGAAATAAAGATTAATTTCACAAGAACATTGTCATCCGACAAAGGGAATTAGGGTTGACCTTGGTGACTGGTTGAGTAGTGTTCATTTCAGAAAGAAAGGGTTTAAAAAAAAAAAAAAGATATCTAGTCTGTCTTAACTGGATTTCACAATGTGTTTTCTTGTTTGTGTTTAGAATATGCATATATCAGATGCATACTGTTTGTAAAAATGTGTGTGAAAATAGGTTTACATTTATTAATATATGACCTGAAAAGCCAATACTTAAGTGTTTCCTGATGTTGGTTTTCCCTAAGGGAGTTAAAGCACTAGCCAAAAGGTGAGGTAGACAGGCAACTCAGTTATTTTACAGAGTTGCTTTTTTTCCTTTTCTTTTTTTCTTTTACATTTTCATGCAAGTTTCTAGCTGTTATGGTTGCAGAGAAAACCTTGAAAACATGCCGTCAGTGTAACCTGTGCAGTAGTGTCTGAGTGAGTTTGGAAAGAGCCTCAAACAGCATTATGTGAACCATCCCATTCATTTCAGTGGGTGTTAAATCAGGGGCCAGTGATAATACTTCAAATGACATCACTGTTAACTATTTCACTGCTTATCAAAACATGTAAGAAAAAAGTACCATACCCTGAAGAACTGTATAATCTGTTTTAAGTGAAAGCTAATTGTGCCTACATTTTTAGCAAAACATGACACGATTGAACAAATTGATTGGTTTCATCATCCTAAACTGGTCATTCAGCTTTCAAAATAAATCTGCAGAGCAGTGATTTAAACGATGTTATTCTGACAGACAGTAGGGACATACATCAACATTTCAGTAAAGTCCTTTTTTTTTAATGCTGCCATAAACAATACCTGTGTGTGAAAATGTAGGGCGGAGGGCAGTTGGCTTACAACGGTGGTGGTGATAAAATTTTTGTCAATGTTTGGTGCCGCTTGTGTGGTAACACATCTCAGTGCACCTCAGCATCAGTAGATTAACTGCTGTATTCGTATTAAAATATAAAATAGTATAAGGATTATGGCATAAATTATTAGAGAGGAGTAGACCCTGACGTTAGAAATCAACAGATGCGGGCTGATGTACTTTGGTCACAGGTGTGGAGATGCAGATAGCCTTGAGAAGTTGTTATGGTGGAGGGTTGTTGTAATAGGATGATCAGCAAGGAAATGGATGGATAGTATGCAGCCAATCCCTGGAAGGTCGGCTGTTGAGTGCTCAAAGTTAGAGAAGGTCATGAGGGCTTCTGGAAATTCTGCTGTAATGTTACTGGTATTCAGACATGATTAAATGGATTTACTTACTTATGGCAAAAATTGGGAAAAGGTTGAGAGATTCATGTTTAAGGCTGACAATGACTTATACAAATGTGGGATGCCAAAAGCACATTGCAAGTATGTGAATTATAGCCAGAATAGGAATTTTATGAATTCTTTTAGTCAATTTAATTTTTTCATGAAAGGTTGTAAAATGCCTCTTAAAAAGCATACTGTGTTTTGTAGAGGCTGCTCTACAGTTTCATTGCTTCTGGTTATAGTATTTATGGAAACAGTGCTTCACTGTGTTCTTAAACAGTGGCAATACAGTATGCTTTGGTCACCCAACAGCTGGTTGGAGAGTTCTCATTAATCTTCTAGACAGAATTTCTACATCTAAGATTATTTACACATGAAGTGAGTGATACTTGCTCACATCATAAATGCCATTCATTCATACCATTCAGAGACAGAAAATAATTAACTGTAAACAAGGACTGATACTGACTACACCCATTGGAGGAAGGAGAGCTAAAGATGACCTCATCTGAGAACATATGAAATTAGCTAGTTGTAGCACAAGCAAAACTGGTCCATAGAAATTGTCCTGCCAAGCCCAAAAGTGTGCCCAGCCCAAGTCTCATTTAACTTTTCTGCCATTGAATATTTGTCTTAAATATTTTGACTGTTTCCAGAATCTTGTTTGTTTTTTTCTTGAATGGAATATTGTCAAATCGCTTATAGGGAATTCTGGTAGTCAGAGCAGTGGTCTAGCAGCCCTGATATCTCCGGGCTCTGACAGAGATTTGCTGTGTTGGCCTTCAGTAAAGTAAAAGCTAGCCCTCATCCACAAGTGCTTATCCACTTGCACATAGGGTGCAGCTGTAAAATGGGTGTTTAATTTCCAGTGTATGATCTCTGTACCCCATAATTCACATGATAAAAAGTGTACTGAGCAAAGATTTAATAGTAGGATGCTGTAGTGAGGTTTCAGATTACAGCTTCCAAACTGGATAAAAATATTAGTTATAGTAAAGTGGTATTTAGCCTTTACATATTAAGATTTTCTTAGTAATTTTATATAAATTGCTATAATGTGAAGTGTTATTAATTAAAACCAAACATGCGTCAAATTACCAAAATACATTTTGTGATGGGCTTTTTTGTTTGCTCATTAGCTGATAAAATTCAGTCATTTTCAGCATTCACGCAATAAGGAGTACAGATTAGTAAAGCTCTATTATAAAAATTTGTACCTACTTAATAATGTTGAGGATTGATTTTAAATGTTTGTAAAGCTTCTTTGGATGCTCAGATGAGTTGTTGTTTAAGTGTGGTGTGGCCATAGTTTATTTTTAAATTTGTTGTAACCGTGTGACAAACTCCTGAGTTCTAATCTTGTCTCTGACAGGTACTCATTCTGTGATAAATTGCTTAACAACTCTGCCTCAGTCTCCTCATTTATAAAGAGTGAATAATACCTACTTTATTGGTGTCCTTTGAGGATTGTTTGTACAAGTGCTTTGAAGTTGACAGTTTCTGTGGTATTATTCCAAAGAATCCTTCTTGCATCGGTGTAATATATGCAGAATCTCACAGGAAATCTCACAGAACTGTCAGTCTTCTGTTGCAGTGAAACTGGATCCTCCCTAAAGGTGAGTGTTTGAGGCAAGTTCCCTACAGCCTAGTTAAATTTTTGCTTTCTTGTGTTATATATGTTACATTCTCTACCCCCATTTCTCCCCTCCTCTCCCTCCCCTTCCTCCCATGCCTATAGCTATAGCCAATTCTATTGAAGAAACCTTAATAGTGTTCAGTTTATTTCTGGGACATGTTTGAACATACTCGGAGTATGTTTTCAGTGTAGGAAATAGCCACATAGGGAAACTTAAAAATTATTAAAAAATGTCTGTATTTCTTCTTGTCTGACTACTCATCTGGAAAAACAACACTAGTTCTCAGGCCAAAAACTAACCCTTTCGCCCTTTGTGAGTTTTTTCATGTTTTGTATAATTCCTCTTGTGAGTTTTTTTTAAGGAAAACCAATTAAAAACAAAACAAAAAAAAGGGTAGGAGAATACAGCTGTTTACAATCCCTAACCTGGAACCTTCTATAAGAATTTCAGAATCATTAAAATGTCAGTTATCTATTTTTACATAATTCAGAGGTATCTATGTTGAAACATACTGAGCTATTGTGTAATGAGCAAATAGTCAGTTTGTACAAATCCCTTGCACGCTCTTTCCCCTACCAAAGTTATACATTAAAAAGTAAGGTAATAGCTTGTAAGATAAGGAAAAATAAATGTAATTCATTTTACCAGGCTAGTTACAGTCATTTATCATAAGAAAAGTTGGTAAAATACTTTAAAAAATAATTATATAGAAAACCTGTTGCCCACAAGGAACCATCACTACCTGAAGCAAATATGCAGAGTAGTGGAGGGCACAGCAAACAGGTCTGCATTCAATTACAACTAAGTCTTTTGTGTTGATCATGTATCCTCACTGTAATTACAAAGGCATTTGGTATTGGTACATTTTATTAACATACACCATTGAGAAGATAAACCATCTAAACTTATTACTGTAGAGTAACTGATACAGTCTAGCAATTAACGTTAAATACATTGGAGCTAAAGATAATTGCCAGATTCAGTATCACAATGGACAGTGTAAGGAGGAGGGTTAAAACCACTGGAAAAGTCATTTGAATCAGTGGGAGGCACCACTGAATAGGAAAAATAAGAAAATGAATCTGATTACATCTGTAATAATGCCTTGCACTTTTAGGGCCCTCCCCAAGGCCCACTGAAATCAATGAGAATCTTTTCATTGACCTCGTAGGAGTTGGATCAGACCCAAATATGCCTTGCATCTAGAGTTTGCAAAGTTCAAGTTGTACAGTGAATCACTGCAGCAGAGTTTATTTCCCAGTTCCCAGATGTAACCCCTGGATAATTACTAGCATTTTGTTGAAGAAAATAATCTTAAAGGCTAAATATGCTTAAAGGTTAGATGGATGTCTTGATCTGTATGTATGAATGTGAAATTTGGGATTGCTTTCCAGTTCTGAGGGTACTGTACTCAGTTAGAAGCTTTCTTCACATCATACTCCTTCCCCATCATATCTGGTCTGGGTCAGGGAAGGTAATGATCCAACCAGCGGACCAAATTTGGTGATGAATCGTGGTCACATGCTGCCTGAGGCATGTTGCGCATACGCTGAGGAGGAGGAAGAAAAAGATGGATTCTATCACTTCTGAATATTGAGCCAATTTGTCTAGGAAAGGATTGTCATCAACTCCTGAAAGCGTGTGTTGTTTTGTTGCTAGGTATTTCAGATTCTAAAATAATACTTAGATACCTAGACCTAATTGAGACTTAGGGTTCTGTCAATAACTTAGAGAATAAGGAAACCCTGCAGTCTGTTTTTAAGGAGTGCTGAACAGGGACTTCCAGATGGGACTCCAGCTCAGGCAGAGACTGGAAAACTGAACTAATATTTCTACAGATTTACTTTGTTTCCTGCTTCCAGAATTAAACTTGTTTCTAGATTAGCTGAGTTCAAAATGGGACATCTGGAACTATACTTCTCCAAAACTTTTGAATAAGGTCTCTTTAGTTTGTGGTAAACACCAAAAAGGATTCTTAGCCAAGAGTGCGGCTATGAGGATGGTATGTTTCAGGAACAACATATAGTGAAGCTGCTTGTTCAAATTCACTTGTTTATTATTAGTCGGAATGCTGGCTGTAGGCTGCAATGGATACTTATGTGTAGGCTGAAAGATGCTTCTTTTGAACAAATGAAATCTTTGTTTGAATGAGTGTAGTCCACATAGCTATAATTCAGTTAGAAAAGGGGGAAGCACAAAGTGACTTGGTTATCTGAAGCAGTTGTTCCAAGTAGAGGAAAAAGAAATTTAGCATGTTTTATGCCCCTTACTATTTACTTGATGTAGTAATTTAGAATGTGATCCAAAAGTAAATATAAATTTATGCCATGAAGACTAAGACCGTGTATAATTATCAGGACCAGACAGGTAATCAAAATCTAAAGAATGGTAATTTTTTTTTAATTTAAGTGCTTTAATTTAAGAATCTATAATTCTTATTTAGCTTCCTTAAGAATTAGAAGAGGTTGCTCACTATCCTAGCATATCTAATTTCTGTTTTACTTTGCTGCTGATTTTCAGTATGGATATCTAATAATACTAAAAATACATACCTTGGCTTTAACAAAGAATTTGAAGAATATAATTAAATTTTAACCATCCTTTCTGACTAAGTTTATTATTTAAGTGGTATTTCAGCTTCTTTCAACCCTATTTTAACTTGTTTCACAGCTCAGAAAAATCTACCTTTCAAAGTAAGTGTGTGTGTGTGTGTTGTATGTATATATAAAGTAAATACAATAAAAGGTTTAATATTTTTCCAACACCTGTTAGAATGGTTTTGTGTGTGTAGATATTTGCATGATAAGTTGTTATTTTTAAATGGAGAGACAAGGTGGAATGAGATTTTTTACTTGGACCAATTTGTTGGTGAGAGACTCAAGCTTGAGCTACACT
>NC_133769.1:14834220-14927622 GCF_003597395.2 Chelonoidis abingdonii | reverse complement strand
GTGTAGCTTAAAAGCGACGTTCCTCGAGGAACTCCGCAGCTCTCCCTCAGCGCCATTATGGGGGGGTGGGGTCACCGAAAACGATGACTGTCCCCCAGTGGCCCCCGCACAGCCCCGTGGCCCACCGAGGCGGCAGGCAGGGGCAGACCCGGACGTGGCGGTCCGATGGTTTCTAGGATCCTTATTGAGGCCGACCCACGAACACCGCCCGCCTTCGCCCGAAGCACTTAACAAAGAGGGGTAGGCGGAAGGAGAACCAGCAGCCTCATCTGCGTTGTGGTCGGGAAAAGGAAAAAGAACTAGCGGTAAGGGGTCCGCACCCTTGGTGAGCGGTATTCGAGGGGCGCGCCATGGCTCACAGGGATGTGGCGAGGCGACGGGACAAGACAGGCGCTAACAAGTATGAGAGCGGGGAATCGCGGACAAGAACAATCCAGGTGAAGGGGGCAGAGATGGGACCTGAGCCCAATGGGTAGCCACTGGACGGTGGCTCCTTCCTGGTGGCTCAGGGATTCTGGGAAGTGGGAAGGGGACCCCTTAATGATGCCGTGGCGCAGCCAGCGTGGCCATGAGGGGAGTCGGCAATCTAGAGATAGATGTATTTGTCAATGGGGTCCCGCCTAGAAAGAGGGCGGGTCCTCACACCAAGAAGATACCCCCTGGGAACTGGCGGTCCCGGCAGGCGGGGCACTGGCCGTCGCCCTAATGGGTCGTGGCCAGCAACAGGGCACACCGCAGCCGGGTCAAATGGTGGTGGGAATCAGGGGACCCTCAGAGGTAGGAGCAGAGAGGCAGCTTAAGGTCAGCGTGGAAGGAAACCGAGGGATCAGGCGGGACCTCGGCTGGTATCGAATGGTCGCCCAGATATCGAGGCCCGCTGGCAGTTTGGGGGTCAGTCCTCCCCCTGCGTGACTGGGGTCAGACCCAGGCCTCTGATCTCCTCAAAGATGAGAAGGATTACGAGGTTCGACCCTCCTTCAACGCATCACCATGGCCCTGCCTACGCTTGCTACCGTAAAGAGATATAATATGACCCCACCCTCCCGCGCACTCGTAGGAATGGTGTGGCCATGTATTGGGTGAGCGGTGTTTTGAGACAAAGAGGCTCCCTTGGGGGGGGCTTCACATCGAGGAAGGGACCCCGGAAGGAGGTACGCTGTGGCCGGTACCCTCCGGTAGCTGCCACGACATCCCCAGCCAGGCACCACAAGATTGGAGTCAATCCAGGGGGCATAGGCGGAAGGCTCGTCATCGGCGCCCCTTCCTGCTCTTCCGGGGGGCCTCCGAATGAAAGGATTGGAATTGAGGCTTCGTGAGCTTCGCCCTGGTGCCCCGCTCCCCTTGCTACTAAAGGAACCAGCCCTCCAATTGGCAGTTCATCCGGCGGGATGGCTAACAGGTGGTCGGCCATTAGGTGGGCAAGGGCAATGGCTCAGGAAACTCAGGAGGCAGTGGGTTCGGATGGACTCACAGAACCAGTGGAGGGAAGAAGTCTCCCCTGCGGATAAGCCCTCTTCCACGCCGGCACGTATCCCCGGACTGCACCCTCTTCTACAGCGATGGTACCTGAGAAGGAGGAGGAGGGCAGCTTCGGGTGACCGAGGCAGCCAGGGGTGCCGCCGATGGACAGGGCAGGGCGACGCATGCGGTGGCTCTTGGCTTGGTCCTCCGGCGGCTCTCCGTACTGGGAAGGCAATCCCTTCCGGGATGCTCGCACCATTTCGCGCCTCTTGGCGAGAGGTTTTTTAGCACCGGGAGCCTCCCTTCGAGTAGTGCACCCGATTCCGGTAGTGGTCCCACCATTTCTGGTAGGGGACCAGAAAGGACCCATACGGAGCGCCTCCTTCGCACGCGCCGCGGCGGCAGTTGAAGCTGCCACTTGCCGGCGGAACTCGATGAGACGTGACGGAGGGGGGTTCCTTGCAGCCCAGGGGAGAGGGCTTGAATGACGGAGATGGGGCCCCCAGGCGAAAGGGCGGGCAACAGGGCGCATTTTGGGCAGGAAAGGAGGACAGAGGTTCAGGACCCAAGCGGACCCCCCAGGTCTTCCACGGCTCCAGGGACGAACACGCCCCCCTACCGCTTTAGGCCCCGCTCTTACCTCCTCCTGTGCGGCGGCCTCCGATGCGAGGAAGAAGGGACCACCTTCCCGTACATTTTGGAGCCGCCACGAATGCCGTTGGGCCCCACACCCTGCCAAGCCCGGCACGTAGGTCTCCACGTGGGGGCTGAGGCGGGCACCAGGAGGCACACGGAACGCCGTTTGCTTTCCTGAGTCAAGGTGGGAAAGGTCCCCGGCCGCTTGTAGATGGTGGTGAAGTGGTAGGTCGTGGGACGGAGCGCAGCAGGCGGGGGGCCGCTGCCACGTCTGGGCCGTCGGGCCTTGGCGGGCCGGGGAGGGGACACCCGCAGAGCTGGTGGAGGAATCGCGCGGGAGGCGATGCCGCAGCCGGGAGCGGGGACTTCCCGGCAGTGGGGAGGTTACCGCCATGGAGGGCCTGGCCTTTTTTTTAGCGGGGCCCTTACCCTTCTTTCCCCACCCCGACCCTTCCCACCGGTGGGGGTAGCTCACCTACCTTGCAATCGGAAGTGAGAGGGAGGACGTAATTGGCAGCTGCGGAGGCTCCGCGGTAACTCTGCCGCTGCTCAGTGATGCCACCTGCGGCGGTGGATCGAGGTAGGTGGATCCGGCCCGCGGCAGTCGAAGGTATGGGCCTAGGGCAGTGGACATGGGGGCAGGTGGAAGGAGGGGCAGTGTGAGCATCGCGGTGGGGGTCGCCCTCCCCCGCCGCGTTCCACCGCCATAACGAGAGGGGAGGGGGACAAACAGCGAGGGGAGGGAAGGAAAGGTGGGCGACCCACCCCTCCCCGCTAGGGCTGCAGGAGGGGAGGAGGGCGCCAGGAAGGGAAGGCTAAAGGGGCGTCGTGAGAGGGACAATCAAGGACTCAGGCGGTTGGAAAGTGCGCGTGGAACAGCTTTTTCGGCACCGACGCAAGATGAGGTATTAGTTCCGAGCATCCTCTCAGTTTGCCACTGTGGGGATTCGGGCGGGGACAATTGGCACTATGGGCGGAGTGGCTGCAGTGACAAGGGGAATTAACGGGGGGAAGGGCACAAGCGCATGGGGTCGTGGCGCGCCTACGAGGGGAGGGACCAATCAGGGCAGGGGAGCACAGGGTGGGGGGAGAAGGCGTACTCTGGTGGAATGGGGGAGACGTGGGACCAACTGGGGATAGCTGTATCTACATTTGCGCTGGGCTCAGAACTAGCAGTTCTGGTCAACAGAGCGCGAAATAGGCTGGGCAGACAAAAGGAAAAGGGGCCAGGTCCAGGGAGAGGGGAAGGTGGTGCACCCACGGCACTCGTGAAAAAAAGATCAATTAAATAGGCTGCTGTTCTCAGACTGCAGGGTGCCAAAACGATGAGTAACTGTAGTGGCGTGGTGTGGGTCAGCATCGAGCTGGGTACTCAGCTCCAAGGCGGAGTTCAAAAGGCCGACGAAACAGCCAGCAGGGGTGGGGTGAGAGGGTCCTGGTCATACGATTGGTGGTCGCGTGGTTCCGAAAAGGGAACACAGATGGATCCGTTGGCAGGTGCCCTCGCCACACCCGCGAATACCTGTCCCAACAGGACCAGTAAACCCAACGCCACAAGAGCACAGGTTGTAAAATTCTCATCAGTCGCTAGGATACCCCTCTCCCACTAGTGGTCTTCACGTCCGGTCTCAACAGCAGGTGGTTTCCTGTCCTCCTCCTACTCAACCCTCTCCAGGGCTCCAAAGCTCTCGCCAGCTATCCGCCTTAGCTATCCGTATCCCGAGCTCACTAGGTGTGTGGTGGTCCGAGGGACCCGCAGAAGGTGCTCTCTATGTAATCATGCGGTCCCTCACCACCCCCCCTCTTGGGAGCAGGCCAGCAGCCCCCCCCTCAGCGGGCTGTAGGTGGAGGGAACAGCAGGAAACCAAGGAGGGGGGGGGGAATTCTACTAGCCCAGCCAGCAAACTGATAGCAGGGAGAGGGTTGTGGGTGGTGGGTAGCCTCTAACCCAGCCAGGGAGCCAGCAGAAGCGAGTACATGCTATTAAAATCATAAGTTATAGGCCCCAAAAACCTGATCCTTGAGGAATCCACTTAGTAACCTCCTTCCAAGTTCCTGACAGTACCCTCAGTATGACTAGTTGGAGTCTCCCCTTTAACAATCTAATCCACCTTTTCAATTTTCATATTTTCCCCATCTTTTCAATTTAACTAATAAATTCCCACGTGGAAACCCGTGTTCAAATGCCTTACTTGAAAATCGAGGTAAATTGATCTACCGCATTTCCTTTGGTCTAATATAATCTGTCACCTTCTCGAAGAGGAGATCAGGTTGGTTTTGGCCGATCTACTTCTATGTAAAACCATGTTTGTAATTTGTCCATGTTACATTGCCTCAATGTCTTTTACTTACTTTCTCCTTCATATTGTTTCCAAGACTTACAATACTACAAACATCAATTAACAGGCCTATAGTTTATTCGGGGTCCTTTTTTCCCTTTTCTTGAAGATGGGAACTACGTTAGCAATCTTCTCAGTTCGTACGGTTACACCCCAAGTTTAACCGATTTCATAAAAATTCTTTGCTAACGGCTCGCAATCTCATGCGCCAGTCCTCTTTAATATTCTTGGATGGAGAATTGTCACTCGAAGAAGAAAACACGGTTACTCACCTTTGTAACTGTTGTTCTTCGAGATGTGTTGCTCATATCCATTCCACACCCGCCCTCCTTCCCCACTGTCGGAGTAGCCGGCAAGAAGGAACTGAGGAGCGGGCGGGCCGGCAGGGGTATATATCACCCGCTATGGCGGTGCCACTCTAGGGGGCGACCTACCGGCCCGCTGGAGTTGCTAGGGTAAAAGTTTTCCGATGAACGTGCACGTGCGGCGCGTACACCTACTGGAATGGATATGAGCAACACATCTCGAAGAACAACAGTTACAAAGATGAGTAACCGTGTTATTTCCTTTGAGGATGATGATTGATAGGTCAGATATAGAGTGATTGCTTTGTGATCGTCAGCATATTCTGTGGTATCTGAATACCTGGCTGTAGATAACAGATTTCTTTGTGTGTTTGAGGTGGTAACTTGGTAGGTTTGGTAATCTGTGGGTTTCTTGTATATGGTTGTCTGTAGGGTTCCATTGTTGAAGCTGATTGTGTTGTCCAGGAAGTTGACTGGTATGGGAGTGTTCCAGAAAGGGTTTAATGGGTGGATGGTGGCTGTTGAAGTTATGGTGGAAATCTGAGGGAGTTTGTCATCTGTCCAGAGGATGAAAATGTAATCAGTGAATCTCAGGCATTTCATTGGCTTTGTTGTGTTTGTTCAGAATTTTTTCTTCAAGGTGGCCTATGAGGAGGTCTGCATATTGGGAAACCATCCTAGTACCTATGGCTGTTCCCGTGGTTTGGACAAAGTTTTTGTTTTTAAATGTAAAATTGTTGTGATTGAGGATGAAATGGATGAGTTTGGCAATGGGGTGGATATCTGAGGGTAGTCCATTGTCTTGTAAATATTTGAGGCAGCCAGCTATGCCGTTATTGTGAAGGATGTTGGTGTATTGGGAAGTGGTATCCATGGTGGCAAGGATAGTGTTGTGAGGGAAGCTCTAAATGCTGTGGAGTTTGTGGAGGAACTCATTTGTGTCCTGGAGGAAGCTGGCCCTTTGTGTGGTGAGTGGTTTGAGGATGGTGTGACGAAGTGGGAATGTTCTGGCTGTGTTATGTGAATGCTGAGTGGGGAATATTGACCTCGGAAGGTTGCAGGGGAGTTGGGACTGCCTGCCTTGGGGAAGGGAGCATACCTGAGCATCCAAAGAAGTGGGCTGTAGCCACGAAAGCTTGTACTCAAATAAATTTGTTAGTCTCTAAGGTGCCACAAGTACTCCTGTTCTTTTTACCTGAGCATGTAAGCAGAGAACCCAGGAGGGGGGTCGAAGGCCAGGTGACACATCTGCCCAGGACACTGAACAAGGGACACAAAGTTGGGGGAAGGCTGTGAGAGGCTAGGGGGAGTTTTCAGTTTGAAACTGGCTGGGAAATGGAGAGGGGTGCCCAGATGTGGCTTGGGCTTCCCTGGGGGCCCCAGATGGACCTAACTAAAGTGGGTCCTGTTGTCTGTACCGTCAAGACCTGTTTTGGACTGTGTTCCTGTCATCTAAATAAACCTCTGTTTTACTGCTGGCTAAGAGTCTCGTCTGACTGCGAAGTCGGGGTGGGCGGGGCAGGACCCTCTGGGTTTCCCAGGACTTGGCCTGGGCGGGCTCGCTGTGAGAAGTGCACGGAGGGGGATATGCTGAATGCTCCAAGGGAGAGGAGGCTCTCCAAAGTCCTGACTGGCTTTTTTGTGGGGAGCAGTTGCAGAGCATTGCCCGAGAACTCCGTGACTGATGATTTGTAGGAGTCCCAATATTCCTTCGGTCAGAGTGCAGTGGCCAGATATGTCAGTTACTCACAGTAAAGTACTGTGATTTTAAAATAGGAAGGGAGAATGAATATTATTGTCATTAAAAGAGCCCTCTGATTTGACCACAGTTTCAAAAAAAAAAACCCCAAACCCTCCAAACATCGTTCTGAGATGAGCTTTGAATGGGGTGTTGCTGATACAGAGCAGCTGTTAATAGTGCCTGCTGTTTATACCAGTGCAGCTGGCTGTTTGTGCTGTGGTATGTGCAAACAAGCAAGAATTTGAGTGAAGTCATGGGAAATAACTTTGCATCTTCCATGGCTCTTTGGTTCCTTTTTATCCCTGCAGCTGCAAATGAATCATGGTGGAGAAAATGACCAGATAGTGGGGCACTCCTTTTCCATGTATATGAAATAATAATGATCCTTTTTACTGTTATTGCACCTTTCATCTGAGCACCTTGAAGTTTACAGAACTAAATTAACTTAGTTTTAATTAGCTGCTGAAAGACTAATGGATGGAACTGAGGCACAGTGAAGTAATAGTGAATCACTGGCAGAGCTGAGATTATAACCTATTTCACTTGATTCCCAGCCCAGTGCTCTCTCATAGTCTTTTGTTTGTAGGGCAGTTTGTTGGACATCTTAAAATTCAGTAACTTTTTCATAACTTAATTGCAAAAAACGTAATGCTATGCTTCAGCAGCCCATGCTGCTCATGTTACTAGGTCTTCTGTGCTTATTTGGATTAGTGTTCCAACTATGGCCCTACTAAATTCATGGTCCATTTTGGTCAATTTCATGGTCATAGGATTTTTAAAATGGTAAATTTCATGATTTCAGCTATTTAAATCTGAAATTTCACAGTGCTGTAATTGTATGGGTCGTGACCCAAAAAGGAGTTTCGGGGTGGTCGCAAGATTACTGTAGGAGGGGTTTGCAGTACTGCTACCCTTACTTCTGTGCTGCTGCTGGTAGCATCGCTGCCTTCAGAGCTGGACAGCTGGAAAGTCGCAGCTGCTGGCCAGGAGCCCAGCTTTCAAGGCACAGTCACTGTCAGCAGCAGTGCAGAAGTAAGGATGGCATGGTATGGTATTGCCACCCTTATTCTGTGCTGCTGCTGGTGGGGCGCTGCCTTCCTAACTGGGTGCCCAGCCAACAGCTGCTGCTCCCTGGCCGCCCAGCTCTGAAGGCAGCGTAGAAGGGTGACAATACTGACCCCCCAGCAGCTCCTTTTGGGTCAGGACCCCCAATTTGAGAAATGCTAGTTTCCCCCCTGAAATCTATGTAGTATAGGGTAAAAGTGCACACAAGACCAAATTTCGTGGGGGAAGACCAGATTTCATGATCCATGATGCATTTTTCATGGCTGTGAGTTTGGTAGGATCCTAGTTATGATCCTTGTTGCACAGAGTGAAGTGTGGAGCATTGATTGGAGGGAGGCGAATCTGATAAACTATAAATGACAATGGGTAGAGAAAGAGGGGTAGGTATCTTTTATCGATAGGGAAAGGGAGACACTAGTGTTACTTTCTGGAGAGAGAACATTGTGGTGTGTTAAGTTTCTTGAGGGCTGATTAGTAAATGATAAACAGACGCTTTAATAAATGGTTAATCATTTGCTATATAAATAGCTATATACTCCAACATGTCAATAGGTTACCTGTAGCCAGAGTACAAAATCATCAGTAACTTCTAATCTTCTATAACACATACCACTCATATCTCTAACATGTTTATAGCATCTTTTAATCATTTATTGACTCTTTATGAACTTAAAAGTACTTTCTAATGTGAACTGGGATCCAGTCCTTAAATAAGAGTGTATACATAGAACCATTTTATGATCAACAAACGACCTGAGAAAATATGTTGTGCTGATATATTGTACCTTCTGCACAGTTCTGTTGTGTCTCAGTTTTCAGGATTCTTCTGAGGTAGCTGAGTGTGTATTCACTGTAGGGCTTGTGAGATTGACATGTTCTGTCTTAACTGTGTTAAACATTAGACTTTGTAAATAACATTGCAGAGAGATACATTGTTTAAGTACCATTTCTCCTTCAGTTATCTTGTTCTTTGAATGTTTATCCTAAAAGGAAAAGCCCTTAAGGGGAGGACCCTTCATTATACTATGTGCACATGCAATTTTATTCCAGATTATTTTTTAAAAGTAGTGTGGTTTATTCTTTATTTTCATTTGAATACATTATTCTTCTCTGTTTCCTTAACTGATAAATAGTGTTACTGTACGCACTGCTGTGTTCTACTCCAGAGATAAATGCATTTCAGTTATGTATTTATTGGTTTTACTACCTCTCTTGCTTTTGTTTAGAACCTTCTGTCCCTTCCTAGGTTCACTGCAATTTTCTTTTACTTTACTAGAATACATCAGGGTTATCTATTTTTCCAGAGTTGTCTTCAGTTGTCTGTTCTCTCTCCTTTTTCTCTGAAAAAGCATTTAAGTGAAAACTGCTTGGTGCTGAGTTCTCTAAAAATCAAGTTACTTATACAGGAGTCTAAATATGGATTTAGGAGTTTTAACTAGGGTTGCCAACTTTCTGCTCACACAAAACTAGCCCCTCCTCCAAGGCCCTGCCAATGCCCCACCCCTTTTCTGAGGCCCCACCCCTGCTCACTTCATCCTCCTTTCCCTCTGTCACTCGCTGTCCTCACCCTCACTTATGCACTCATTTTGACCAGGCTGGCTTAGGGGGCTGGGATGTGGGAGGTGGTGAGGGCTCTGTCTGGGGGTATGGGCTCTGGGGTGGGGCCTGGTATGAGGGACTTGGAGTGTGGCAGGGGGCTCTGGGCTGGGGCAAGAGGTTGTGGTGTAGTGTGTGTGTATGTGTGTGCATGCTCTGGTGTTGGGCCATGGATGAGGGATTTGGGGTGCAGAGGGAGATCAGGGCTGGGGCAGGTGGTTGGGACATGGGAAAGGGGCGCTCGGGTTCAGACACCGTGCAGCGCTTACCTCAAGCAACTCCTGGAAGCAGCAGCCTGTCCCTCCTCTAGCTCCTACGTGGAGGCACAGCCAACTGGCTCTGCACGCTGCCCTGTCCACAAGCGCCACCCCCCAGCTCCCATTGGCAGTGCAGAACCCCCTGGCTGTCCCTACACATAGGAGTCGGAGAGGGGACATACCAGCTGCTTCCTGGGAGCTGCACGGCATGGAGGTTAGCAGGGAGCCTGCCAGCCCTGCTGCATGGTGCTGCCAACAGGACAGTCAACAGCCTGGTCAGGTGGCTCCTGGGCAGCGGGGCTAAGCCCTGCCTGGCCAGAGCCTTCACCTCTCCTTCTCCCCGTCCCAGCCTCAGCCTCAGCCTCGTGCTCCCTCCTGCACCTAAACTCCCTCCCAGAGCCTGTAACCCTCACCCCCTCCTGCACCCCAGCCCAGAGCCCTCACCTGGTCCCGCACTCCAACTCACTGCCCCAGCCCAGTGAAAGTGAGTGAGGGTGGGGGAGAACGAGCAATGGAGGGACAGGGGATGGAGTGAGTGAGGCGGGGCCTTGGAGAAGGGGCAGGGCCACAGGGAAGGGGTGGGGGTGGGGAAGGACAAGGGTGTTTGGGTTTGTTAGACAGTTGGCAACCTTAATTCTAATGCCAGTCTACAGCTACCCAGTTCAGCAGGCCTTACTTTCCCTTTGATTAATTTAAAAATAGAAGATGAGCTGCAAATAAGATAGCTGCTACTTTCTAGTGCTCTGTGTGAAGTTAGTTAGCAGTTGGAGTCCATTTTTTTATGGACAAGTGAACACATCTAAAAATACTAGCACTAATTGGCACCTTGGTTGACAGCCTCAGAAGAGAAGTCAAGTATTAAATGGGCTTGGAAGTTTCGGGTTTCTTCAGGTCAGGTTGGAGGCACATTGGTGCATTAGAAACCTGCACTGGTAGTGTCAGTACTGTTCCTGTTCTGTGGATAAATAGAGGACTTAACCTTTGAAACCTGCCAGTATATATCTCTAACACGATGTATAAACATAAGATTTTTCAACCTTTATTACTTAAGGTTAGCCTTTGGTTTTGATTTGAAAATAGCACACCAGTGTGGAAAAGTCAAATGTACAAGATGAGCTGCATTTTTTCTAAGAGGTGTTCTCAGAGTGTTTTCCCTCCTGATATAAAAATAATATTCTCCTCTCATATTCTATGCTCAAGAATGACTAAGCTGACTATGTGATTAGAGCCTTTTAACTAACCAGGAAGGTTTTTTTCATGTGTTCTTACCAGCGGATATTTTTTAATATCTTTAAAGAAACAAAATCCAATCAGTACCACAGTGGTCCATGACAAATGTGATTATTGTTAATCATCATTCATATATTTTTAGGCCACATGGAACTGGTATGATCATATTCATGTCCTGTATAATGCAGACCATTAATTTCACTTTGGGGTTCCTATGTGTAGCCCACCAACTTTATGGTTGAACTAAAATATGTCATAGAAAGATAAGTCACTTCTTAATCTTCTCCTTAATTAGTTAAATAGCTTGAGTTCCTTTAGTCTCTCCTTGTGAGGAATGTTTTCCTTGATGCTCACAAATCATTTTTATAGCTCTTCTAACTTTTTTCCCTTACTACCTCCAATTTTTCAATTCTCCTTTAAAAGCATGGACACAATATTACACTAGTGGTCTCACCAGTGCTGTACACAGGGGTAAAATATTACTCGTTCTCAGTGTTAACCTTGGTTAATACATCCAAGCATTATGTTAGTCCTTTTTTTGGTGACATCATCACCGAGTAGAAGCTCATATATATAAAAATAAAAATTCCCCTCTCACCCCTATGGGTGATATGTGTCTTCCTCAACCTCGGGTCCTCTACCAGAGGCCTGGGAGTTTGAGGGTTCTGCACAGTATCTTAGCTGTTCCTAGCACTGCACTCTTCTGGACGAGAGCTCTGTGTTGTCCTGGGATCTTGTTGGAGCCACTCACCCAGCTTAGGAGTCACAGCCCCGAGTGCTCCTCCACCACTGGGACCACTCGGCCTTCACTTTCCACATCCTCTCTAGTTCCTCTTTCAGGCCCTGGTACTTCTCCCAGCTTTTATTCCTTCTCCTGATGTTGCTGTCACTTGCACTGCTATATCTATAACCACTGCTGTCTTCTGGTCTTTGTCTATTACACGATGTCTGGTTGATTGGCAGTACCTGCCTGTCCGTTTGGATCTGGAGTCCCACAGAATCTTAGCCCTGCTATTTCTCACAACTTTTCTTGAATCCCATCTGGTCTTGGGAGGGTCTAGCCCATCGCATGTGCAATGTTCCTGTACACAATGCCAGCACTTGGATGTGCCGTTCAGTGTATGCTGTTCCTGCCTGCACTTACATCCTGCCACTATGTGTTGGGACTGTCTCTGAGGCCTCTCTGCACAGTCTGCACCTTGGGTCCTCTCTAGTGTGGTAGACCCCTGCTTCAATGGATCTGGTGCTCAGTGTCCTGTTACCTGTGCTGCTATGTAGATGCCTCAGTGCTGTCTTTTAGTCCAGCCCTTTCCAGCCACTGGTAGGATTTCCAATGTCAGCCACCTCAGCTATCTGTCGATGGTACATCCCATGCAGAGTCTTGTTCTTGCCATGGCACTTCTTCTGCTTGGTCTTCTCCATGTCTGCTGCTGCTTCAGCATTCTCTCAGCAAGCTCATCTTTGGGGGCCATCTTACTGATGTACCTGGATGTTCCAGGTTTCGTCCAGGACGGTGGCTTTGACACTCACCAAGCCCCGCCTGCCTTCTTTCCGGCTGGTATACAGTCTCTGGGTGTTGGACTTGGGGTGGAAACCTCCGTGCATTGTGAGGAGCTTCCGGGTCTTCACATCGGCAGCTTCCATGTCCTCCTTTGGCCAGCTCACTATACCGGGGGTATCTGATACCGGCAGGGCGTATCTGTTGATGGCGTGAATCTTGTTCTTCCCATGAGCTGGCTCTTCAGGACCTGTCTTATTCTTTGGTGATACTTGGATGTTGCTGTCTCCTTGCCTCCTCATCGTGGTTTCCATGTGACTGTGGGACGCCAAGGTACTTGTAGCTGGTCTGTATGTCTGCTATGTGGCCCGTGGTAGTTCCACCCATCAGTCTTGACTACCTTCCCTCTCTTCACTACCATCCGGCGACACTTATATATAAATATATAAAAATATATATATATTTTTAAGCAGAATGTCTAATTTTTGGTGCAGAATTCCCTCAGGAGTAGAACTTGTTAGATTTTTTTTTTGAAAGGTGGTGGTCTTTGTGGTCTTGTTGTAGATTTTTGTACTCTGCTGATGGGAGAGCATAAGAATTTGGATAGATACCTGAGAAACTGAGAGTATAGAACACTATTTCTTATATAGGGGAAAAGCCCATACTGTAAGAACTATGGCACTTGGGCCAAATAATGCACAATATATGCAGTGTCTCTCATGCAACACATGATATTGTGCATGCAACTTAGCTGTAAAGTAAGTGTGGTGGTTGGATTGATGGTACCTGAAAGCCTTTCATACAGGTGCAATTTGTAAAATTGAAATGGCGAAGAACTTAAATATCGTATGGTAACAGGCAACAAATTCCAGTGATGATTCAAACTGATGGTATCTAAACAAAAAGAACTCTCAACCATTCACACTGACTCAACAGACATTCTAGGCTACAGAATGACAGTCATGGAATCTTTTAATACAATAACTCCTCACTTAAGGTTGTCCGGTTTAATGTTGTTTCATTGTTGTATTGCTGGTGAATTAGAGAGCATGCTCATTTAAAGTTGCCCAATGCTCCCTTATAACGTTGTTTGGCAGCTGCACTGCTTGCAGAAAGAGCAGCCTGTTGGAGCTAGCTGGTGGGGTCTTGGAACCAGGGTGGACCAGCAGCCCCCCTGTCGGCTCCAAGGTCCCCTAAATTCCCCGTGCAGTCGCCCAGCAGGCTATCCATTGCGGGCAGCCTACCGGAGGAAGCTTGCTAGCAGCAGCTGCTGTCTCAGCTTGCTGATCTACTTAAAAAGGCAATGTACTTAGAGTGGGGTCAGTGAACTTAAAAAGGCAATGCAAGTTTTTTTTCTCTCACAGATGGTGAGAGATGTCTGTCTGTCTCTCTCTGCCATGCTGTCTCCCCTCCCTCCGTTCCTACTGCCTTGTAGAGTGGTGAGGCTACATTAACAACAATGTGTTAACCCTTGATGGCTCAGCTCAGTGCTAGTTCATCATTTTAGCAGTAAGGCATTCCCTGGGAAATATTGCACCCTCAGACTTCACCACCTCAACCAAGCATCACAATCATCATTGCTGTGTACAGTATTAAATTGTTTGTTTAAAACTTATACTGTGTATATGTATATGTGTATATATATGTAGTCTTTTGTCTGGTGAAAAAAATTTCCCTGGAATCCAACACTCTCCCACCCCCATTTACATTAATTCTTATGGGGAAATTGGATTCACTTAACATTATTTTGCTTAAAGTAGCATTTTTCAGGAATATAACTAAACGTTAAGCGAGGATTTACTATACAAGTAACTATACGGGTTTTATTTTATCAGCTGTGGTTTTAAAAGAACAGAAAACCAAAACCACCACATCAAACCCAAAACTTAATGTGTTAAAAAGTATTTTCTAACAGCAATTTCCTTTAACTGGCTCCTTGGTTAACATATTTAAGCTTTTATCTTTTTCTCTTTCATTTTAAGGGATACTCAACTGTCATTCTTTGCTCATTACAATCCATTTGTCACAGTTAATATTATATTGTGTCAGGTATCAGTAAGAAAATGTGTGTGCTTCTCAAGAATGTTCTGCCTTTGTTTGTAATCGGGTTAGTGGAAATATCTAGGAAAGCCATTGTCCTGGAAAATAGTCATAATAAATCCCATAAGGATATATAAGGGTTGAACAAATAGTGAAAAATCTGTCCTTGGAATATGATGCTTTTATACAGAATCTCTTACAATTTACCTTTTTTCATGGCATATACTTCGGAAGTGTTTCCTTTCTACAGAAATAATACACTACAAGGATGCCCACTTCAAAGACTAGATGGTGAATGAAAATACAGTTTTGAAATGAATGTATTCTTTAAATACCAAATCTTTTTTGATAGCTGCTTTTTCAAAATTTATTGCTATTAAAAAAAAAAAAAGAAAGTCTTCCGTTGGTGGAAGATGGTTTCCTTCATTAATTCTGATGCCATGACCATTTTTGAATTAGTTACTTGATCATTGTTAAATGTTGGTTGGTAAGATATCTTGACTTTCTTATGTGTCTCCTCTGCCACTGGAAAACTAAAGGTTAAGTGTACTTTTTACTTTGGGATTGGAGCCAGATAAGCTAGTCTAGTTTTTCTGTCTCTTATTCTATTTTCTACTCCCTTCTCTCAGTCAGCAAGATCCTTTCTAACACTCTGATCCCCAGTGCTACATTGAAGTGTTACTTTCTCATCAGTTGATTGGAAGGTCCCATGCTACCTCATCAGTCGGCTGGAAGGCTCCATCTCCTCTCATGTGTCAGACTTATCATCCTGATGTGTCATGCTGTTCCCATTGCACTTGCTCTTTCTTGCCCCAGCTTCAGTTCCTGATATGACTCATCTTTTCCTTCACTGCTTCCTTGGGAATAGCCAGTGTCCTAAGAGTTAATTCAAGGACTGCTACTTTAATACTTCTGGTGTATTTGAATCCTGTCACTTTATGAATCTTGGGAATTACTCATACACCATTAATTGTAGGTTTTTTTTAAAAGTAGCAAGAAGATGTAGCATTATTTGCAATATCTGAGTTCTTCTTCGAGTGGTTGTTCATGTCCATTCAAAGTAGGTGTGCGTGTGCACGCCAGCCGGAAGATTTTCCCCCTAGCAGCGTCCGTAGGGTCGGCCCTGGCGCCCCCTGGAGTGGCGCCACTACGGCGCCCTATAAAGGGGCCTGCCGACCCTCCACCCCCTCAGTTCCTTCTTACTGCCGGTGACAGCTAGCTGGAACTTTTCTTGCGCATAGCAAGTTAGCAGTGTCCCATCCTTGTGTATAGTCCGTGTATATAGTTACGTTATAGTTAGTTTACTTAGGTCATTGTATATAGTTCTCGGTAGTTGGGGTCCCCCCCCCCATTTTTGTCACCCGCTGGGGCATGCCCGGTTCTCCCGGGTTTAAACTCTGCAAGGACTGCGGGAAATTCATGCCCAAGAGTGACCCGCACTCTGCTTGTTTGAGGTGGCTCGGAGAGAGTCACCAAAAGGACCGGTGCTCTATTTGCAGAGGCTTCCGCCTGAGAACTCTCAAAGACAGAGCTCAAAGACTTAGAGTCCTCCTGATGGAGGTTGCCCTGCGGCCACCCTCAGACCCGGAACCGGCCGAGGTGGTGCCCAGCACGTCTTCCTCAGTGCAGAGCGCCCCGGCACCGGCATCAGGACTTAGGGTCCAGCCCAAGTCATCTAAAACCCGGCACTGGATGGAGTCGGGTCATAGGAAGTCGGCCTCAGTGCAGTACCACTCACCGTTGCTGATGCCCGCTAAGAAGAGAGAGCCAGTGAGGGAATGGTCACCCCACCAGGACCCAAGGCCGACGCCGTCCGCAGGTGCAAGCGGACAGGCTGGGGTACTAGCCCTTGGCCACTCTGTCAACTCACGCACTGCAGAGAGGGCGGTTGAGTCTGGACCAGCCTAGATCCCCAGACCTCAGCAGAGACTTGCGTCTCCCTTTGACACCGGAGGTGTTCGAGGCGGCCTCAGATTTGATGGGACTCCCGGCGCCGGCCTCCCCGCACTGTAGGGAGTTGCCTACCGCGACCCGTCCCCCAGTACAATCGAGGAGCAAGCCGGCTATGCTGTTGCCTCCCTCCCTGCACCGCGCCGCTAAGTGCTTTCCAACGGCACCGGGTGCTGCTCCCCCCAGGTCCTTGTACTCAGAAACTTCAGATTCAGAGGCAGACTCCTACCACTCCAGCCGGTCGCGGAGCAGGAGATCGGTTTTGGAGGCGAGCCACCAGCGTTACCCCCAGTGGCAGCAGCAATGGCATCCACCCTTGCAGTGGCTGTTTTGGACCCCCTGGGCCTACCACCAGTCAGTAGGCCAGGCGTTTGGTCCTTGATCAAGATCAGCCTCGGTCTCCTTGGCGTCGGTGGCCCCAGTGCAGCTGCCTCGTCCACCAGCACCGTCGCTGGGCAGGAGTGTGCCATATCCAAGTTCAGCAACCCCTAAGTGAGCAGCGGCACCGGCAGCAGCTACAGTTCGGGCTCAGCAGGCACCGCCCGATACGCCAAGCCGCTCGCTGGCAACCCCAGTACCGGTCGCGGTGTCACATTCAGAATCGGAGCCAGCCCCGCAACCACAGTAGCGTGTGCCGCAGGACCCCGAAGGACTGCACGCACCGGAGGAAGGGCCGATCCATGTAATTTCCTCGTCTTCCTCCCCGGACGAAGCGGTCTTGGGCATGGCTGCCGCACCGGCCTTGGAGGACACTCGAATCTTCCAACAGCTGCTCCAGCGAGCAGCTCAGAGCCTTGCAATCCAAACTGAGGAAATCGAGGTGGACGCGGACCCTGTAGTAGACATCCTGGCTCCCTCAGAGTCATCCAGGGTGGCTCTCCCGCTGATAAAGACTATAGCGAATATGTCCCGCACCTTATGGCAAACGCCAGCCTCACTGGCCCCTACTGCCAAGAGAACGGAGCGGCGCTATTTCGTCCCCTCTAAAGGGCGCGAACGCTTGTCCACCCCCCCCCCCCAGACTCCCTGGTGGTGGATGCGACCAATCAACGGGAGCATCAAGGGTTTCAGGGATCAACACCAAAGAGCAGGGATGCTAAAAGACTCGACCTCTTTGGCAGAAAAGTGTACTCCACAGCAGGCCTATAACTCCACTTTGTCAACCAGTAGGCAACTGTTAGCCAATATGGTCATAACACGTGTTCAACCATGTCGAAGTTTATGGAGCTCCTTCCCCAGGACTTGAGGTCAGAGTTTTCAGCCCTAGTGGAGGAGGGGAAGCTGATCTCTCGAGCCTCTTCTCCAGGCTGCCCTAGATGTGGCGGACTCAGCCCGCGCACCCTGGCCATGAGCCTGGTCAAGCAGCGGAGAGCCTGGCTTCAGGTCTTGGGCCTGCCCTATGAGGTCCAGCAGACCATTCAAGACCTCCCCTTTGAGGGGCAGATGTTGTTTGCAGAAAAGACGGACAAGTGTCTGCATAGCCTAAAGGACTCGTGGGCCACGCTTCGCTCACTGGGCTTGCATACTCCTGCTACCCAGCGCAGGCAATTTAGGCCGCGGATGGCCCCACGCCCCTACCAGCCTCAGGCTTACCAGGAGCTGGGACGCAGGCGGGGCAGAAATGGCAGGAGGCGTCACCAACGCCACCCCTCCGGCCAGGTGTCTGGTCAGTCGAGACCACCATCGGGGCCTAGGCCCCCTATTTGATGGTACGGTCGAGGGCGACCTACCTATCGAGACTCTGGATCCTTCTAACCCTACCTTTTGGGTCACGTCTGTCCCCCTTCTACTGTGCCTGGTCCCAAATCACGTTGGACAGCTGAGTGTGCCGCACGGTAGAGAGGGGATATTCTATCCAGTTCTCCTCCCTCCTGCTCCACCAGCCCCCCTCCCCGTCCCTCTTCAGGGACCCATCTCACAAGCAACTTCTAAGTCAAGAAGTGAAGTCCCTCACGGAGGCAGGGGCGGTGGAGGAAGGCTTCTACTCCTGGTATTTCCTAATACCGAAGGCGAAAGAGGGCCTGAGACCCATCCTAGACTTGCGGCGGCTGAACAAGTTTGTACGAAAGCTCAAGTTCCGCATGGTCTCCCTGTCCTCGATTTGTTCCCTCCCTGGATCCAGGAGATTGGTATGCTGCCCTCGACTTAAAGGACGCTTATTTCCACATTGCCATAATTCCCTGACACCGTCGGTACCTCAGGTTTGTTGTGGCCGACGCCCATCTGCAGTTCATGGTGCTCCCGTTCGGCCTGTCAGCTGCTCCAAGGGTCTTCATGAAGTTCATGGCAGTCGTGGCAGCCTTCCTGCACAGGTGGGACATCCAGGTATTCCCCTACCTGGATGACTGGCTCACAAAGGGCCTCTCCAAGGGGCGGGTGGAGACCCAGATGTCGTTCATCAGGCGGACCTTTCTCAATCTCGGCCTGCTCTTGAACAAAGCCAAGTCCACCCCATCTCTGACGCAATGAATCGAGTTCATAGGAGCAGTTCTGACTCCACCCACACCAGAGCGTACCTGCCAGAATCCAGGTTCCATGCGATCTCCGAGCTCATCCTCAGACTGCACCACGCCCCGATTACTATGGCGCGAGTTTGCCTCCGGCTGTTGGGTCACGTGGCGGCGTTCACCTATGTGGGTAATCCATGCCAGACTCCGGCTTCACCCGCTGCAGTCCTGGTTAGCGACAGTATATCGCTCGGCCCGGGACCCCTTGGACTCAGTGGTGTCCATTCCCCACTTGGTGCTAAGCTCGCTGCGGTGGTGGCTTGACCCGCAGAAAGTGTGCATGGGTGTCCCCTTCGCTGCCCCTCAACCCTCTCTCTCCCTGGTAACAGATGCCTCGGATCGGGGGTGGGGAGCACACCTGGGACACTTCAGGACGCAGGGCTTGTGGTTGCCAGAGGACCTCAAGTTGCATATCAATGTCAGGGAGCTGAGAGTGGTTTGCCTGGCTTGTTTGACCTTCCGGTCCCACCTGGCTGGCAAAAGCGTTTCAGTCCTCTTGGACATCACGTCGGCAGTCTTATATCAACAAACGGGGGTGCACACTCCTCTCCCCTGTGCAGGGAAGCCCTCGCACTGTGGGATTTCTGCGTCCACAATGCTACCCACCTGACGGCGTTCTACCTTCCGGGGGAGCAGAACGGTTTGGCAGACACCCTCAGTCGCTCGTTCCGGGGTCACGAGTGATCCCTCCGATGGGACGTGGTACGCTCAATTTTCCAGCTCTGGGGCTTTCCTCGGTTAGACCTGTTCACCTCGAGGGAAAACAGGAAGTGCCGATGATTCTGCTCCCTCCTGGGCCGCAGTCAGGGGTCTCTGTTGGACTCCTTCCTACAGTCTTGGGGGTTCGGTCTGCTCTATGCCTTCCCTCCGATCCCCCTGATACACAGGGTGATTTTGAAGATTCACAGGGAGCACGCACGGGTAATCCTGAAAGCTCCAGCGTGGCCGCGCCAGCATTGGTACACCTCACTCCTGCACATGTCCGTTCAGGTGCCTCTGATGCTGCCCCTGCTCCCGGACCTGATCACACAGGACCGGGGTTCCATCCACCACCCAAACCTCGAGTCCCTTCACTTCACAGCATGGATGCTCCATGGCTGAACCTGGTGGAGTTGCAGTGCTTCCAGCAGGTCAGACAAGTGCTGCTCGGCAGTAGGAAACGGTCAACTAGAACCACCTACCTGGCCAAATGGAAGCACTTCTCTGTATGGTTGGGTCAGCGAGGTCACAATCCACTGGGGGTCCCAATCCCCATTGTCTTAGACTATTTGCTCCACCTCAGACAACTGGTCCTCTCCTTCTCCTCGATTCGTGTTCACTTGGCGGCCATCTCGGCTTTCCATCCGGGAGAGGGGATACCTCGGTGTTTGCTAACCCGCTGGTCTGGCGTTTCGTCAAAGGTATGGACAGGCTGTTTCCGCATGTTCATCAGCTGATCCCTGCTTGGGACCTGAATCTGGTCCTCACTGCCCTCTTGGGACCTCTCTTTGAGCCTCTGGTTTCGTGCTCCCTGTTGTACTTGCCAAATAAGACCGCCTTCCTGTTGGTGATCACCTCGGCCAGGAGGGTGTCGGAGCTCAGGGCGTTAACATCCGAGTCTCCGTACACTATTTTCTATAAGGACAAGGTCCAACTTAGACCTCACCCGGCTTTCCTACCCAAGGTCATCTCACAGTTCCACATGGGTCAAGATATTTTTCTCCCGGTGTTTTATCCAAAACCACACACTTCCAATGAGGAGCGGAGGTTACATTCTCTGGATGTCTGCAGGGCCATGGCTTTTTACATCGAGCGTACCAAGCCATTCAGACACTCAACTCAGCTCTTCACTGCAGTGGCAGATAGGATAAAGGGGCTCCCGGTCTCTTCTCAGCGAATCTCTTCATGGATCGCAACCTGCATCCGGGAATGCCACCGCATAGCTAAGACCCCTGTCCCTCCAGTCACGGCCCACTCCACTAGGGCGCAGGCCTCCTCTGCGGCGTTTCTGGCTCAGAACCTGACTCAGGAGATTTGTAGAGCGGCCACGTGGTTTTCCATCCACACATTCTTGTCCCACTACGCCATCACGCACTGGGCTAGGGATGATGCAGCCTTCGGTCGTGCAGTACTCCAGTCAGCAGTGATCTCTGACCCCGCCACCTAAGGTTAGGCTTGTGAGTCACCTACTTTGAATGGACATGAACAACCACTCGAAGAAAAAAAGGTTACCCACCTTTTAGTAACTGTTGTTCTTCGAGATGTGTTGTTCATGTCCATTCCAATACCCGCCCTCCTGCCCCTCTGTCGGAGTGCCGGCAAGAAAAAACTGAGGGGGTAGAGGGTCCGCGGGCCCTTTTATAGGGAGCTGTAGTGGCACCACTCCAGGAGGCGCCAGGGCTGACCCTACGGACACTGCTAGGGGAAAATCTTCCGGCTGGCGTGCACGCTGTGCGTGCACACCTACTTTGAATAGACATGAACAACACATCTTGAAGAACAACAGTTACTAAAAGGTGGGTAATCGTGTTTTCTTAAGGGTAAGGTGCATGTGGAAGTTTTAGTCCTGAGGCCTTCAGTCTTTCAGTTCTTTTCAAGATTTAAATGGCCATCTTGTGGAAAGCTTAGAGAAAATACTTCAGCATTGGCCTTTGCCGCATAAGAGAGCATTGTAATATCACAAACCATGATGGATGTAATTTTAAAAAAAGAAAATCAATGAATGAAGCGCTATAGTTAGTGAAAATTGTGAAAGAATCACAAAAACTCAGTAGTGATATCTCTCAAGTTCCTAATGCATCTTATCACAAGAAACTTTAGCTGTTCCGTTTCTCATAATGGTATAGAAATAAAATATGTTGTTAGATTACAGGTTTGAGAGTTGAAGTTACATCCGTTCAGCAGTTGGAACAGTGTACAATTTTATTAATCCTGAACAGAATTCAAATTGTTACTTTTCAGGTTATACCACCATATTTCATTTTGCTATATTCATTTTTGGTACTCCTGAGACCTAATGTCTCTGTGTGATAAAGATTTATTCTCTAATTACTTTTCAACAAATTCTTGATTACAGAGAGAGCAAACCTCAGTTACTTTTTATTTTACTCCTGAACAGATTCAGATGCCGAGCAGGATGCTGCTATCAAACTTGCCCAAGAACGAGCTGAGATAGTTGCCAAGTATGACAAAGTAAGTGCTCCTGTTAATAGTGTAATTTTGGCATTGACTATTAGAAATTGAAATGTGGGCTTCCTCTGGCAAGTTCAAAAATAAATAGCTTTCTCCTAAAATATTCTGTGTGATAATCTGCATCAAGTTCAGTACACATTAATATTAGGAGAGCTTGCTTTATTTTTTTTTCTCTCCATGTTTTTGCTGATGGTTTGATAAACTTAAGTTTCAGAGGTATGTAAGTTGCTTCAGGACTATTTTTGTCATTTTTCTCTCACTTATATTGAGGTGCCTATGTCTTACAACCGATCAGGTTTTTATTTATTCTGATTGATGCTGTTTAGTGAATCCAATGTATTTATCTAGAGACACTATTTTTTTTTTTTTGAGGATACACATACTTTAACTCTTTATTGATGCATGATCACAGAAATTTAATGCTAAATCACTAATGGCAATTGAAAAGAAAAAAAAATAACCACATTGATTTGCTACAGTAACCTATTTTATGTAAAGAAAAAAATTTCAGCTTGTGCTGTTTTTGTACCATATAGCGAGTAAGACTACCATAGAATACAACTGGGTTATGCATGCCTACATCTTACTCACATATTCTCAGCAGAGTATCATTGGTAGCCATACGACGTGCTGGGCCAGAGATACTCAGACCTCAGTGGTTCAGGAGCCAAATTAGTGATCAACATTACCCAAAAGAGTCACAGTGGTAGCAGGCTATAGTACTATACATTCATATTTAAATAGTATGCCAGGGAAATATTTATTTTTATTTTTTTTATATATAGAGAGAGAGAGAGTGTGTAGAGAGAGTGAGTGTGTGCGTGCGCGTGTGTATATATAGGTATTTAAACGCACACACATAATACATCTATATCTAAAATAGTAGTGTATATTATTTTCACAGCAAATAAGTTGATAACTTAGTGCAGGTTGATAACTTAATTGGTTAATAACATAATAAAAGCATTTTTATTGGTTAATAACGTAGACTGGTTAATAATTAAATCATACAATGTTTTAATATCATGTGTTGCAAAGAGCTGCAGGAGACACATTAAAGAACCACTTGCGGCTCCCGCACCTCAGTCTGAGTATCACTGTGCTAGACTGTAATTTGTGGAGGTAAGGAAACATTATACAAAATTGTATATAAAGTAAAGATGTATCTATATAATGTGGCATATATTTGATTTTAAGGGATTTTCTTTTCACTGACATTAGTTTTATAGCAATAGCTTTAGTGCAAAGTTGGTAGCAGTCATGGCTGAAAGACTTTAATTATAGTGGTGCAGCACTGCCACTATAGTTGAGGTTGCATTACATCTGTTTAAAGGTTGAGCTTGCTAAGTAATCTAGAAGAGAGAAACTTTTTCAAATTTCTTTGAAAGTTGGTGTGCCTCTGAAGTGTGCAGGCTAGGGTTAATGACTTAAATTTGGAGTCATTTGAGCCAGGGGTTCCAGATATGTAAGCTCAGAAAAAAATAGAAACTTAAAAAAATGGCTAGGTGGTGTGTTTTTTTATTTTAATTTAGTTTATTTTCATTGTACAGAGCTAAAGGTCTGTACAATGAAAATAAATTAAATTAAAATTTAATTGATATGATGCAGGTCAAACTGGTTCAGATTTGTCACATTTTACCCAAGGTAGTGCACTAAATCTTTGGGTACCCATGCTGAGAACAATATTTAAGAAAATATACATTTTTAATATTATGTATGCATCAATACAGAAAATCAGCTAGAACGTTTATATTTTTGCCATTTTATATGCTTTAAAACCTGACTCTTGTAAGCATGCTAAAATCTGAATAGTCACTTGTATTACATTGAAATTTAGTGCCCCTCAAGTGAGACAGGATGCAGGGTAGAATTAGGAATCCAAATTTGGGGTTATTCGGCCAAGGAGTTCCTGAATTACAGGCACCTTCAAAAATTGTTTCCTAGTAATGCCCTGTACTGGGACACATTAATGAATCACGATGGCTGTGAACTTACCCATCAACATAATTAAAGGTAAGTTAATCACAAGCCCCCACCTTAGACAAAGGGAGTTTTTTTTTAACTGAGCAGTTGGAGGTTGTTAAAACTGCCACCTATGACTCAAATTGTATTTTGGGGGGAAAGTAACTGAAGTCTTTTGGTGGGGAGGGAAATTTGATATGTAAGGCGCCCTTCCCCTCCCAGGATATTAGGAGATGGAGGAGTGTGAGGGTTAGAGGAATAGGGATTTGGGGCTCCAGCAAGGGGAGGGGTTTATCAGCAGGGAGATAAATGAGGATGGTAGAATAGGCAAGGCCTCTGTTCGGCATTGGTGAGGCCTCATCTGGAGTACTGTGTCCAGTTTTGGGCCCCACATTACAAGAAGGATGTGGAAAAATTGGAAAGAGTCCAGCGGAGGGCAGCAAAAACGATTAGGGGGCTGGAGCACATGACTTATGAGGAGAGGCTGAGGGAACTGGGATTGTTTAGTCTTCAGAAGAGAAGAATGAGGAGGGGTTTGATAGCTGCTTTAAACTCCCTGAAAGGGGTTTCAAAGAGGATGTCTAGACTGTTCTCAGTGGTAACAGATGACAGAACAAGGAGTAATGGTCTCGAGTTGCAGTGGGAGAGGTTTAGGTTGGATATTAGGAAAAACTTTTTCACTAAGAGGGTGGTGAAGCACTGGAATGGGTTACCTAGGGAGGTGGTGGAATCTCCTTCCTTAGAGGTTTTTAAGGCCCGGCTTGAGAAAGCCCTGGCTGGGATGATTTAGCTGGGGATTGGTCCTGCTTTGGGCAGGGGGTTGGCTAGATGACCTCCTGATGTCCCTTCCAACCCTGATATTCTAGGATTCTAAGAGAGGGTGGGGCACACTCCTTAGCCCTGCTATTGTATCCCAACCTTCTTGCACCTTAATCTTCCTGCACTAAACACTCTGCCAGTGTACCACTACTCCTGTACCCCGCAACTGTCAATGTACTTCAACCTTCCCGCATCTCAACCCTGCCAGTCCTCTCCAACTCCCTACATTCCAACTCCCATTCACTCTACAACTCTGCGGGTGCACCCCAGGCTCCTGCACGTCCAGTTCTACCATGGTTCTGGTGGTACATTCAATATTCTGGGAGACAGGAATTCCTATACAATAGCCATCACAGCTAGCACTAATGGAGACCTTTTCTAGCACCTTTATCACAGGGGTTATTGAATGTATAGGCATCAAAGACTGGACTTACCCATGGAGGAGGCCTGGGCAGGTCAATGCTGAGGCATACTGGCTGTCAGAATATAAATAATAATAAGAGATATACCAATCTCCTAGAACTGGAAAGGACCTTGAAAGGTCATTGAGTCCAGCCCCCTGCCTTTAATAGCAGGACCAATTTTTGCCCCAGATCCCTAAGCGGCCCCCTCAAGGATTGAACTCTCAACCCTGGGTTTAGCAGGCCAATGCTCAAACCACTGAGCTATCCTTCCCCCCATTAACAATAAGAACGTGTGCGCATACATGCACATCAGCTTTGATTTATTATTAGAAATTGTCATTTTCTGTATCAGTCAGGCTTTTATGTAACCTGGGGAAAATCTTCCTCTCCCTCTCACTCCTTGTATCCAGACAGTATCTAAGTGTGGCTGCTCTTCTTCCACATATGTCTAAGATTCATCATTTTCTTCCTGCCATACAGCTAAAATGCAGCATGATCTCCCATCTTTATGACTTCAGCTGCCTCCACCACCTCCTCAGACCTCTGTGACAAACATATTACTCCCACTGATTCTACAAAATGCAGCTGCTAAAATAATCTTTCCCTGCTGATCAGTCCATATCACGCCCTCCCTTTTTAAATCTCTCCACTGGCTCTCCCTTGTCCACCACATCAAGTTAAAGACACATCCTGTCTTTCAAAGCCTTTTAAAATATTGTTCCTCACTATTCATCTGTTCTTTTTACCACATTGCTCCCCAACTCCACCAGTGACATGGAGGGTTGTACAAAAAAAACAACTGGAGGAACTCTTCTACTGTGGAAATAAGTAAATTTGGTGGGATGGTTGTGGAGCTCTCCCCTCCTTTGTAGGTCAGATTGGGAGTTCTGTGGTGGTGGTCTGCGTGACAGATATAGAATATGCCTCCAAGTGCATAACTCATGTCCTGTCTTTTTAAGTTTTAGACCAGGTTGCTGTGTGGTGCCATAAGCCTTCATTGTTGCCTGCCTTTCTTTTTTTAGGGACGCGAAGGTGCCCAGATTGAACCTTGGGAAGATGCAGACTACCTTCTTTACAAAGTCACAGATAGATTTGGTTTTCTACAGTAAGTTGCTAGTTTGAAAAGGAAATAAGATTAAAAGTTTATTACTTATTAGTATTTTTTGATATATGCCTAATTGGTGAAAGTATTGATTGCTTACTTGTAATAGAACTGCTATGAGAACAGAATTTCATTCAGTGTATAAATTTAGAATAGTGTTGCACTGTGGTTTTTCTATTATATTCTTTGCTTTTTTTATTCTATGATTGAAATTGATCTGTAGTTGGGAATAGAAAAGTTTTGGACTATTTTATGTGAATGTTATATTTAGTTACAGTGGATACTTATAGTGCATCTGAATTAAGATTGGATAAGTTATTTATATTTTTTGAATTACAAAATTAAAATCTGCAGTGTAATTATAGCTGTGTTGGTCCAAGAATATTAGAGATTTGAAGAAGAGAAAAACTCTGTGTAAGTGCAAAAATTTCTCTCTCATCAACGGAAGTTGGCCTGATAAAAGATATTACTTGGCCTACCTTGTCTCTCTCAAACTAAAATTGTAGTATATGTATAACATTTTTGAAAAGTGCAGATCAGAAGTTTTAAAGTTTTAGAAAAGGACGCTTCTTTTTATGTTTTTACTTATTTTTCCATCTTTTTTTGTTTAAAAAGTGTAGGAAATTCGATACAAAATTCTACACTAATAAAAAAGTAAGATCCTGACCCTGCAAAGACAAATGCTTTTGTTTTAGGTTATTCACTGACTAGTCCCATTAAAGTTATAGGGACTGTTCATATTGCATAAAGTTAAGCTCATGCATAAGTCTTTGCAGGGTTGGGGCCTAAAATAATTAAGCACTGAAAATCAGGAAATGCCAGAATCCAGATTGTGTGCACCCCTGCTGCATTCCAATATAGACTTGATCACATACTATTTATTAAAAAAAAATAGGATTAAATTGTAGTATGTGATATTGTTAGTAACAACCAGCATAACAAATATACAAAAAAAGGCAGAGTGAAGACTGGTATTTCTTCACTTTTCTGTACTCAGTAACAGTTATGACAGTCTGTTAACATTGTGGCATCTTTTCATTGACTTCATAGAGGATTGGATCAGGCCATAAATGAGCCTTAAGACCTGGAAACATCTTTACCAAAGCTGCCTGTGTTCCATTAGTGCTTTTAGATGGGTGTAAGAGTATATTATTAGAAGACCAATTTACAGATATTGAATAGCACAGAATGATTTGCTAACCCTTCTACTAGCCAGTCAGGATTCTTCAGTATTTTTAGGCCATGTCTATACTACAAACTGTGGTGGATGCAATTATGTTGGCATACAGCCACTGAAATTTTTATATCACTTGGACTTCTGCATCCTTGGCTGCTTGTGTCAGTACTGGTATACTCACCAGGGGTGCTTGTGTTAATGCAAAATGTGGTGCATCATGCCACTACCGGCTATTGTAGCTGTTGAGAAATTTTTGCCACGTGTCGTGGGATAGAAATGACCTGCCCAGGAATTTCTGGGAGCTAGGGGTCAAGTTCCAAGTATGTAGCTTTTTCCATCTCAGAATACCATTAATATTCCATAATTTTCATGCCTTTTCAAAAATAATTAAATTAAAAAAATCCCACAAATCCACATGGCGCTTTCCTATCTCTGCAATCTCTGACAGAAGCATGGAGCCCGCAGAGCTTTGCAGTATTCTCATGAATACTGCAAATACAGGATTCATGATTCTCCTGCATTTGCAGACCTGCAGGATGTACTGCAGTAACGAGGGATGTGAGGATTTCTTCTAGGCCAGTTTGCTGAGGGACATAGGCTGTTGGTGGTGTTCCTGGAGCAGCTGCAGACAGGTCCATAATTGGTGCTTCACTGAGAAACAAGCACTGACTGCTTTTCCATGCTGTTAGTCATATAGGCCCACCAAGCTCTTTGTTCATGCTCTGAAGCAGCACAGGTTTACTTGATCTCACAGAATGTGTCTTCCCTAATCCTCCTCTTCCTTTTTCCTCCTCAGTGTTCTGCACAGGTTGACTATAACTCTGTGCTGTTCAGGATGTGGTTTCACTGTGTCGCTGTAGCAGGGTGTTTATCGGCTGGAGACAAATTTGAGCAAAGACACATGCACAAAGAGGTTGATACAAGGTGACTTATGTCAACCTAACTTTATAGCGCAGACTAGACCTTAGCGTTTCATGGAATATTTGTCCAACAGTGTTTAAAAAAAAAAGGTCAGAAATTGGGAAGTCTAGATTGTTTACTGACTAGTGAAGACATTATTTAAAAGGCCTAATAAATGTGTTCTTATAGCATTCTTCCTCACTTGCTGCCCATATTGTTCTGTGGTGTTGCTGCAAGCTGTTAATTAGCTGTCAAATTTTGTCTTGGGGTGGTTTTTCTTCATTAGTGGGTGAATTGATTCTTGCATATATGGTTTATAAAGTGCTTTTGAGTCAAGTGGGATGAAAGATGCTGTACTTTGTAGACTACTATTATTACATTGCATGTATTTTGGGTAAAAAAGAGAAAAACACATATGGGGGTGGCAGGGAAGAAAAATTATTTCTTGTTGCTTTCCTAGGGCCTAGTTCAAAGATCACTGAAGTCATTGGAAAAAGTCTCCCATTGACTTTAAGAGAAGCTGAATCAAACTGCAGGAAATTTGCATACCGATTCTGCATTTAGGCATCTCTTATGAACTACTCCTTTAAGTTGATTTTTAATGCTTGCTACCTGAATAACCCTCTCTTTCTTGACTAACTTCTGAAGATCACTAAACCCCTCACTTCTGCTATTAATTCTTTTTTCTGTTCAGCTAGTCAGTGTTCCAGAAACTCAGATCTCATGAACTCTAGTCCTGTGTCTTAATTGTTAGATCATATTTCCTCTCAAGTACTGACATTATTCCCTGGTACATAGTACTGTACAAAATCCAGTCCCTGTGTACTCAGCTGTATGGGATGGAAACGGAAAGGTTTATAATGCACACAGACTGCATGAATTAGCAAAGATTTTAGGTCTGTGTAATTAGTGAAGAGATGTAGTATCTGTCTGCTTATGCATTAATACTTGAGAATGAGAGTTTGCTTGAATGACGTCAGTGCGGCTCCATGATTTTTGAACCTAGAACTCATTCCAGATGACATTTATATTATTCCGAGATGTGCCCAAAGAAGAATTTACTCTAAACAGGAATGTCAGACCCCCTTTGTGGGAAAGCCAGTTTACACTGGGTTCACTTTTTAATTATGGTCACAGTCTTGTGTCTTTTGCACTACTGAAGCTTCAGAATTTATCTGTTTGCCAACCCAAAAATTCCCTCCCTGAGCTTTGAAAAATCTGGTTTCCTGATTGGTCCTCTGGTCAGGTGTTTGGTTACCCCTTTGCAGGTGAAATAGACATTAACCCGTAGCTATCTGTTTATGACAATCTGTTTGCCAAAGAATTGTGATTCAGGTTGTAAGCTTTCATATAAGGGGAAAAAAAAAGACTCTAGCTTCATGGTTGTAAAGATAACCTTGAAAATATGTATAATGTAGTCATAATGCAGTTTATAGAAAGCCTGTAACAATGGCCCCAAGAGATGTGAACTGCCCCCTTCTTTTCAATTTGCCCTTAACTCTGAAATCTAAAGGTAACAAAAGTCTGCATTAACGATTTCACTGGTTGATAGTTTTATGGGAACAAGCTTATCTGAAGGTTGTCTTCCCAACTGTTTCTTACTCAGTTGTCAAGACCAACTTTTCCTGGCGGCATTTATAATGCCCTTGAATTGTAAAATAAAAAAAAGTAGAATATAGAAAATTGGAAATGTGAGGACAGTGTAAAATTCAACGAGACATCAGAATTAAAAAAAAAAAAGGAAATCTTTTATTGTATAATTAATCTTCATTTTATTTAAAACTTAATTTTAAAAGTTTAATTTAAACTGCTGCAGAATTTCCCGTCTGATGCAGCGGAATGCGCAGAATGTAGGGAACTTAGCACAAGATCATGTCTCACTAGTTACAGACTGCAGTGGGCCTTGATTATCATCCATAGTTCGTATTTTTCATTCTTCCTCCTCTTTAGAAAGCTTCATCTTGTTTGTATCATCCTTTGGTGGCTCTATGTACGTACACCTTCAGCTGAGCTGACTGCTTCTAGGACAGAAAAGTTTAATTTGGTGGGTAAGTTCATATGCCTGGAGACATGTACACACAAGCTACTTCTGTGGCCATTTACATTATGAACTGTGGAAGAAGCAGTAAGAAAGGAAAAGGTAGGAGGTTTTCAAGGAAGAGTTGTAAGGGCACTCTTCAAGTGCTTGCTCATGTCCATTCCATATTAGGTGTGTGCGCTTGCCACATGCATCGGTGCCAGAAGTATTTCCTTCAGGGTGACCAGATGTCCCAGTTTTATAGGGACCATCCCAATTTTTGGGCTCCTATTACCCTCCACCCTGTCCTGATTTTTCATACTTGCTGTCTGGTCACCTTACCTTCAGTGGTATCCATATGGGACTGGCTCTGGTGCCTGCTGGAGTGGTGAGCACATGCGACAGTATAAGGGGTGCCGCCGGATCCCCCAACCCTCAGTTCCTTCTTGCCGCTGGTGATGGTGCTGAAACATCTGCTGCTCAAGGCGCCATTGGACTGACTGTTCGACTTTCTTTGTTTCATGGTAGCCGCCAGGGTGGCTTTACCCTTACATGAGGGAGTATCAATATTATTAATGCCCTGTGGCAAACCCCCTCCTCCCTGCCACCTATTTCAAAAATGGCTGAGTGCAAATATTTGTGCCAGCTAAAGGCCATGGAGTATCTCTATACTCACCCGGCTCCATACTCCCTCGTAGTTGAGGCCATTAATCAGAGGCAGAGGCAGGGTCAACCCAGAGCTACGCCCAAGAATAAAGACTCAAAAGAGGAGGGATCTGTTTGGGCAAAAAATTTATTAGTCTTTCAGCCTTCAGTTGAAAGGGGCCAATCACCAAGCCCTCCTTGGCCTCTATGACTACAGTATGTGGCAGACCGTGGCCAAATTCAAAGTCTCGTTGTCCAAAGGGTCCGGGAAAGAGTTCTGGGCAATCCTCAAAGAGGGCCGGGAGGCGGCCAGTGCAGCCCTCCAAGCAGCTTTGGACATGGCAGACTCTGCGGCTTGCACCTTGGCCTCAGCCATTTCCATGCGGAGGGCATCCTGGCTGCTCCTCTTGGGTCTGTTGACTGAGGGTCAGCAGTCGATGCAGGACCTCCCCTTCGACAGCCAGGTCCTGTTTGCAGAACAGACGGACAGTAAGCTGCATGGATTGAAAGACTCTGACACTACCCTGAAAACTCTAGGGCTACATCCCCGATCCAGCCCATAAGCCATCTCAGGATTAAGGGAGCCAACCCCGGCAGGAGCCGCCCCATAAGAAGAGTAGGGGCTATAAATGCTGCCCAAGCCACCCACCTCAACCCTCTGCCTAATCGGGCCCGACCCGCAATAAGCAGGGGGGGCAAGCAAGCGTTTTGAGGGTGCGCTCGAGAGTGACCTACCAAACTATACCCCAGATCTATCTTTCCTGCTGTTTTCCAACCGCCTTTCTTTTTTCCTCCCCACATGGACCACTGTAACTTTGGACTGCTGGGTCCTCAATACTGTGGTGCAGGGTTACGCTCTTCAGTTTCTTTCTACCCCCCCCAACCCTCCTTCCCCCTTCAGGAACCCCTCTCACAAGAGTCAACTTGTGCAGGAGGTAGAAGGATTGCTGCAGCAGGGTGCAGTGGAAAAGGTTCCTCACGAGTACAGGAACAAGGGGTTCTGTTCCCGGTACTTTTTAATCCCAAAGACCAAGGGTGGTCTACACCCCAGCCTGGACCTGCAAGACCTCAACAAATACCTAAAGAAGCTAAAGTTCCGCATGCTGTCCCTGGCCTCCATCATCCCCTCCCTGGATCTGGGAGACTGGTATGCTGCCCTCAACTTGAAGGACACATATTTCCACATAACAATCTTTCAAGGTCACAGACATTTCCTCTTTTTCATGGTGGGACTTGACCACTATCAGTTTGCGGTCCTCCCGTTTGGTCTCGCGACAGCACTGAAGGTGTTCACCAAGTACATGTCAGTACTAGCCGCTTACCTCAGACATTGAGGTATCCAGATCTACCCGCGCCTCGATGACTGGTTCATCAAAGGCTGCTCCTGGTCCAAAGTTCAGAGGAGTGTCACGGTGCTGCAGGCCATGTGCCCATCCCTGGGTGGGCTGGTAAATGACAAAAAGTCGGCAGTTAGTTCCAGTGCAGAGAATAGAGTTCATCGGAGTGGTGCTCGACTCCACCAGTGCCAGAACGTGTCTACCGCAGGAGAGGTTCCAAGTGTTGGTGGACCTCATCGCAGGAGTCTCCACGTTCCCTCTGACCACGACCAGGGTTTGCCTGTTCCTGCTGGGCCACATAGCAGCATGTACATATGTTATCTGCCATGCCAGGCTCTGGATGTGGCCATTACAGCAGTGGCTAGCGACGGTCTATTCCCAGTCCAGAGATCATCTGAAAAAGATAGTTACCATCCCCCCAACGATACTTACTTGTTGCAATGGTGGACCGACCCCAGGGAAGTCCTGGAAGGGAGTTCCATTTCACAGCCTTCATCACTCCATCAAGTTGATATCGGACACCTTGGACCAAGGTGGGGAGTACATCTTAGCAATCTTCAGACCCAGGGCATGTGGTCCTCGGAGGAGATAATGTTGCACATAAATGTCAAGGAGCTCAGAGCGGTATGCTTGGCCTGTGGAGTCTTTCTACTGCACCTGGCAGGCAAGGTGGTGAGTGTGTTGATGGACAATAGGGCCTCAATGTTCTGCATGAACAGGCAAAGGGGATCATGCTCATTGGTCCTCTGCCAAGAGGCACTCCAACTGTGGGATTTCTGAATCAATCATGTGATTCAGGTGGAGGCTTGTCACCTCCCTGGCGTCAGGAACATGCTGGCAGATTGCCTCAGCAGGTCTTTTCCCTCTCACTACAAGTGGTCGCTCCATCCAGAGGTAGCACGGACTCTCTTCCAGAGGTGGGGAAATCCCCAAGTGGACCTATTCACCACCAGACAGAACAGGAAATGTCATCGCTTCTGTTCCCTACAAGGTCTCTGGGCAAACCCTTCCTCTCCAATGCCTTCTTCCTGTCATTGTTGGTTCTGATGTACACATTCCTGCCAATCCCTCTCATCAGCAGAGTCCCGTCAAAGGTCAAGAGAGACAAGCCCCAAGTCGTCATGGTTGCCTCAGCATGGCTGCGCCAAAATTGGTTTGGCTCACTGATGGACCTGGCAGTGGCTGCTCCCTGGCCCCTTCCCGACTGACTGGATTTGCTCTGGCAGGATCACAGGCATCTCCTACACCCCAGCCTCGCCACCCTCCACCTCACGGCGTGGATGTTGCATGGTTGAACTTGGAGTAGCAGGCCTGCTCTAACGAGGTCCAGCAAATCTGCTTGGAAAGCAGGAAGCCTTCCACTAGAGCAACCTACCTTGCCAAATGGATGAAGTTCTCCCACTGGACATCTGAGCATAGCGCAGCGGGTCTCAAACTTTTTTACTGGAGACCCCTTTCACACAACAAGCCTCTGAGTGAGACCTCCCTAATAAATAAACACACTTTTAATATATTTAACACCGTTATAAATGCTGGAGGCATGCAGGGTTTGGGGTGAAGGTTGACAGCTCGTGACACCCCATGTAATAATCTCGCTACCACCTGAAGAGTCCTGACCCCCAGTTTGAGGAGAACTGGCATAGCGTCTCTCCAATGCGCTCCTCTTTACAATCTATCTTAGATTACCTGTTCCATCTTAAGAACCAGGGGCTGGCCTTCTCCACCATCAGAGTGCACCTTGCGGCTGTCTCTGCTTTTCACCTGCCGATTCAAGGTCAGATGGTGTTTTCACAGGACATGTCGGTCCGATTCCTGAGAGGGCTTCAGAGACTCTTCCCGCCGGCCTGGGCTCGTGTCCCACAATGGGACCGTAATTTGGTTCTTTCTAGGCTCATGGGCCCACCCTTTGAGTCTTTGGATTCCTGCTCCCTCTCCCACCCGTTATGGAAGGTTGCATTCCTTGTGGTGATAACATCCATGAGACTAGTGTCGGAGCTTAAAGCCCTGATGTTGGAGCTTCTGTGTATGGTGTTCTACAAAGACAAAGTTTAATTGCGATCCTATCTGGCCTTTCTGCCAAAGGTGGTATCTTCCTTCCATGTTAACCAGGACATCTTCCTCCCAGTGTTTTTGTCCTAAGCTGCACACCACTGGGGAGGAAAGGAGGCTTCACGCCCTGGATGTCAAACGTGCCCTAGTATTTTACCTGGCACGTACCAAGCCGTTCTGCAGGTCGACCCAACTCTTTATTGTGACAGTGGCTAGGATGAAGGGCCTTCTGTTGTCATCACGGACGCTTTCCAACTGGATCACCCTCCTGCATCTGGATCTGTTATGAGCTGGCACAGGTCCTGCTGCCGCCGATTGTGAGGGCCCACTCGACCAGAGCTCAGGCATCCTCGGTGGCCTTCCTGGTCCACATTCCCATCCAGGATGTTGCAGAGGCACGACATGGTCTTTGATTCACATGTTCACGGTGCACCACGCCATCACTTAGCAAGCCAGAGACAATGCTGGGTTTGGCAGAGCTGTGTTGCAGTCTACACCTCTGTGAACGCCAACCCGCCTCTATTAACACGGCTTGGAATCACTTAATATGGAATGGACGTGAGCAAGTACTCGAAGAAGAAAAGATAGTTACCTTTTCTGGAACTGGTGTTTGAGATATGTTGGTCATGTCCATTCCATAACCTGCCCTCCTTCCCCACTGTTGGAGTTCCCTGAAGAAAGAACTGAGGGTGGGGGGAGCTGGCGGTGCCCCTTATACCGTGGCATGCGTGCGCCGCTCCAGAGGGCGCCAGAGCCAGTCCCATATGGATACCACTGAGGGAAAAACTTCCAGCACCAGTGCATGTGGCAAGAACACATATGTAATATGGAATAGACATGAGCAATACATCTTGAAGAACACCAGTTACGGAAAAGGTAACTGTCTTTTTGCTGATGCGCAGAGGTGGTTCCAGGGTTATGCAGCCTTCCTCATGTCCTCACCATTTGTGTCACACACCAGGAAGTACTGTCTTTGCTTTTTAAAAAAATTGCCCAGTACAAGCTGGCTATTATGCAACTTGGGAAGACCTAAGTGGCACCAGTACTCTCCCTGCTTCCTGTAATATTGGAACAAGAGTTAGAGCTTTCTCTGAGTCTGTGTGGAGCAGGAGGGAGGAGGTATCATTGCATATAACATTCTGGAAATGTGACAAATTAGCAACAAAAATAGTACAGAAGTGAGCTTCTGTTTCAAGGTAAATTCCTAACCTTGATATTAAGTGTAATTTAAAACCACAGTGAAATATCAGTTGTGAAGCTTTGGTCAATTCCAATGATTATTATAGTGGTAATTTACAGTGACTTAATACGGCCTGCTTCTAATGCCTACTACTCCATTTTTAATAACTACTGCCTCAGGAAAACTATTCATATTATTCACATTCATGTTGTTTTCCATTTTGTAATTCTTTTGATGAATTTTAGATGTACTATTGATTCTGGGTATTGAAAAGAAATTGGTGTGGCCCAGCTATTAAAATGTTTTTTAAAAATGAATTGTCAAAATAAATTAAGTGGTAAATTAAGGCAGCAGAGGCCACAAGTGGGGCAGTGTTCTCAGAGAAGTACAAGGCAGTACAGTAATAAGGATTAACAGTGTGAAATTAATAAAGGGAAATTTTTAAGCTGAATATCAGGAAAACCCTGCTGACAGATACATTAGGTTGCAGAATAGACTCCAGGGGAAGTGGTAAAAGAAATAGTCACAAGATTGAAATGCCTTCAAGCTGCATGGAAACTTTCAAAACACTATAATAGAGGCTCAAACTAAACTTAAACACAAATAAAAATAAAAAACAAAGCAAAACAGAAAGAGGACCCCCGCCCCCCCAAAAGCCATTGTTGCTAAACAGCAGAGTAAAAGGCGGGTAGGAGCAAAAAGGCATCCTTTAAAAATTTGAAGTCATACTCTAGTGAGGAGAATAGAAAGGAGCATAAACTCTGACAAATCAAGTGTAAAAATACAAGTAGACAGGCCAAAAAAGAATTTGAAGAGAAACTAGCAAAAGACATAAACAACAAACTTTTTTTTTTTTTAAGTTCATTAGCAGCAGGAAGCTGCCAAACAATCTTAGGGGCCACTGTACAATTAAGATGCTAAAGGAGCACTCAGAGAAAACAAGGCTGTTGCGGAGAAGCTAAATGTATTTCTTGCATTGGTTCTCATTGCAGAAGGTGTGAGGAAGATTCTCCCACCTGATCGATTCATTTTAGGACACAAATCTGAGGAACTGTCCCAGTTTGAGGTGTCAGTGGAGGAGTTTTTGGAACAAATAGATAAACTAAACAGTAAGAAGTCATCAGGAACAGATGACATTCACCTCCATAGTTCTGAAGGAACTCAAATATGACATTGAAGAAATACTAACTGTGGAATGGAAGCTATAGCTTAAGTCAACCTCTGTACCAGATGACAGGAGGATAGCTAATGTAATCCTTTTTTTTTTAATTTATTTTTTTTAGTCTAAAATTGTTTTACCCATGAATGATGCAATCATGGAACCTGTCAAACACATCTGGCAGACCCCTGCAACAATCCTTCCAACCTGCGTGAGGTCTGACAGAAAATGTTATGTCCCTGCAAAGGGAACAGAGTTTTTTTTTACACCGAACTCTCTGGTAGTGTATGCTGTTAATGAAAGGGGCAGATAGTTAGACCTCAAAAACACACTGTATGACAAAGACTGGAAGAGGCTCGACCTCTTTGGCGAAAAAGCTTATTCCTCAGCGATGTTACACCTTAGAATTGCTGACTATGAGGCTTTATTAGCAAAATATGACTCCACAAATTATGACAAACTATCAGATTATATTGAATTTATTCTTGAGAAGAGAAAAGAGCAATTCAGTGCACTCATTTCCGAGGGCCAACTGATCTCCGGGACAGCACTGCAAGCTGTAGGTTCTGGAGATACAGCAGCATGATCTACAGTCTCTGTGATGGTAATGAGAAGGGTGTGTTGGCTGCATCTCTCTGGCTTCCCCAAGGAGGTACAAGCAACAGTGGAGGATCTGCCATGGGAAGGGTCCAGATTTTGCGTGGCCAAAATGGACAAGTCTCTGCACACCCTCAAGGATTCGAGGGTGACTTTGAAGTCCGTGTGCATCTATTAATCTAGGACAAGAAACAACACGGCAGATATTACAACCCTCAGAGATTCTGGTTCACACCGTATACGCAGACACACAGGCAATATGAGCTACGAGGCCAGAAACAGTGGCCCCCAGTGAAGTATGTCTTCTGTCTTAACTCTTTCTAATTAATATCTTTTTTGTGTGAATTTGAACACATCATCTTGTTATTAGCTAGCTGAAGTTCTGTTTGCCTTATTGTAGTTTTTAAAATATAACTGCAATGTTAAGATCGCAAAGTTAAGCATTCAGAGTTAAGAAATGCCAAAATTAAAGTGGAACACACAACCCCAACTCTGCCTCCTTGTGCAAATGCATTTTAGTATAGTCTTTACATGAGCCCCTACTATTGCTCACATTATAGTGGACTGCCAGGTATACCTATAGTTAAGGTTTATACTACCTCTTCCACATCTGATAGGTGTGTGTAACACCTTGTATAATTTTTCCTGCTTATATACTTACTTCAGTGCCTTGGGCTGGGGTTTTCAAAGGTGCGTAGATGTCCTATATTTGCATGTCTTGTGTGAAACTACATCTTTCTAAAGCTTGTGCATGTTTCCACAACATAGGATAGATGTCGGAGAGGCAGCATTTGGTGGCCCTGAAGATCAGTGGTATTTGCATCAGGTGACACCTCTATTTCCTAATCTTCAAACTATTCAGCATTGGAGGAAGAATTGAAGATTAATATGAATACAGCAACCTCACAACTTCCTAGGGTGGAAGGGGCATGACCTGTAGATAAGTCAGGACAGCAAAAAGCACACTCCCTTGCTTATTTCTCCAATCAGGCATGCCCCTGGCAACATGCAGCCAGAGCCTTCACACTCCTCCATAAGGAAATCACCAAATCACTGAAATATGACCCGAAGAAGAGCTCTGTGTCAGTTTGAAAGGCTTGTCTGTCTCACCCTCACAAATTGATCCAATAAAAGATATTAGCTCACCTACCAAATCACTGAAAGACATTCCCTTGCAAGATTAAGCAGCCTCAGTCATCTGCAGTATGCTTGGATACTTCATTTGGCACCAATCAGAGCTAATTACTTTAGTTGCTCATCAGGTATACAGTGATTAAGCAATAGGTCTCAAATTCTACATCTGTATTTCCTTTGTTTAACCAGCTATTGAGATCTATATTATCCACTGCAGAGTTGTGTATATCTTTGTCTCCTTTATCTATAGCTCTACTGTCTATGAAGGATGTGTAGTCTCAGCTTTCGTATATTGAGGCAGCTCTATTTAGTTCAAGTATTGATTTCAGTGGAGCTGACCCGATTTACAACAGCTGAGCTTTTGGCTCATAGTTTTATTCTCTTTATCCTAAGAGTCTGTTAAAATACTGAACATGTTTCAGAATAGTTTGCTAATGCTGGAGATTATTGCTTTGCCTGGGGCATACATCAGGCAGCAGAGATCAGTACTTTTTCTCTCACTGAGAGACTGATATGTACCCATTTTTTTTCTATCAAACTGTATTCTTTAAGTGTTTTGAATTTTTATTAGTTGCCTAATGCATTTTTGCAGCAGGCGGCAAAAACGAAAATGAAGCAAAAAAATTGATTTCAATCAAGAACTGTTAGATACGCCATTAAATACCTCCACATGAGGGCATTGTTTTTTTAATCTATCTAACTTTAGTAGGAAGCATTTTGATAAGCATAATGTTTTTTTCTTCTTTTTATTTCAGTGTATTTATGCATTGGCTTTATTGGAATATTGTCTTTAGTCCCTAAAACATTAGTTCCTTTTAATACCGTCACTACATCATTTATACATTCCCAAGATCACTTTTCTGCATAGCTCAGAATAACACCATGGCTTCTAAAAGCAGTCATAGACCTGGGTCCTGCAAACCCTTATTCATACAACTAGTCTCACTGTCTTGAATTTGGATGTCAAACATGTTTGTGTGTTATAGGGAGGCATATAAAAGTAGTAGGGTTTTATAAGGGAATATAAACTGAAGATGGAAACTAGGCTGCTGAAGCTTTGCATCGAGTAATATTAAAAATGGAAGTACTGTAACTTTAATTGATCTTGGAGGTAGAAATAGAAAAAAATATACACCAAAGTTGTATTAATTTGGTGTATTAGCAAAGCTGTATTAACATTAAGTAAGGTTTTTGGAGAATAGTTTATGGTGAGGCATAATCAATATCCTTCAATTCCTGGGCCAAGCCAGGCATTAATGAACTCAAGTGGCACCAAATTGTGCCTCTGTACTAAAAAAAAAAAAAAAAAAAAAAAATCAGTGAAATGTTTGTTCTGTACAAAGGTTAATTACGGATTCAAATATTGTTACATTATTGGTATTTCTGTCTTGCATCCAGGCTTGCTGTCAGAGTTTTCCTCCTCCTCATCTGCATGTAAGGAAGGGTCAGGCCTGTCAGTCAAGATGGTGACTTGACTCCCCCTTCTCTGGGGAGATCCTAGTAGTCTCCGCCACAGGCAGACCCTCAAACAAATTCAGAGCTCAAAATTTATTTTTGTAAATTCTCTTTGGGATTGAGCCCTGGTATATGGGAGTTTGATTGGCAGAGATTGTATTTTCTTATGAAGTTTTTTTTACTCCTGAGAATAGGGAATTATCATCAAAGTTGTAACACAACCTTACATAGTATACCATGAATTCTGCCTTATAATGTGTGATGCATTTCCCTAGACTGATTCTACTCTCTGATATTATGCATTGCTAATCAGAACTGGTGGAATTGTTGAGGAAGTGCTGTTAAAAAGCAAATTCAGCTCCAATTAACCTTTTGGCCTGTATAACCTATTGTGTAGTCAAGCTTTTTTTTTTTTAAATGAGCATAGTGGAAGTTTTTTCTTAGGTTAGTAATGGAAAGTCAAAATAAATTTCAAGTTTCATTTTACTGGCACAAGAAAAGATCTTTTGGTGATTTCAAAGGCATTCAGCGGTTTTAAAAAATGTATTGCATATTTTAGAAGGTTTACAAAACATAGCTAACAATATAATACACAAATACTCTTGAAGATATACAAGCTTCAGGTCAAGAAACCATCTGTATCATTTTGTCTTAATTATGATTCCTGTTTAAAAATTAAGTAGCAAGTCTGACTGAATTCAGAACTCAGGAGCGTACAGAATAATGGCATTCAGGGCCTTTTCAAATAGTGCAAACCACTGAGTGTGTTGATGGTGTTAAGGTATGAATAATTTGTATTTTAATAACCAATTATTTGTATTTAAATATTGCATAATACAGCAATAGTGCATGTGCTGTAAACTTCAGCCAGGCCTCTTATAGTACAGGAACCTGCTCTCCAAAATGGAGGATGAGCTTTGATCTCTACATCCACATTCTTATACAATAATGGCAGCTGCATCACACATCTTTCCATTTTCATAAACAATTTGTTTGGGCTTCTGTGTTTGAAGCTTCTGAATGCATATGCCACACGTCTTTCCTTTGCAATAGTATTGCACCCATTTCTGAAATCAGCATTTTGTTGTAGACTGAAATGTGGTGAGAAGTGGTGCTGCAAGGTGGGTACTAGTTCTGGCTACTTTGGAGAATTTTTTAATGGTCACTATTATCCCTCCAAAAGCTCCTTTTTTGTCACGTTTGAGTCTGTTCCTAACCGTCTTCTGGATGATAGCTAGTCTCTCTGAGTCCAGTTGCTTCAGGATCAGAAGGATGGCATTCAGGACATTGTTCCACCTCTTTCTACTGTTATCTGGTCCAAATTCATGGTCCATTTTGGTCAATTTCACAGTCATCAGATTTTAAAAAGGGTTAAACTTCATGATTTCAGCTATTTAAATCTGAAACTTCACAGTGTTGTAATTGTAGGGGTACTGACCAAAAAGAAGTTGAGGGAGGTTGCAAAGTTATTGTGTATGTGTGTGGGAGGGGGTGGTTGCGGTACTGCTACTCTTATTTCTGCGGTGCTGATGGCAGCGGAGCTGCCTTCAGAGCTGAGCAGCGGGAGAGTGGTGGCTGCTGGCCAGGAGCCAAGCTCTGAAAGCTGAGCCACTGCAGCAACAGTGCAGAAGTAAGGGTAGCATGGTCTGATATGCTGGTCAGCACTCAAGTCAGCACACAAGTGAGAGTGATAATACCTTGACCCCCTAAAATAACCTTGTGACCCCCTGCAACTCCCTTTTCTGTCAGGACCCCTAATTTGAGAAACGCTGGTCTCCCCCCGTTAAATCTGTATAGTATAGGGTAAAAACACACACAAGACCAAATTTCATCGGTGGGGGAGACCAGATTTCATGGTCTGACACATTTTTCATGGCTGTGAATTTGGTAGGGCCCTAGTTATCTGTCCCTCTTACTGAGAAGGAATATCTGTCTCTCAGGATGGATTTTTCTTATGTTCCTCTTATGGTATCCTCAATAACTTTGTGTACCATTTCTTCACTCTTCTCTTTCCATAATGTCTGAGACAGCAGATGGATACAGATATGACAATACAAAGCCATATGGTTAATAAGCAATGGTCATACACACCAGCAGTCTAACTGTTGTCAAGTTTTGTGTAGGTGTCATGGCAACAAAGAGTTTTGAGGAGAGACTTGAAGGTGGGTGTGCACAGCACTGATCCATGTTACCCATTATGCTTGGGAGGCATTCTCCATAAACATACACAAAGCTACCTCCTTACACACCTCCCAATTAGTTTTGTTAAACAAAAGGATATCTTGGTTTTTGTCCTGAACTCATCACTAGACTTAAAAAAAAAAAAAAAAAAAAAAAAAAAAAGGCGAGGGGACGAATGAGGGAAAGGGACACAAACAAAATTAATATTTAGATGTACTCTGTATAAGGGTAGAAGAATTTAAAGATGAGTCTGAACAAATGTAAAATTAATATGTTGTTTTATTCCCTTTTGTAAAAGTAATTGGTATCTTCTGGTTCATTTTAGAGGTCTGTTTTCTGACACATTCTGTTTACGATAATTTAATGCAGTGATAAATATCAAAACTTATCCCAAGTAAGATTTGATATTATAAACTCTGATTTACACTATTAGTTTTAGTTACCTTGGGTATGACAATGTCAGTTGATTCTTTAATGGAGTTCAGCTGCTCTAGAATATTTTGTTGTTGCCTCATTTCACATTGTATTTTGAAAGCTGTTATGAAAGGGTGACATGTTTGCAAACACAAAACTAGAATGTATCCTACTGCTAAATATCATAGTATTTTTATACTAAATATCACTCTCTTGACAACTTTTGTGTGTCATAGAATCAAAAGAGAAAAAGATCTATTAGATCATTTAGTCAATGTGTGTGCCAATGCAGAAATTTCCCCCTAAAGTATAATTACTAATATTTTGTCCAGCCAAGATGTAAAAGTCCTAAAAGCTGAAATTCTGCTCTTTCTCTTTGGCTAGCTGTACCACAGCCCAATAACAACTCACTCTTAGGATGTTTTTCCTCATATATTTAAATTGTTTTATCATCATATATATGCTAGCTGTACCCAGGACCGGCGCTAGTGTTTTTAGTGCCCTAGGCGCATGGCCATTTCGCCGCCCCATGCGCTGGTCCCGTGGCTCCGGTGGACCTGCCGCAGTCGTGCCTGAGGAGAGGGTCTGCTGGTCCACGGCTCCGGTGGAGCTGCCTCAGCTGTGCCTGCGGGAGGTCCACCGGAGAGCAGGAGCAGCGGACCGTCTGCAGGAATGCCTGCGGCAGCTCCACTGGAGCCGCTGGACCAGGGGACCCTCCGCAGGCACGACTGCGGCAGGTCCACTGGAGCCGCCTCCTGCACCCCCACCCCCCCGGGCAAAATGCCGCCGCCCAATAATCCTGGCGCCCCAGGCGATTGCCTAGGCCGCCTAAATGTAAGCGCCGGCTCTGGCTGTACCCTCATATACCACACTAAATAACTCCATATCCACCTTTGTTTTTCCATCCATCAAATATTTGCAGACTTATATTGCTGCTGCTTCTAATCTCTTATCAAATCTATGCATATTCAACTCTCTGAAAATTTACTTCATGATCATATTGGTTGCTTGTGAATTCCCTCACTTTGACATTCTTTTTGTTAATGTGGTGGTCAGAATTGAACCTCCTGCTCTAGGTCTCTGCACAGACCTCAAAATTTCAGTCCAAAAGATTAATGTTCTTCTTCAAGTGCTTGCTCATGTTGATTCCATTTTAGGTGTGTGCGCGTCCACATGCACAGTCATTAGAGATTTTTGCCTTAGTGGTATCTATAGGGTCAGCAGTAGCACCCTCTTGAGTGCCATGCTCATACGTTGGTATGCTAGGTGCTGCCAACCATACGACCTCTTGGTTACTTCTTACCACCCATGATGGTTAGAGTGCCTTGTCTTGCATTGCAAGAACGTTAGCAGTTCTTACAGTTCATTGTTCTGTCTCCTTTATTTTTAATTGATAGGTACTTAACTTAATAGTCTAAGGGTTAGAATAGTAGTTTAGGAGTTGGAGTCCCATTAGTGACCATCATGAGAGCTGTTTAGAGTATTTGGGGGGAGTTCCACAGAAAGGACGAGTGCAGGATCTGCAAAAACATTCACCCTCAAACTCAAAAGGAACAGGATATCTGCTTGAGGGCCCTCATGGAGGCTGTGGTTCGTCCTACCTCGGAGACCTCTCGATCGAACTCCCACGCCCGGTACTTTGGCATTGGCTTAGAACACACTGCCGGCACCAGAATCCACCCGGCACCATTCCCCCTCCATGATGCCTAAGAAGCGTCTGATGTCAATGAGCCCAAGAGCACCGCAGAAGAATAGAGTTTCGAGCCCCCTAGTCCAGCCAGGGACCCACCTCCAACTTCTGGGAGTGGCAGGGGGTCCTGGCCCCTAGCAGAGTCATTTGTGCCTGAAGCGGGCCCACTGACCAAAGAGCAAGTAGGCTCTCCGGCACCGCAGAGGCCAAGCCATTTGACGGCCCTGGCTAAGGCCGCTGCATTTATAAGCAAGCCGGTTATGGTACCGCCATCTAAAGCAGTGGAGTGTCCCTGATCCTTGGACCACAGGTGCTGGTCCCCATCACTGCAGCCTTGGTCCCCCGTTAGAAGACACAGGTCCCTGACACCAAGGTCTCCACCTACCAGGCACAGGACGCCTGAGTCACGACGCCGATCCCTGTACCCACAGTACGGTCGGGTCTCCCACCAGAGATCACCACGCCACAGGTCACCATCTCCTACACAGTCTCCCAGGTATCAATCCCTCCGGTGCAGGATTGTTGCCATTTGTGGCATGAGTCTCTGCCTCCCCAGTAGTGCTCTTTGGGCAGACACCAGTTCTGGCCCTCTCTTTACCAGTCACCGATAAAGGTCAGTCGGCAGACTCAGGCATCTACAGCTCCGTCCTGGTCACTGGAAGGGCAATGGTCCAAGTCTTAAGGAAAGTTCAACTCCTCACCTATAAAAGGCAAATTGCCACCAGCCTGTGAGACTGGCGCAGCTTCTATGGTGGCAGCTTGGAGGCAGGGGCTGTGGCCCATTCGGTGGCAGTACTGGAACCTGTGGGGTGTACCTGTTATGCCAGTCCCATACTCCCACTATTCTTCCCAGGCCGCATCAGACAAGCTCCCCTAGCATAGCATGCACTGGCATCGGAGCACGGTCCTGGATACGATGTGGGGGCGACACAGCAGGCCCTGATGCCCAAGGATCAGTCCCCAGATGAGCAGGGGGGAGCTGCCCCTCTTCCTGCAGTTGTTTTCATTGTCTCCTGCCAAAGCCGTGGAGGGCTCCTTGCAAACAAGCAGTTCACCTCCCCACAACAACTTGAAGGAGGTGGAAAAGAAGTATTATGTCCTAGCGAAGGGATTTGTGTACCTGTATACCCATCCTCCAGTGGAGTCCATGGTCATACCTGCCATCAACGAAAGGGACAGGCAGGGCTAGGTGAGTGGCACACCGAAAAATAAAGATGCCAAGAGGCTGGACTTGTTTGGCAGGAAAATTTGACAGCCAGCCTGAAATTTCGGGTGTCTAACCATCAGGCATTGCTAGGCAGGTAGAACTTTAACCTGTGGGTCTCGATCAGCAAGTTCAAGGAGGGCCTCCCACAAGACCGGGCCCAGGAGTTTGCCACCTTAGTGGAAGAGGGCAAAGTGATGGTGAGAGTCACTCTCCAGATGGCCTGGGATGCTATGGACTCGGTGGTCAGGGTAGTCGCCTCTGCGTTGGTCATGAGGCACAGCTTCTGGTTACAGTCCTCCGGGCTGTCCCAGGGGATGCAGACTAACCTTCAGTACCTTCCGTCTGAAGAAGCAGGGCTCTTTTCGGAGCTGACTGATGCATGACTTAATGTCCTTAAGACTACCATGCCACCCATCATTCTTTGGGCCTACACACTCCTCAGCTAGAAAGCTGTTCTGTGCCCCACCTCTCTCGAGGTCCTGGGGTGTCCCCTGGTCCAGCTCCACAGGAAGGAGGACAGAGACAAAGGATTTAAATGGTATTACCCTTCGTCTTCCCGTTCCTCTGCACAGCCTGGTTCTTCCAGAGGCCAAGAAAACCAGAAGCAGGCATTTTGAGGACATGCTCCAGTCACTTCCCAGGATCCACCCCCCTGGTCTTTCCTCAACTACCTGCGCCCTTTCTGGTCGGCCTGGTTGTGGCTGACCTCGGACCATTGGGTGCTTAACCTAAAAGCTTCGGTCTGCACCCTGCAGTTTGTGGCCAACCTTCTCTACCACCCCCTTTCCCGTCCTCCTTCAGGGACCCTTCTTATGAGCAACTTGTCGTTCAAGAGGTCTAGAACCTCCTATGCCTGGGGGCAGTAAGGGAGTTCCCTCCAGACTTGAAGGGGAAAGGTTTCTACTCCCACTATTTCCTAATCCCAAAAGCAAAAGGGGGCCTCAGACCCATTCTGAACCTGCGTCACCTCAACAAGTCTCTCAAGAAGTTAAAAACAACAAGGAGTCCAGTGGCACCTTAAAGACATTTATTTGGGCATAAGCTTTCATGGGTGAAAAACCCACTTCTTCAGATGTGTCGAGTAAAAATTATAGATACAGGCATAAATATATTGACACATGAAGAGAAGGCAGTTACCTCACAAGTGGAGAGCCAGTGTTGACTGGGCTAATTCAATCAAGGTGGATATAGTCCACTCCCAATAATTGATGAGGAGGTATCAATTCCAGGAGAGGCAAAGCTGCTTTTGTAGTGAGCCAGCCACTCCCAGTCCCTATTCAAGTCCAAATTAATGGTGTTAAATTTGCAAATTAATTTTAGTTCTGCTGTTTCTCTTTGAAGTCTGTTTCTGAAGTCTGTTTCTGAAGTTTTTTTGTTCAGGTATGGCTATTTTTAATCTGTTATAGAATGTCCAGGAAGATTGAAGTGTTCTCCTACTGGCTTTTGCATGTTACCATTCCTGATGTCGGATTTGTGTCTATTTATTCTTTTAAGTACAGACTGTCTGGTTTGTCCAATGTACATGGTAGAGGGGCATTGCTGGCATATATAACATTAGTAGATGTGCAGGTGAATGAATCCCTGATGGTGTGACTGATGTAGTTGGGTCCTCTGATGGTGTCACTAGAGTAGAGATGGGGACAGAGTAGGCAACGAGGTTTATTACAGGGATTGGTTCCTGGGTTAGTGTTTCTCTGATGTGGTGTGAGTAGTTGCTGGTGAGTGTTTTGTTTAGCTGTGGGGCTATCTGTAAGCGAAGACTGGCCTACCTCCCAAGAAGTTAGTTTTGCATGGTCTCTCTGGCCTCCGTTATTCCCATCCTGGAGGTTGGTACACCGCCCTTGACTTAAAGGATGCATATTTCCATTTCCTCAGGGCACAGGCGCTTCCATCATTTTGTGCTGGGCCAGCTTCATTTCCAATTCACGGCGCTGTCATTTGGTCTCTCATCAGCCCCAAGAGTATTGACTAAGTGCATAGTGCCAGTGGCCGTTTACCAGAAGTGCCGAGGTGTTCAAATTTTTGGTCTAGGGACCATCAACTCGAAGCAGAAGAAACGGTTACTTACTGTAACTGTGGTTCTTGGAGATATGATGCAGACCCACAACCCACCCTCCGTTCCCTGTGCATTGGAGCCTAGTCTCTGGCATTTGATTGGAAGGAACTGAGCAGGATTGGGGCTGCCCCTTCTCATATAGCCAGGAGAGGGGCTATGGCCACAAGACCTGAGTGCCGCCCCACTATCGGTACAGCTAGGCAAAATTTTCTGGCTCCAGTGCGCTGGGTGCACACACACTTAAGTGGAGTACACATTTGCATCACTTCTCGAAGAACCAGTTACAGTGAGTAACCATTTCTTCATAGAAGACCATTCTGTCTAGCTGTTGCACTGTTTCCTGAATGAGTACCCTGTAGCCAAATCAATAATAAAGGAATTGGCTTTAAAAATGTAATGAATGATAACATTTTGAATACTTCAGTTTAGGAATAAAATTGTAGCAATAATTGGAGTTATACATCATCTTTCATTCTGAAGGACCCCAAAGCTCTTTATAAACGTCACTGATGTATAGCATACTGAAATGCAGTCATGTCTGGGAGAGGGGGGCTACAGTAAAACCAAATGGCGCACAGTGTGGGGGTAGAAGAAAGGTGGTTGGGAACGCTGGCCAGGAACACCAGATCACATCTTTACTCTTATCTAAATTGCTATAGGAACTTCAATATCCATGCATGGTTGACAAGATCTTGGGTTTTTTAGACTGTTTCTGAAAGACCTTCTGTATATGGTACATAGTTTCTGTTTTAGAAATACGAAGAACTGAATTTATTCTCTCAGGATTCAACTTGATTGTTCTAGGGAGTACAGGCATTTCAAAACTGATGTTTAGACCACTAACCATCCCTCCATATTGAGATAGGGAATGCTTAAATAGGGAACGCTGAAAATCAAAGTTATAAACTACAGAAAAACATCTATTTCCAAAATACATACTTTGAGCCAAATTGTGTCTTGGCCTGTGCCAGTGGTGAATTTGGTCCTTTAGGGTTAAACAAACACTATTAAATTTGAAAGATCAGACAAACCTGATGACTGGATGGGGTGAAGTCGTCTGTATTATGATGATTATTCAGAATAAAAATAAATATATACAAGTACGTTGTTTACACTGTGCTTTAAACCGTAACAGTGGAGCTGTCTATGAGTTTGCAATAGAGAAGTAGTAGGTTGTATTCAGTTATAGTCTGAGAATTCATACTCTTTCCTTTTGTTTTGGGACAGCAACAGTTTTTACTTCAGTCATTGATACTGGAGCTTGCTAATTACTATACACAGTTTATTGTAGTAATGGCCAAACACATATATCTGTGGTTATAATGTTGTAAAGTGTTATGAAAGCTGCACACAATTTTATATTAGTCAACTTATGAGTAATGTGAGGGTCTCTCTATGTCGAAAGATGTATGAAACCCTTCTCTAGCCCCTTAGAGGCCATAAGAAATTGAAAGATATAAATTCATTCATCACTTCAAATTGAATAGAAATGTGCATTTGCCAGTAAAACTCTTGTATTGTTCAAAAATAAATATTGTTTCTTTGGTGTGATATAGTATTTTTCATGTGCACAGCTCTGCAAAGACTGACTAATCCTCAGTGTTTTTGTGAGGCAGGGAGATGGGAGTATTCCAGTTTTATAGATGGGAATAAGTGACTTGGCCCTTGCTACAGAGCCAAGATTAGAGCTCTGGAGTTCGTGGGTCCCAGGCGTATGCCTAGACCAGTACACCAGGCCCTTCTCTTAGTGTATGTTTGGACAAAAAACACATCAAAATGTAATGACTTTTAATTTCTGCCCATTTAAGCTGACTGTACAGTGCAGTTGAATCCTTTTTACAGAGAATAAAAGACTATTAAGTTTTTGCTGCTATTAGATTCTTATTTTAGATGTGTGTTAAATTTGTCATGGCTAAAGATTTTCTCTCTGGCTCCCTCTTTGAATATCAAGTAGCATGTGTTGAAGGTGTTTATATTAAAGCCTGTCTCTTCCTCCCCATATATCCATATTAAAATAACTGTTTAAAGTTTTTTCACAAGGTAGAAAATAGATGGAAGATCATATTTAATTTATGAATTCACATTATTACTGGACAATGTGCACTGATCTAAAAATAGAAAAATGCAGCTTTAAACAGCTTTGACAGATAACGCCACAAATTATATACAAAAAAGAAGGGAGTAATAAAATTAGGTTCAGTTATGACCACTAATTATTTCCTTATCTCTGATCCTTACAAATGGCTTCTTAAATTCAAGTTTATTAGTCCCATTTCTTACAAAACATATTGAGAAAAGGGGAGTTCACTTTTTTTTATATCATAAGGGATGAGGGATCTCATCAGCTGTGTAGACTTGAACATCTGTTTGCTGGCATGTGTGCATGGGCAGTGTGATGTAGTGGACTTGAATGTAGGTCCAGCAGCTATGAACTCCTGAGTTCCAATCCACTGATTCATTTTGCAGCTTTAGGCAAGTCATTCAACTTCTCTATTTTAGTTTCCCATCTGTCAAATGGGAATTATATCTGAGAGCAGTCATGAGGATTTTTTAGCATTTGTACAGAGCTTCAGTGTTCCAACGTGCTATCGAGGTTCTAGGTATGTTATTGTTCAAGCCCATCATTAAAGGATTAATTTGTTCATCAGTTTATTTAAACTAGCGGTCCCCAGACTTTTGAGGGTCACATCCACCTCCGCCCAAGGTAGGGCCTGGAGTGGGGCTGCAGCTCTGGAGGGGGCAAGGGAGGGAGGAGGAATGTGGACAAGGCTAAGGGGGCCGAGGCTGGGGACAGGAGCGGAGCCACAGCCGGGCTGTGGTGGAGACCGGCAGCCAGGCCCACGGCTAGGTGCGTCTCCACTCCTGGCCTTACCCTGAGCCTCAGCCCTGCACTGGGAACGGAGCAGCGGCCAAGGCTGGGGGCTGACATGAGGCCAGGAGCGGAGCTGTGCTCTGGCTGGGGACTGGGCCAGGAGTCGAGGACATGACTGGGGGCAGGGAGGGGCTGGGTGGCACTCCCTCCCTGCCCTATGGAAGCTGGCTCATGCCTTCCATGCTCCCCCGGACATTCCTCTTCACCCCTTCTAGGGGCACGCCTCACAGTTTGGGGACCCCTGATCTAAACTAATCTATTATAGAGAAAAGATAGAGAGAGAGACACCTCACGAGAGAGGAGCCTTCTTGTGTCTATTCAGCAGACCCAGCTGACTGTCTTCCTTTTATATGGATAATCACTGCAGTTTTGTATAAAGTTTACATATCGCAGTTCCTTAGTAAGTCAGTTGCTGCATTTCTATAGGTGGAACCAAAATTAGAGTTACTCGGTGTGCTAGACGAAGGTTAGGACAGTGTAGAACACATGCAGTACAGAGTAAACTAGCTTCCACAACAAACCACAAAATGAAAAGTTAAGTTGCCAAACCAGACTGGCTTGGTGGTATAATAGTTGTGTGTCTTACATGAGATACGTAGAAATATGGAGACTTTAGAACACTGTCCTGTTTGCTACTGATGGTGATATGCCTTGGCACTGAGAAAAGGCATCTTTGTATTTGGAACTAGTTGCTTGCATAATCCATAAGGTCATGCAGAATGCAGCTACTGTATATTCATAAAACGCAAATGAAGCCAGATCTCCAGGTGCAGGCAGATGGTGCCAATAACTGAACAAGACACGTGAGAGTTGTCACGGATGGGGGTGGGGGGAATGAAGGTGGTGATTGAAGAACTGCCAACACTTTTTTTGAGTGAAGTTGTATTTATTTATTACAATTTTTATTCAAGGTAGTTTAATTTTAGGAGATATTCAGTATAATTGAGGGTCTACTTTAATATGGTTTAATTGATATACAATAAAAGCTGTTTTGTCTGTCACTTCACCAACTGGAAAACTCCGTAAAATGGCATTTCTGATCTTCATTGAAATTTCAGTTTATAGTCCAGTTGGCAGGGGGTTTGGGCATGGGAGGGGGTGCAGAGTGTGGGCTCTGGGAGGGAGTTTGGGTGCAGGATGGGTTGCGGGGCAGTGGGTTGGGGTGCTGGATCTGGGGAGCGCTCACCTTTGGCAGCTCCCTGCAAGTGGTGACCTGTCCTGGCTGCTTCTAGGCGGAGGCGCAGCAAGCGGCTCTGCATGCTGCCTCCACCCCAAACGCTCCCAATTGCAGCCAATGGGAGCTGTGGGGGCGATGCCTGCGGGTGGGGGCAGCACACTGAGCTGCCTGCTGGGCCTCCGCCTAGGAGCATCCAGGACAGGTCACCGCTTGCAGCGAGCCACCCAAGGTGAGCACCCCCCAGATCCAGCACCCCACACCCGCTCCTGTGACCCAACCCGCTGTCCCAAGCCGCCTCTCACACCCAAACTCCCTCCCAGAATCCACGCCCCAGCCTCGCACCCAAACTCCTTCCCTCTTAGTTAACCAGCATTTTTCACTTACGGGCACCCCCATCTGGATAAAACAGCTTTTACTGTGTAAAGAAAAACTTGTTACTTTATATGCACCATTATTCTGTCATATAAGTCAGCCTTGTGATAGTCTAGCAGCTTTTCAACAGGTTAGAAGTTGTTACCTTGCTGTTTCTTTTCAGAAAGGCATTCAGATCCCTTTAAAATGTTATTAAGTTAATTGATCCTATTGTTCTACTGTAGGTATATTGTTCAAAAGATTAACTGTCCTGTTTTTCTGATTAACTTCCAGTATGTGTGCTGGAAGCCATGTGACCTAAACATGGGAATTCTATAGAAGGTGTTGCCTGGGGCAAACTCTAATAATAAAGTATTTTTTTTCATCAATATTCAGCTCAAATGTAGACCTCGGATTTTAAATGCCAGCGTTTTTTTTTTAATGAAGTGAATGTGACCGTACATCATGTACTCACATTGTGCTGGACTCTGTGTTCCTTCAGTTCTCTGCTGACTGCAGGAGCAATGAAGAGGTGGAAGGAGGCTTTAAACTACCTTTGCAATTTCCTTCTGGCTCTGGTAGGGGGTCCCTTTAGCCCAGTGATTCTCAAACTTTTTGTACTGGTGACGCTTTCCACACAGCAAGCCTCTAAGTGAAACCCCCCTTATAAATTAAAAATGAGGGAATTTAATTTAATTGTAATATAATGTAACGGGCTTGTGGCTGACAGTCCCTGCACCTGGCCGGGCTCGTGACCCTTGCCTAGTTTGAGAACCCTATTTTAGCCCTTGTGCAACTTGGAGAAGCTCTGTTATGCTGGCATGTAATGGACCCCTACTTAGACCACTAGGTGGGCAAAAGAATAGGATGTTTTCTGATATATTCAACTTAAACATTAGTACCCTTTCAACTAGGTCTCTTTTTCCCTACAGTATAAGTGGTATCTAAAATAGTGAATCATATAAAGACCCCTTTTTTTAGTCTGTTGCTCTACAAGCACTGAGGGTTTTGGCATGACAGCTCAGCTCTTACCCTCTGTGTTCAAAGGTTAGTGTTGCTTGGGAGTCCAGAGCTGTTCTCGGGTACAATTGCACATAAGTGACCTTATTAATTTTGCTCCGGTGTTTTTTGAGGATTTCATATACCTAGACATTTCTCCTGCAAAGCCTTTGGCCAGCTTCAAGCAATTACTTTCCTTGGTGTTTACCTTGTTGTTGTTTATCCAAGCTCTAAAACAAGATAAGGGAATTCTGTTAATACTACAGATCAGCTGCTAGAGTTCCACAAAGGCTGAAGATAATATACACATGAGAAGGAAATGCAATTTGGTAGCAAGGTCCATGAACCTTGTTTCATGGTAGCAAGGACAAGGGCTAAATTTTGAGTCTCAAAATGTAAATAGCTAGGAGAGCCTGAAAGAGCCCTTGGTGGTAAATTTTCAGTTAGAGTTCATATGATTTCAAGCTGCCTTTTAGAATTAGGGTGAGAAATAAGAGTTCTCTTTATAGTTAGATACCTACTAAAAGCACTGCGTGTGCTTTTCCCACCAATCTGAATGAGTTTACTGGGTAACTGAAATATTGAAGCTTCTGCCTCTAGCTCAGGGTAGGTCGGCAACCTTTCAGAAGTGGTGTGCCGAGTCTTCATTTATTCACTCTAATTCAAGGTTTCGCGTGCCAGTAATACATTTTGACATTTTTAGAAGGTCTCTTTCTATAAGTCTATAACATATAACTAAATTATTGTTGTATGTAAAGTAAACAAGGTTTTCAAAATGTTTAAAAAACTTCATTTAAAATTAAATTAAAATTCAGAGCCCCCTGGACCAGTGGCCAGGACCCGGGCAGTGTGAGTGCCACTGAAAATCAGCTAGCATGCTGCCTTTGGCATGCGTGCCAGAGGTTGCCTACCCCTGCTCTAGCTCAAAGATTGTTTGAGTCCAACTATGTCAAGAAATTGAGTAAAATATAAAAAAATAAAAACCATTTTCAGGTCCTTTAGCTGAAAGTGGTAGACTCATACAATTTACTAAACAGGACTGGCATTGATTGAAAACCATATGGCATTGATTGAAAACCATATGGTCTAAGGCTTGCTGGGCCCATATTTATAAGATAGAGCTATTCATTAGAGACATTTGGGTGAAAGGATTTAATTAACTTATTTGAAACTGTTCACTGTACATCTAGAAATCCTGTAGGACAATGACTTTAAATTCTATTTCACTGGCTTTTTTTCACGGCAGAAAATAACTTTTTTTTATGTATTATAATAAGCATTTGACTATATTTTTAAAGCTAGGTTAATCCATGTTGATTTAGATGGCTTACTTTCTATTTATGCCATCTGTATTTTGCTTTTAAAAATTGTTGGGACTCTCTTACTGCACAAAATCTTACAATGCTTTTCTGTGCTGTTGTGATCGCGTGCAGGAAATCTTGCAGTAATTTGAGTTAAGTTTGTTTTGTGCATTCACCCGGGGCCAGCGCTTCCATTTAGGCGACCTAGGTGGTCGCCTAGGGCACTAAGATTTGGGGGGGGGGGCAGCATTTTGCCACCCTCGGCGGCAATTCGGCAGCGAGGGGTCCTTCCGCGCTCTGGGTCTTCGGTGGCAATTCTGCGGTGGGTCCTTCACTTGCTCCGGGACCCGCCGCCAAAGTGCCCCAAAGACCAGGAGCTGCGGAAGGACCCCCCCCGCCGCAGAATTGCCGCCCACGACCAGGAGCTGCGGAAGGACCCCCACCTAGGGCGCCAAAAACCCTGGCGCCGCTCCTGCATTCACCTCAGTAACTACATACTTGTAAGAACCTATGAAAAAAATGAATTTGTGCCAGTTAAGCAGGACTAACATCTTTTTCTTTGTTTTTAGTGCAGAGGAACTTCCTTTTCATGATGCAGCAATAGAAAGGGTAAGTCCCACCTCTTATGTCTCTTAAAACTGTAAGCAAGCATCAACACTTGACAGTGTGTCCTTTATAATATGTATAAGTTTTATAACTGGGGATATAGTGTCATATTATCGACTTTCATATTGATAGAAACACATTTCTCGCATCTGCTAGAGGATGGAAATCTCCTCTTTAAATCACACATTTGGTTGAACTGCATTTCTGTTCATATATGATTAGATGCCATTAACTCCCTCTGGAATTGTTAACACCTCTCTTGGGTTAACCACAAAAAGTCACTTACATTACTTTGTACATTGCTGCCTTCACATTCATCCCAGGCTCTGCTGGCCTGGATGAATTATGGACAAACACAAGTTCCTAATGTGACTGGATGTTGAGCTGCTGCTTAATAAGAAGACAGTTCCATTAATGAAATATTTCAAGTTATGCTTGGCTCTTGCCCTAGTTCAGTTCCCTTTGGTTAAATTGATACCCTGTACTATTGTCTTTTCAAATTAACATCTCGGTGCTGCTCTGATCACCTCCTCCTAGTGCATGGAGGTGCGGGTGAGTGTTTGTTTTAAACAAATGCAGCTCTCACAGCCTTTGAAAGCAGTCTCTTTGGAAAATTGCAGTATTCTGAGCTACTGAGAGAAGCTAATGGGGATCAGTGTAGGGCAGTGTGTGAGACAGAGTAAGAGAAAGGAATGCTGCTTATGAGAGAAGAAGAAAAAATCCCCGAGTCCCTGTCTGTTTTGCATTGCTAGGTGGTTCTTGGGTCATGACAGCATGTTTCTGTAACCTGAAACTGCATTGTTTTCTTGCAATATTTTGTTGCATTTATAGCATAATGAGCATATATTGTTAACTTCATTTTAATCAGAAGGACACAGCTATGTGTGAGGCTATAAATGTTCATGGTCTCAAATATTAGACAACTTATCATTATTTTTCATTGTCATATGATACTTGAAGCTCTGATTCACTTACCTAAGCATGAGATATATATTATCCTTACACTATGTTATGAAAAGTGTCTAATTCTCATATCCCATGTTTTAATAATACTGTCCCAGAGAGAGAGTTTGCATAGGAACTATATTTATTGTACACTTTCCAATGTTAAGTTGCAAATGTAGTTATAAAAAGTAATTACACTGTATTCTAGTTACACTTTTGGTGATATCCTGACCTCTGCTGGCCTGAGGCTGAGGTTTGCATTACTTCAGTCAGTGATGCTTAGTTTTCTGCAATTTCTATGTTACCACAGTAGTTGATAGGACAACTAGCATGTAATTTCATTGTGGACTAATAATTAAGAAAAGATGGAGGGTTTTTAATTAACTTATCTGACAGTGGGGGACTGTCCAGGCTTTTTTTCTGTATCATTTCTGACCTTGTATGATGTCCAGAAGCAAATATTGGTGGTGTTTTGACCAGTTTGTATTTTACATAAAGAGTCTTTTGCATCTTTCCCATTAAATTTGAAACTCTTTCCCTTTATTACAACCTGTCCTTCATGCACGTTCCACTGTGCAGCCTAAATTGCTTTTCTTTGTGTAACATGTAAAAATACTTTAGGATGGGGTTAGTGTGACTGCATAGTAACTACTTTTCACATTTCATTTCATAGGCCGTTTGAGTGTTTAAATGCCAGAAACCATTGTACTATGTTACACCAATTCACCTTCAAATTTATGCAATGTTTTAAAATGTAAAATTAGGAGAGGCATCATGGTCCAGTGGGTAGAGTACTGACTGAAGACCTGAGTTCTATAACTGGCTCTGTCTCTGATGTCCAAATCACTTAATCTGTCTGTGTCTAAACCTACCTCTGTATCTGTTTCTCCTCGCTCTGGCTTGTTTGTTTAGTCTGTGAACTCTTCCGATTTTAATAGTTCTTACTATGTGTTTGTACAGCACCTTGCATGATGGAGTCCTGACCTTTTGTTGGGGTCTCTACCAAGGCACTAGCCTAGGCTCTGTACTCCAGGTGCTATTGAAATATTAATAATAAATAAGAGAGTGTCACAAAGATGGATATTTGCCAGTTAAGCTTCATCCCTTTCCCTTTCTAATAGTCCGTTATTTATTTTACCTGGAATAAGATTCCCTTCCAATTTCAGTTTGACTCTAGTATTCCCAGAGGTTAAAATATTTCAAAGTTTGACTATGTCTACCCTAGCACTTTTGTTGGTAAAACTTTTGTCAGTCAGAGGTGTGAAAAAAACTCATCCCAATTCCCGACCAACATAAGTTAGACCGACAGAAGCACTGGTGTGGACAGTACTATGTTGGTGGGAGAGGCTCTCCTACCTACATAGCTACCCCTGATCATTGGAGGTGGGAGAGCAGCTACACAGGAGACCTTATAGCAGTGCAGCTGCAGTGGTACAGCTGTACTTTTGTAAGGTCTCTAGTGTAGACATAGCCGTTAAACCTACTGCAGAAGACAGAACAGTGGTTTTCTTCAGACTACTACATGGACTCTAGATTTCCCGACAAAGCAGTAGTATCCATCTTCTCTGCAATGTGCTTCTTGAGATGTAGACGTGTTATCCAAGCAACTCTTATTGGATGTGAAAATGAGCATTGCTTAGATTTAAAAAAAAATAAAAATCCACAACTGTCCAAAAAACAAACTTAGAGTTTAAGAACCATCATAGACTGATCTCAGGAGCCAAGAAACCTGAATTAACCTAAAGCTGAAGTGAGTTCAGTATTAGAGGCTCAGGGTGAAGATAGGATCTTATTTTTCTGACCAACTAACTGAATAACTTGCCCAGAGCAGAGACTTGGCTTGCTTTACTGGAGACTTGTATGCACATTTCTTCTTCTCCCTCTTCCCTCTCCCCTGCCCCCAAGGCTGAATTATGCTCAGGGAAATAATTTGGAAAGCTTCTGCTACTGGGATATTATTAGGGTTCACTGTATTTTCTCAGCCTCACTATGAAAACATATAAATGCAGTGACACTAGAGCTAAGATATGTGGGAGGCAGCAGTTTTTCTACAGTTCCCTTTTTAAGCTAAACGTTACATGATAGAACCGAGGAATATTTTTAAAAGCTGAAGATGCCAGCGTCTATCTGCAAAACCTTATAAAGATGCCTCAACAGCGTGAAACTCCACAAGAACCTCAGGGCAATGAAATACAATGTGAAAAGTCAAATAAGTAAGACTGGCAAAGTAGCAATATCTATCCCGACACTGTTTGTAGGAGCTGGTATTAAACCACCCAAGAAAATGGATATGATATAATGTTGTTTCATTATATATGTCATCCATGTATTTACTATCGCCATATTTTTCATTTTCATTTTATTGTGGAAAAAGCTCTTTGGACACCTTAACTTCCTAATACTTTCTTTCAGCTTTTCAGACCTGTAGTTATATCCATGTGCTATATTTCTTCATAAATTCTGCTGATCAGAACTTAACTATTATCTTAGTTCTAAAGTGTAAATCCTCATGGAGTCAATTCATGCTATGGGGTCATTTATGAAATTACTGATCAGCATATTTAAAAATGAAGTTTTTATTGTGCATCCACATTCACATTTTTCTAATGCTATCTCATGAGTGCTTTCTTCCTTTTTTAATACCAAACTTTATGGACTAACAATAGCTTGCCATATTATTTATAGGTGAGAGTCAGAGAAAATTATGCACATTGTGTTTCTACTCTATTATAATGGTCTGAAATGCTATAAAATCACTATTACGGTTTCTGACTGGCAGAAGCTTATTTCTGTTTGTCTATTTAACACAGCAGTACAACACTATCATTAGCCTACACATGACATTTGGCTGTTCCACACATTCTCTGTGGCAATTATCAATATGGTTTAATTCTATTTTTTCCAGCAAAACTCTTGTGTGACAGTACAGAAGTTTTATGTGTGCGTGTGTGTGTGTAAACTAAGCTTTTGTGTGCAATTGTTACACAGCTTTTAAAAGCATTTCTGAAATAGTTGGCCTTTATCTTATTACACAAAACAGTGGTATAGTATACATGGTTTAATTACAATAAGATATCTGATACATGAAGTGGATTGTCCTTACCTGTTGATTTAGGCCAGATAGATGACGATAACAATAACTGTGTTAAAAATAAGTTATTTTCCAGGTCATTTCATGAATTTAATTTAAAGATGGAAAATAACTGTAAGGTCACTTAGGGCTTGTCTTCACATACAGTGATACAGTGGCATAGCTGTACCATTGTAGTGCTGTATGTGAAGAAGCTAATATGCTGATGGGAGAGCTTTTCCCATCGTCACAGTTAATCCACCTCCCTGAGAGGCGGTAGCTTTGTTGGTGAGAGAAGCTGTCCCACCAACACAGTGCTGTCTACACAGGGGTTAGGTCAGTATAACTACGATGCTAAAGGGTGTGGATTTTTCACACCCCTGAGTGATGTAATTATACCGATATAAGTCTGTAGTTTAGACCTGGCCTCAGTCCTATTTCTGCTAGTTCAGACCTGGACCAAATTTTGTTGGTGATAGACGCAAGCTTTTGAGCTACACAGAGCTCTTCTTCAGGTCTGAGAAACTAACTCAGACTACGTCTACATTAGCACTTTAGTAGGTAAAACGTATGTTGCTCAGGGTCTTAAAAAAAAAAAAACACACCCAAGAGACATAAGTTATAACAACAGAAGTGCCGGTGTGTAACTGCCAGCTGACGTAGCTACTGCCATTCATTGGGCATGATTTAATTATTCCAATGGAACAGCTCTCTTGTCAGCCTAGAGTGGCTACATTGGGGATCTTACAGCGGTACAGCTGCATCGGTACAGCTGCAGGACTGTGCGGTCTCTAGTGTAGATACAGCCTCAGTGTGTCACTGCTATATACAAGGTGGAACAGATCGTTTAGCATAAATGGTTAACAAACATTTCAAGGGACCATTCAAGCTGAAGTGGCTCATTGACACCCCTCCAGTCATAGGGAAGAAAGGAAGCAGGGAAGAAGCAGCTGGGGTGGGGTTTGGTAGTGAGTTACAGATTGTTGTGACAATCCATAAATCCAGTGTCTCTATTCAGACCACGATTTTTAGTGTCTAGCCAAAGCCTGGGAGCTTAAATTCATAACTTCACCTTGAATGGTCCCTTGAAATGTGTGTTAACTACTGATGCTAAACAATCTGTTCCACTTTGTATTTAGCAGTTACACTGAGTTAGGCTATATCGACGCCGCACTTTTGTCAGTAAAACTTTTGTTGGTCAGGGATGTGAAAAACCACATTCCTGACTGAAAAAAGTTTTTCTGACGAAAAGCATCAGTGTGGACCTGCTGACAAAACCAGTGTCGCTTGTTGGGGGTGGTTTTATTTTGCCAGCAGGAGAGCTCTCTCCTGTTGGCAAAGAGTGGCTACACGAGAGACCTTAGAGTGGCACATCTGTGCTGCTGCAAGGTATGTCATGTAGACATGGGAGAGGAGTTAGATTAAATTTTTTTAAAAATTCCTTCTCCTGCTCATTTAAATAGAATGATTCCACCTAAGGCAACAGTCTTGCAAACACTTTTGCATGTGCTTAATTTTAAGCACATGAGTAGTTGACTCATGAGTAAAGTTAAGCCTATGGGTTTGCAGTATTGGTACCTAAAATTTGCTAATTCATTTAGGTTCATGTAACTGTGTTATTGCCTAACAAATGAGTCTAGATTTTTAATGATTTGGGAAGAGCTTTGAGATTGTTGGTGGAAAAATGTTAATTTATATATGGGACAATTCTGCATTTGAATTAGACTGAATAGCCTGGGCAAGGGATGTCATCACCTCAAAGCATCAATAGTTTTATGCAGAATTTTTCAAACATTTGCATTGGAAATTAACTGCCTGGAGTTTTTAGACACTTAATGTTTTTGGTACTTGCCAAAAATTTGACAGGAAGAAATTTAAACACTCTCTACTGCAAAAGTATGTGTGTTTGTATGTGCCTGACTCCTGGGGAATTCTGTGCCAAAAAAATAAAAATTCTACACACACTATTTTAAAACTCTGCGTATTTTATTTGTCAAAATATCACAATATAATAACATCAGTTTCAATTATGCTAGTAATTTATTTTAAAATAACTGTCAGCAATTATGTCTGTAATAATACAGACAAAAAAAGGATTCAGGAATGTTTTTTGACAAACAGATTATTTACTAGACAAATTAATGTGGAACTTTATACAAATATACAACTTTTAATACAGAACAGAGTAATCAATTTAAACTACAATACAGAAACTTATTTCCTGCACCAGTCAGAAGCAGTGCAAAGGCTTTGGAGGAGTCAGGAATAATGGAGGAGCTGAGGGAGAGGGAAGGAGCCTGGGAGTGAACTTGGAGGGTTGTTGCCTGTGCGTGGTGGTAGTATGGAACAGATTTTTTGCAGAGGGGGATTGTTAGGGAGTTGGGGAGCCTCCCCTGTGCAGACTCTGGCTGACCCTGAGCCTCTCCCATTTAGTCAGGCACATTTGTCCCCGTCCCCTTGTTTCCCTGCAGTCCCTGTCCCCATGTGTCCCTGCAGCCCTCCTCCCATTCAGCTTCTGGCTCAGTGCTGTCACCCCACTAACTCCTAAGCTCATGCTCCAGTCTGTCCCCCCACCCCACACTAGCCCTTCTGAATCCCAGCCTGTGACCCCCCCAGCATTCCCATGTGCCCCACTCTGTCTGTGTCCCCCCCATACCATACCTCCTAACCTGGCTTCGCAGGTAGGGTGCTGTGATGAACGCAGCTGGCTAATGGCTGTTATTTCCTCTCAGTGGCTGCTATCCTGTCACTACAGCGGCCTCTAGTGGGTGAAAGGTGGAACTGCAGCACTTCTCAGGAAGGATGTATTTTCTGTGCAGAAAAAAAATCTGCGTGGGACATGAATTCTGCACATGTGCAGTGGCACAGAATTCTCCCAGGAGTAAAATATATATTGGGTTTCCAAATGATTAAAAAAATTAATCGCAATTAATCACAAGATTTAAAATCATGATTAATTGCAGTTTTAATTACACTTTTAAACAATAGAATATTTAAATATCTTTGGATGTTTCCTACATTTTCAAATATATTAATTTCAATTAAAACACAGAATACAAAGTGTACAGTGCTCACTTTATATTATTATTTTTATTACAATATTTGATTTGTAAAAAAGATAAACAAAAGAAATATTTTTCATTTCACCTCATACAAGTACTCTAGTGTGATCTCTTCATCGTGAAAGTGCAATTTTTGTGACATAACTGCACTTAAAAATAAAGTGATGTAAAACTTTAGAGCCTAGAAATCCATTCAGTCCTACTTCTTGTTCAGCCAAATGCTAAGACAAACAAGTCTGTTTACGTTTATGGGAGATAGTGCTGCCCGCTTCTTATTTATGTCATCTGAAAGTGAGAACATTCACATGACACGATTGTAGCCAGCTTTGCAAGGTATTTATGTGCCAGATATGTTAAACAGTCATTCTTCAGCCACATTCCAGAGGACGTGCTTCCATGCTGATGATGCTTGTTAAAAAAAAATGCATTAATTAAATTTGTGGCTGAACTCCTTGGAGGAAAATTATATGTCTCCTGCTCTTTGGTTTTACCCACATTCTGCCATATATTTCATGTTATGGCAGTCTCGGATGATGACCCAGCCCATGTTGTTTGATTTAAAAACGCTTTCACTGCAGATTTCACAAAACACAAAGAAGGTACCAATGTGAGATTTCTAAAAATAACTACAACACTTGACCCAAGGTTTAAGAATCTGAAGTGCCTTCCAAAATCTGAGGGGGACGAGATGTGGAACATGCTGTCAGAAGTCTTAAAAGAGCAGCACTCCAATGCAGAAGATACAGAACCTGAATCACAGAAAAAGAAAAGCAACCTTCTGTTGATGGCATCTGACTCAGATGATGAAAATGAACATGCATCAGTGCGCACTGCTTTGGGTCATTATCAAACAGAACCCATCATCAGCATGGAATCATGTCCTCTGGAATGGTGGTCGAAGCATGAAGAGGCATAAAAATGTTTAACATGTCTGGCACATAAATACCTTGCAAAGCTGGCTACAATAGTGTCATGTGAAGGTTCTCACTTTCAGATGACATAAATAAGAAGTGGGCAGCATTATCTCCCATAAATATAAACAAACTTGTTTGTCTTAGCAATTGGCTGAACAAGAAGTAGGACTGAGTGGACTTGTAAGCTCTAAAGTTTTACATTGTTTTGTGTTTGAGTGCATTTATGAAACAAAATTTACATTTGTAAATTGCACTTTGATGATAGAGATTGCACTATAGTACCTCTATGAGGTAAATTGAAAAATACAATTTCTTTTTTACAGTGCAAATATTTGTAATAACAATATAAAGTGAGCACTGTACACTTTGTATTCTGTGCTGTAATTGAAATCAATATATTTGGAAATGTAGAAAAATATCCAAAAATATTGATGATAAATCTCAATTTGTATTCTATTTAATAGTACAATTAAAACGGCAATTAATGATTAATTTTTTTGATCAAGTTAATCTGTTTCTGAGTTAACTGTGATTAATTGACAGCCCTAATATAAATACATAAATGAAAGTACATCCAGGCTGACAGCTTGTATGCAAAGAAACGGCTCTTTCCAGGTAAGACTAATTTAGCAAAGGTGATGCCACTGGTGCCACTATAATTCTTGATGTTAAATGTTCCTGCTGTGGAAAATATCTTGGTTAAACTTGTTTCTAATAGTTTTAGAAGACTCTAAACTAGATATTTTTGAAAAAAATTAGGTTTGAAATTAATTGTCATTTTATTTCAGCAAAAGCACCTTGAAATTGAAAGAACTACAAAATGGCTAAAAATGCTGAAGAGCTGGGAAAAATACAAGAATAGCGAAAAGGTAAGTTATGCATGTTTTTGGTCAGTTTCCTCTATTGAATTTAGCAGTATTAAATTAAGTATAGTGATAATCATACCTATTTATATAATCAGAAAAATAAATTTAAAAATAAAAATGAAAATCTGTTTTTATGATCGCGTGGTGCAACAGTGTAACTGTGACAAGTCCTCCGCCTGCCCCTCTTCCTGGAGCCCACTGGTTGCCCCACTAAAGCTCAGAGAGACTTCTAGTTATGCAGCACCCGTGGCTTTATTTACACAATGTTCTCCCACCACCAGTGTTATGCTATGTACGGAGCTTGCAGGCCTTATAATCTCCTCCCCTAAACAGGGTCTGCCCTCAGCCTGGAGACTGACCTTCCCCTGGCCATTCCCTCTTCTTCGGGCTGCCAGCCAGCCTTTATAGCCCTTGAACCTGCAGGTGCAGCCAACTCTAAAGGCCAGGCACCAGGCTTCTTCCCAGCCTCAATCTATTTCCCCTGATTGAGGCTGGCTGAGCAGGAGCTAATTAGGTGCCTTTGCACCAGCACCCTGCTACAGTAACAAACTAACAAAGAAACTGGTGTTGAAATACAGGAGTTTTGAAGGACAGCATTTTGGGGGCCACGTGGCATATTCAGAACTACCTTTGCTTATAAAATCCTGTATTGCATTATAATTGTGGAATGGGATTGGGACATTCAGGGCCAGGGGGCACACAGAGTTAGGGTGCATGCTGCATAACGTTTGTGGTAGAAGGGGAACTGTACATCACAAGATGAGCAGGTAAATAGAGATTAAACTACTAGTCTTCCGGGGGAATAGTCAACACATAATTATATCTGAAAATAGTAAAAAAAAAAAAAATTAAATAAAATAAAAAAATAAAAACTCTTATAAAGTTAAGCAGAGAGAGGCCTATCTAAAAGTCCAGATGGGAACGTGAGAATTCTGGAAAAATTTGGATCTGAATCTTAAATTTATGATTTGACTTTGTGCCCGTTTGTTTGCTGAACATTATTGTAGTAGTTAATGCTGAAAACTTTAATCAAACCAATATACAGGTGGTATATAACCATAATGGAATCTGCTGGCTCTTCATTTTGAATCCTTTTAAAATTCTTTGTATGATATTAAGCAGGTAGCTATGTAGAGAAACAGCCTCCTTTTGCAGCCACAGGTTTGGTGGATGGGCTAAGAGAGCCTCTGCTACTTGTATACTGAAAGTTGTCTTGGGTTCCTGCCCAGGGAACCTGACTAGTCATGAATTGTGATATTGAACTACACGTTGAATAAACCAGACACCATGAGGATGCTTTAAAGGAGTTTTAAAGGATGCTTTAAAGATCCTTTTGGAAGTGGGTGCCTAGAGTAAGTTTTAACATACAGAACAAATAATTAAAACATAAATCTTAAGTACAGCTTATTTAGTTAAGTTTTCCATATGTTGATTTCATGTTACTAAGCAAAAAATGCAAAGTGCCCTTCATGCAGCTGGATCCTCCGTGTGGTGGAAATGATTTCTCTCTTAGGAGGCTGATGCTTACATGTTGGTGCACTGATTTTGCTGAATTTGACAGGGAGCCATCCCTGAAATACTGCAAGTAGCTATTTAAAAGTGCACAGTAATGCCACGCAACAGGTCAGGACAAAAAGTATAGAAAAGCAGTGTTCAGCTGAAATTACAGGGGAATTTTAAATAGGTATAATTAGCCATTTGATATTTAGCTCAGGATTCAGCCAGAGGTTAACATCACTGTCTTGAGAATGACTGTGGGATTTTTAATTACCACAAGTGAGCTTTGACGACAAAAGAAAATGGACTACATTTACATGTATGATAGCTGTACTTCTGTGTGCAATAGCTTCCTTCCGTGGAGAGACAGTTATGTAATGATAGGGTACCAGACTGCAAGTCAGGAAACCTGGACTTTTCTCTAGCTCTGTCTGTCACTTAGGGTTAGATGTTGTCCATGTCTTGCACAGCCAAATAGGGGAATTAGGCCCTGTAGCCCACAGGAGACTGTGTAATATCTACTTGGATCTTCATTTGGTGCACAGCCCTTGCATTCTCACTGCCCCCCTCCTCCTTTACTGTGAGTGAATTGGTGAGGAGGGGCTAGAAAAAGGCCAGAAGTGGGTGAGAAGCACAGCTGTGCCCCTCCAGGCAATAGTAAGCTGAACTGGGCTGGTGTTACTTCTCCCTTGCAACCTACACAATTTCCTGGCTGCAGCAAGTTACAGCCTGCTGGAGAAAGGGGGAAGGAAGGAAGGAATTGTTACTCTCTGAATCACAGTTTCTTCCCTAAGCTGGAGTGGTCATCACGGTTGATGACCTCCTGAGGTCCCTTCCTAGTCCAACCTGCTGCTCAAAGCAGGATGAATCCCCAAACAGATTTTTGATCCCTAAATGGCCCCCTAAGGATTGAACTCACAACTCTGGGTTTAGCAGGCCAAGGCTCAAACTACTGAGCTATCCCTCCCCCTGACTAGTGCTCCAAGTGAGTTGTGAACTCACAACCTCAGTCAGCATCACCCTATGCAGCGCTGCTCTATAAGTACTGTGTGCTAACTCATTGTGCCATTGGAGCCCACGAACATACACTACCCTTTGCTAGAGTTACCATACGTCGAGGTTTTCCCAGACCTAGCCGCCTTTTTGAACTTCCTTTCTTGGTCCAGGCAGATTTTTCAAATAACAGGCAATTTCCCAGGTTTTTGCAGAGCAGACAAACTGCAGCTCAGAAAGAGCCCCGATTGGTCCGCTTCCTGATTGGTCCCTCCCCTGCATCTACCTGATTGGTCCATTCCCCTGCAAGCCACAGTTGCTGGATCCCACCCAGACAGGCTTCAGCTTTGGAGGGGGAGTCCTGCAGGGAGGCATTGACTGGCAGCTGTTGTTGCATCCTGGGCTTGCCCCAGTAGCCCTGTCACTGTGATGGAGCAACACTGTCCCCACCTCCAGTGAGTACCCCTTCTGCAGGTATCCCCAACTGTACCCCTCTCCAGCTCCCCATCCCAGCTCCTCCCCCTTTCCAGCAGTGTCCTCTTCTTGGGAAACTAAAATGTGGTAACCCTAATTTGGGCTGAGAGTGAACTCTCAGGGTACATCTACACACTGGGAAGGTACTTCACAGCATGGGTGGACAGGCACTTGCTACCTCTGCTTGAGCTAGTGTGCTAAAAATTGCAGTGTGGCCATAGCAGTAAGGAGGACTGGTCAGGCTACTCACCTGGGTGTGTACCCAGGGGGTTGGGCACAGGATTGTACTTGGGTTGCTAGCCTGACCTGCTGTTTGTGCTGCTGTGGCCAGACTGCTATTTGTAGAATATTAACTCAAGCAGAGCTAGCAAGTGTCTGTCTACTTGCTTTGAGAAGCACTAATGCTTCATTTTTCTTAGTACCACTTCTCATCTGTAAGATGGGGATAATGATGTTTACACAATTAAGTTCTAAATAATGTGTGTTTGCTGTCCCATCACCCTCTTTGGAAGGAGATGGAAGAGATACTGGTTTAATACAATAGATTCCTTCCATCCCTTCCTACAAAATTCTTTAAAAATACCCATGAATATTTCTGTAAAGGGCAACACACAAATTACCCATTATGGCAGATTTTACAAAACTGTTTATTTTGATACATAGTTTAAAAGTATTACACTGTAGCTATAGCAACTTTAGCTTTAAGTGATATAGGGGCCATTTATCTGAGAGAGATGGTGTCTTCTGTAAGAAACACTTGTGCCAATTCAGACTGGGAATCTTCGTATTTTGATGGTGCTTTTAGAAAATGTTGCTCAGTTTATACCTCTGAATTCTTGACTTGTTTTCTTTTCTTTCCTTTAACTTCTCTTGAAGATGAAGGAGGAAACTATTGGGAAACAGTTAATCTTTTATGCTTCATATTAAAATCAATTTATAAAAGAGAGAAAAGGAGAAGGGGGTACAAAATCTAATAAGAATAAACTCTTGCAACATTTGCTTGTTTGTCTTAAAACTGATAATGTTTCAGACTGATAGTGTCCCTTTAAAAATCCACAGGGCCACTTTATTTCCTGAATTTCATTTGAGAGAGATGTATGTGTGAGCGATTCATATGCCTGGGGCGCACAAGTAGCACTCCTCCTCAGATAGGAGAGGTGTGTGTGGAGGAGGGTGGGTGGGTTGGTTTTATGTGAATTATTTATAATGTATTAATTTTATATGTATCTAAAATAATACATAGCACATTGTTAACATTTTTCTTTCAATGTAATTTATTAAAGTGTTACTAGTAAGAAAAATGAGTGAGGCTTTTTTTCAAGTATAAGTTCCTTTGAATTTTGAATAAAGTTAATGGTTATTTTGGAGACCAAGTGCAAAAGATTGGCTGATATTCTTTTTGTCTGTGTCCCCATCTTCTTTTTTTATCTTCAGCGTAAATGTAGCTAGATCAGGATTAGTACTGATTGTGGTTAATACAGCTTGAGCTGCACTTTTGTGGGCAGAAATTTGCTTTTTAAATAACACACTTCCTACTTCCCAATAAAAAACTAGAGACAGTACTTGTACTGAGTAAATTTGTACCTCAGGTGTGATGGGTGATGCTATCTGAAGTGTCATATTGCAATTATAATGTGGGTATGACTGAAACAATGGCCACTTGTACGTGCCGTTAAGATGGATGTTTACTGTTCCCAGTAGAATGGGGAATACCTCAGTAAAGGCAACTAATTGAACAGAGCACTATAAATAATGTCAGGGATAATAGATTTAGTTGGGGATTGGTCCTGCTTTGAGCAGGGGGTTGGACTAGATAACCTCCTGAGATCCCTTCCAACCCTAATATTCTATGATTCTGTGGGTAGAGCTTTATTCAGCAAGGGGCTTTATTTGCCAGAGGCTAGGAACTCATTGTCCACTGTGATCATCTGAACACTACTGAGCACACAGAGCCTCTTAGAACAAGGATTGAGTACTTTTCCCACTCTCTCCCCATATGCACAACATGAGTGATCCAGAGCACAAAGTGAGTAGACGTCCAGCCTCCCAAAATATGCCATAGATGGTAAGTGTCAAAGTTAGACTCAGGACTCACAGTTTGTCAGACCACTCTGTTTTATTAGCACAGTGCTCTGCTAATACACCCAGATAATGTGAGCACCATGCAAGACACAAACTATCTTATTTATACAGATAAAAGGGCAGGAGTTTAGACAAAGGGGCAAAGAAAGCAAAAGACAGGAAAAACCACCTGTGACACAGCATGCATATTCCATTTCCTTACTGATTGGTATCGATCTAAGGCTAATACTTTTCCAATTGCCCTTAAATGGTGCAATTGTTCTATGCTAATGTCTGTGTTCCTGACACCTGGATTGCAACATTCCAACAATTTTGCTTAAAGGTACATACAACATTTCTTTAATCCATTCTTATTTTTACAATGTAATTAATTTTACTTTCACATAAGATAAAGTATTGTTTATTATTAGCTATTTATTAGAGAGCTGTTGCTGCTTCTCAGTGTTGTACAAAGCTCTCATAAAGAGGATGTGTGTGTGGCTAGTGCTGCAATGATTGTGTGTGAGGGACAGGCACTGAATATGTTAGCTCCTCAACCCTGCCATTCTTTAGGCAGAAAGGAACAGTGCCACAGTTGCTGGAGTAACTCCTATCTTTCTCTTTCTGTCTTCTCCTTGTGTATTTAAAAGCCAGAGAAGCAACTTGTACCTAAAGAAAACTTACAGACATTATCTTAGAGGATCTCATTCCACTCCTGAAATCAGTATGTTTATAGAGCACTGTGCAGAGAATAGCACCATATTATTGCAGAATTGTTGATTGTAACTGTAGTTCTGAATGTCTTTTGGAAAATGCAGTAATGAGATATTCCAGGAATGCAGAAAAAAAGAGAGGAGGTGCAGGCCATAAGGATAGAACAACCACGAGAACAACTAGCATAAGTAGAGACAGCACTTCTATAATGACCTTTCATAATATATAACTGAGAAAGTTTTGCCTTCAAGAAACTGCGTATCTGTGTATGAGAGTCAATTTATGTGATTATATTCCACTAAAAATTTTTTATTCATAATTGCAAAATACAGTTTTCTTTAATCCTCTCCTTTGTAAAGCTGCTTATCTACTTCTTCCTTAATTCTTCACTTCTTAATTTTTCAGGTGGAGTTAATGGGAAAGCATTCGTGTGTGAGAGAGAGAGAAATAATTTTTAGGCGAAACTACATCTGCCACTTCAGACTTAGGAAATATTTTCAAGGTTATGAAAGATGTAAGACAAAATCCTGGACACTGAATTACTACTTTAGTCATGTTTTATCTCACTATGTTGCCCATATTCCTAACCTGTGATGCAGAGGTAGGAGTGAGGAAGGGAGTTCATTCAGTCCTTAACTTCTCTACTGATACAGCTTACAAAGTGCTAGTTTGAATGGATTGTGAACACCTGACCACTAGGAACTGGACTGAGACCAAACAGCCATCTGAAGGTTAAGATGTGAAGCCTCTGTCAGATTTGAATGGTGACCTAAAGGTAATCCAAAGTGCCTTAATGGAAACCATCTTTAAAGTAACTCGATAGCTGCATCTCAAAATGAAGCCTGTTGGTTCCAAAATAATAATTATTCAGAAACCTCTTCAAGAACAGGTTGCATTTTCAGACTGTGTAATGGTCTCCTGAAGCTGCATAAACTACCCTTTTGCCTTTTTCATGTCTGTTGCTTGTCAGAATAAAATACTACTCTTCTCCAGCAGCAGCTTCTTATGTAGAAGGTGTCTGTCGAATGGCAAAGTTCCTCAATTTCTATGTTCTAGTTTCTGAGACCAGTTCTTCTGGTTTATGCTTTTATTTTCTAATAGTATTCTACAGTGTAACAAGCCAAGGTACATCGAGCCATCAGGACCCGGCTCTACAGTTTTCGCCGCCCCAAGCAGCGCACCGAGTGTGCCCTTAGGGCGGCAGGTGTGTTTCCGTGGCGGCAGCAATTCGGTGGCAGCTTCTGTGTTTAGCTGAAGCCGCCACGGACAGCTAAATATAGAAGCTGCTGCCTAATTGCTGCCGCCGCGGAAACCCACATGCCGCCTTAAGGGCACACGAACTGTCCCTGCCATCCGCGGCAGCAATTCGGCGCTCTGCTGGGGGAAAAACAACAGGGACTGCTGCCCTTTGAAGATTGCCGCCTCAAGCACCAGCTTGGAATGCTGGTGCCTGGAGCTGGCCCTGCAAGCCATCACTCACTACTCGTATTAAAGCTTTCCTGACTTAATGTGGTCACAATTTTCAGGAAAGATTAAATTAAATTCCACTTACTATCTTCCCATTTGAATACTGACAACAGTGTATGTCTGCATTTGATGGTCTGCCTTCAGCTTTAGTTGAGAAGCTATCCAAAGAGAGAAGGAGGGGAATGGGAAGGCGAATCTGCTAAGAAAAGTTAGCTAAATTTATTTTAGAATTCATAAAGCATGAGAGAGTCAAATCTCCACTTGCTTTCTGTTCAGTCTCCAAAGCCTGAATAAAGTATCACTTTCCCCTCTCCGGGCATAAGATAGTGCAGAGCTCTAATGCTTGCATTCTCCTGTTATTGTTGCAAAACCCATGAAGATGAAATATGTAATGAAGGCTCCATTATAGCAATACTTTCTTTTAGGACCTCAGGATTTGATTCTTATCCTTGCCATGATTGATTCTTTTTCAGCTGGCGGCCTCCCCCAGCCTCCTGGGAGCCTGAATGACAATTCTCACTCTTAAAAACTAGATTTTCTGATAGCTGCCTCCTTTCCCTTCCTGGGCCAATTAGATTTGTGAGCTTGCTCTTGCAACATGGCTTGAGAAGTGTCTTGTTTTTGTATTTCTCATAGATATTTTCAGAGTGGCCCACAGAGTATGTGGGAACGTTTGTGGGGTGTGTGCGCAAGTCTCATTAGGTGGTGTACATTTTACAGTCAGGTAGATTGACTAATTGGCTGTTGTAACAGATCTTGTTGAGCACCCCCTTTGTGGCCACTCGGGAGACTCCTGTGAGGGGATCCAGATTCTCACGTTTTAAGCTTCTGGAGTCTGAATAGAGCTTAGTCTTGGCACCAGCTCAGGATGCATAGATCCCAAATGAGCACCTGGTCCTAAGAGTTTAGACCATGTGGCCCACTGCATAGTCCCCGAAAGCAGTGCTGAGCTTTCAGAATTCCTCTGTAGATCAAACATACTCTCTCCCAGAACTCCATCAAAGGTATGAGCCTTCTAGGTTACTGTTAACTTTCTCATGGGGCATATAATAGGGTATAGCACATAACCCATACAAACTTTGCATAGAATTCAAATACTGTATTGCTCTTTACTTATCACACAAGAAATAAAGACCTGTAAAGATATGAGCCCTACATGCATTTCCTTGCCTCAGTTTCCTCACTAATCCAGACCATTCTTTGGGCTGGAGTCAGAGTCCTTTGAGGCCATCCATTGTTTTCCTGTTGCAATGCATCGTTGGTGTGCAGAAGTATGAAGCCTCCCCCCTACCCCAGCTCTTCCTCTCTGACTATGGCCTATCCCCTCTTCCCCTCTCCTGCTCAAACTTCCTATGTCTCTCCTTTGAGTCTTCTCCATGTGAATCCTTTTATATTCTCCTTCTTTTAGTCTGTACATTTGTGCTACTTGGGAAATTTCCATTCTCTAAACTCCCAGCCCCCGTGCAGATCAACTTGGCCTTCCTTCAAAGGCTGAGCTGGTTTTCCACTCTAGTAGTCTCCTTAGCATAACTATTGTGTAGTCAAAACACAATTATTAAAGTTAAGTCCTCCCCATTGTCCTCAGTGTTGTGTACCTGCTGCAGATCCTGTCTGCAATGATGGAGACACAGACATAGAGGCTTTCTATGCCCACGTCTACACTACAGGATAATTCCGAATTACATTAAAACGGTTTTATAAAACAGATATTATAAATTCGATTTCACGCGGCCACACTAGGCACAGTAATTCGGTGCTGTGCGTCCATGGTCTGAGGCTAGCGTCGATTTCTGGAGCGTTGCATTGTGGGTAGCTATTCCTAGCCTATCCCGATAGTTCCACAGTCTCCCTGCCCCTTGGAATTCTGGTTGAATCATTGCGTGGTTCTGCGGTAAATGTCGTCAGTCATTCCTTCCTCCGGGAAACAACAGCGACAATCCTTTCGCGCGCCTTTTTCCCTGGATTGCCCTGGCGACGCCATAGCACGGCACCATGGAGCCTGTCAGCTTTTTATTTTACAGTCACCATATGTGTACTGGATGCGCGGACAGAGGCGATACTCCAGCGCTAACAGCAGCATTCATTTGCTTTTGCATGATAGCAGAGATGTTACCAGTCGTTCTGTACCGTCTACTGCTGGAGTAACTGCAATGAGTGACGGTTATCTCTCCCCCTTTGTACTGTCTACTGCTATCATGAGTGCCCCTGGCTGAGATCGGCGGGGCGCAAAAGCAAAACTGGGAATGACTCCCCGAGTCAATCCCTCCTTTATGGTTTCTAAAATAGTCCGTCTGTAGAATATGGGCAAGTGTATCTAGGGACCACTGTATCAGAGAGCACAGCTGCTCCGTGTCAGTTTCACAGGGGTGCCCCTGCAACAACCCTACCCGTTGCTTCCCTCCTCCCCACCTTCCTGGGCTACCGTGCAGTGTCCCGCCCATTGTTGTTCATGAATAATAAAGAATGCAGAGTTTTTAGTTACATAAAATGAGGGAAGGCAGCCTCCCGGCTATGATGTCCAGCAGGACATTAGCGGTGTGGAGGGAGCCCAGCATCCCACTGCTATGATATCCAGGCGTACAGATCTTTTCTATAACATGAAAGGGGGGCTGATTGAAGCTCAGCCCCATTTATTATTGGACATTACCAGCCGTCTGCTAACATCTACTGGGATGACCAAGACTCTTCTTCTGTTTTTAGCCAGGCCCCCCCCGGTGGCTGCTCATCTCGGCCAACATGTTAGATATTGAGCAATTATCAAGCATGGGTGCTCGGGTTCATAAGTCCTAGTGCACCGTCTCCCCGGAGGGGAGGAGGACGCGAATACTCGCTTCACTGCTGCAGCATCAGTTTCACCAGCAGCATTCCAGTAGCACTAGCGTGACACTGAAAGAAGTCAAGAAATGATTCTCTTCCCTTTTCTTCCACATGTGGCGGGGAGAAACTGAGGAGCTATTCCCTGAACGGCCCGGACAATAATGTGTTTGAACCTACACACTAGGAGCTCAGCCAAGAATGCAAATAGTTTTCGGAGAATGCTGTGGACTGTGGATAGCTGGAGTCCTCAGTACCCCTCCTCCATTAGCGTCCATTTGAGTCTCTGGCTTGCTGTTACCGCTTGTCACGCAGTACTGTGTAGCCTTGAGATTTTTTCAAACGCTTTGTGCATTTCGTCTTCCTAACGAGCTGCTACTAATTAACAGATTTTGCTCTCCCATACAGCGATACAGATCCAGTATCTCCCCTACGGTCCATGCGTGAGCTTCTTTTTTTGGATTTGGACTGATCGCACCCGTGAGCTATTACAGAGCTCCCATGCTGGGCAAACAGAACAATAAATTCAAATTCCGGGCTTTCCTGCTTACCTGCTCCGACGTGGTCTGCAGTATCAGATTGCTATGTTTCCGCGGCGTCAGTGCGGTCAACATGGAGATACCTCCCGGAGGCCAATAATGTTGATTTCCGTCCACACTAACAGTATTCCGAAGTAATACTATCGATTTTAGCGTTACTCCTCTCATTTTGTAGGAGTACAGAAATTGATTTAAAGAGCACTGTAGTGTGGACGGGTACAGCGTTAAATCGATTTAACGCTGTTAAAATCGATTTAACGGCATAGTGTGGACCAGGCCTATGATACAGCAGTTTCAGAAGAACAACTTCATAATGTCAACCAGAATTCCTAAGTTGTACAGATTCCCCAAATCATCACAGATACTCATCCTTGCAAAATCAAAATGGGTTAGTTTTTTAACTTTTCTTTTCCATTTTAATTCATGTCACATGTTTTCACTTCAGAGTTGGAAAGAACTACCTAAGGATCCAATTCTATAGCCACTTCTCTCCCTCTTAAAATCAGGGGGGCATATTCTCAGCGAGTCTAAATTGTCTTAGCTCCATTGAAATCTGAGTTCAGTTATATCAGTAGTGCTATGACAATTTACCCAAGCTGAGGATCAGGCCCAGAGTGTGCCAGATGTAGAAGCCTCCATTTAAAAAAAAATTGATTACATTTTTATATGTAATACTTACATAATTTTTTCATCATGTTTAATGCTAAGGGCACTGTTCCAATTTCATAATGCTATGTCGTTATGGAGAAATATTTTCAGACAGTAACAGTTAACTGAAACATATAATAACATCTCTAACAAGAAATAGAAATATCTAAACTTAGCGCTATAATTTCTTTTAAATCAGATATTGTTATAGATTGGTTAATGAAAATTCCTCCATGTCTGGAGGACTATAATAGTTCTAGTGTGTGTATTTTGTTTTATTTTTGAATCTAGAGACGATACAAAATCTGTTTATGATCATGTAAGTCATATGATAATATACAAAAACAGCTATTTCCAACACAGGTATTTGCTATATAGGGTAATAGCAGTGTACAACTTATGGTGATAGACTTAAACATGCTAATATTCCATTTGCTTTTTCATTTGACTATTCTTTAATAATGTGGTAGCTGAAGACTTATCGTAAAGGAGAGGGTTTCTGTTGTGTATAGATCCTAATTTTGCTGGATATGATATGGCTCTGTCTCTTCCTCCTATAAAAAAAAAAAAAAAATCTTTCACATTCCTTTCCCGTCTTATTGCCTGTGTAATTGAGCCTATGTCAGGAAAGATTTTCTTTCTTCAAAGGAGACATCAATCTTGTTTCTGGCAGCTTTTGAGCTTCTTTCTGTCTCTGAAACCTGTCAGACAATGAGAGTCCTTAATCTAGTGTTCTGTTGTGTTTCTAGTCAGAGTCTTGCAACATCTCTCAATAATGAGAGGATCTTCCTGTGTTTAAATTAAGCAATAGTTTTGAGAGCAAAGGCAAAGGATCTGAGTCTGTAGGGCTTGCAGGGAAGACCAAAATGAGGTGTGACATTCTGCAGGTTATCTACATGCCTCTCCAGTGCTGCAAAACTTCTGATCAAATTGATTAAAAATGTTTGCTCACATCAAAATCTTCCCATAGCTTTGAATAGCCCAGTTGGGTCCTAACATTTTTTCCATGGATGGTGATCTGCTTTGTGAACCTTTCCCTTGTTTGTTCAGGTTATTTGTGCTGACTGTTCTTCCAACTTTGCTTTCACAGAAGTTCTGTCAGCCCTTTTATCATCAACCTTCAAGTCAGGATTTCAGAGAGCTGTCCTAGTTGCTGGTTGTTTCAGCCTGAGTGGGCACATGGGGTGGTAGAGTTGCCCACTCTGTTGAGACCCTGGAAACACATCTCTCTCCTTCCTTAGTGTTACTCATTATCAAAGAGCATTTTGTTTAATAATGCAGTGTTCAGGCCTTTGGCGGTTGTTCAATATGTGATTCAGTTTTGTTTTTATTTTAGCAAGAAGTTTGTATTGCAAAGCATAGGTTATGGAGTTTTCACTAAGTGCAGATGCTCAGTATCCTGCTGACCTTTCCCCACTGTTCCTTTTCCCAACCCTGTGTGTTTATTTAGAGTATATATCAGCTAGTAAATTTTTCTCCAATGTATAGGTTGTTGATTAAGAGAATAGCTGATGGAAATAGATGAAGAAACAAGCAACAACATTGTTATGAAATGGCAAAAATGTTAGTTATCAAAGTACACCTGTACTGCAATAATTATCACCTAATTAGGAGAAGGGCATGATATACGGCAGTGGTCTCCAAAATGAGGTGCACAAGAGGATCCTTTGGGGTGTGTGGCAGGAGGAGCGCTGCCGAAGCAGCGCCGCTTCAGCAGTTAGGGTGATTTTTTTTTTTTTGCGCTTTGTCAGTTTTGCTTGGGGCGGCAAAAATGGTAGAGCTGGCCCTGCAGCAGGGGGTGCATGCTCAGAAATTTTTTACTGTTAGGGGTGCATGATCAAAAAAGTTTGGAGACCACTGATATAGAGGACTGATAATAGGATATGACCTTTAGCTTACTGATTACTAGATGAATTCCAGCCTTGTTTGATAGCTACTGAAAGTCATTCCTGTCTGATGGCTGTTGGAAGAACTTTTTGCAGTTGGGAGTGGGTGGGGCAGGGAGAGCAGTGGGCTGTGATTGGCTGGATGGGCGGGGTTCCGGACTATGATTGGCTGGGCTCTGTCCCCTTCCTCATGAGGGTGGGGAGCATTCTCTCAGTGGGTTAAATTCAAATTGGCAGCAAGCAGTTTCCACAGATTAAAAAAAAAAAAAAAAAGAGGGACATCAGGGCTTGTCAAATGGGACCCAGACACACAACTGAAATCTGGACTGTCCAGGTGAAAACTGGATGGGTGGCAACCCTACTGGTGGGACAGTGTTGACTAAAGCCTGGTCTACTCTTAAAAGTTTTACAGACTAGGGGTCTGATTGTAAATAGTTAAACTGGTAAAAGCCCTAGTGTGGATGCAGTTAAGTCAGATGAATAAAGGTGCTTTATACCAGTATAGTTAAAGCAGCAAAACTTGCTAGTGTAGAGAAGGCCTTACAATACTGCTATCATCATGTCTGTTCCGTGGATGAACAGAATATTACAGGCTCTAAGATGGGCAATCCAATTCCTTTTAGAAGCAATAAATGTCACCCAAAAATTTTAAATGAAAATTCTCACCCAAGCGTTTGCCGGCCTTTTAACATGCATGAAGCTGACTAAATCATGTAGAAATTTAGGTTATGGAATAATATCAGCAAAATGTGTCGTGTGTAGATTATAGCACATACAAGTGTGTCTGATAGTGTCTCTAGACAGCAAGCTTTTTAAGGTTGGCAGTCGTTCTGGTTGATAGGTATATACTTTTTGCAACGGTGAAGGATTGTGTATATCTGCCTTGTATAGTAGAGATGACAGTTGAGTGATGAATTTCCATATCTTTGAGAAGCTCTAACTTGGCCACTACTCTTCATGCTTTTTAGCCTTCCACATTGTACTTTTGAATGGGCCTCTGGTCCTTGGATTATTAAAAATGAAATAATTTAAAAAATTTAAATAATCATCTAGTCGCTCTAGTACATTCCTAAACGTAAAGCTTGGATCTGAACTACTTGATAATGTATTTTTAAGATAGGGAGTTCTGTTGCCCAAATTGCTGAAGGTTTACCCCATGGCTTGTTTACTAGCCTTTCAGCTCCGGAAACTTGAGTTAAAATCACAAATGAAAGTAAGACTAAGATTCTCTCTCTTTGGAGTGGGAGAATTGTTTTAAATTGCTGCCTAGATTATAATAATAATTCATACAGATGCTTTATATATGCAGTAACTTGTCACTTGATCTGTTGCGACTTTCAGAGCATGTTAAATAAATAAAAAAAAATCCAATAGATCTATTATTGAATTACCTCTTGTTTGGTTTATAGTCAATGTTTTAGCCGCATGAATTGACTACAAAACCAGTTATCAAATTTCAGAAGAAAGATCTATGTTTTTTAATTATTCTGATATTGTGTACTGTTTCATGCTTTCAGTTATGATATACTAGGATAATGGGTGAGAAGAAATGCAGTACACATTAAGAGGCAGTCTAGATTTTCTGTAATATAATAACAGCAAAATCTTTAGATGCGCAAGTACTACAATGACGGGTACAATATAAGACTCTGCGAATGAAAAAGTAAATAGAAACGATCATTCTTAACCTCCAGCCCATTTGTCCAAATATATATTTTTTTAAAATTTGCAATATCCTACATATTCCTCTGTGGGTGTATTGAGTGTGTGTTTATTAAAAAAACTCAAAATATATAAACTCAAAGATATTTTTATGTTAAAGTCACATATTGGTCAGGTTTATATCTTCAAGTAGATGAACACTGGAACATGCTGCCTGCTCCATCGGGGAATGAGAAATGTATTGCACTGGATATAGAAGCATCAGAACTATTTGATTTAATACTGGCCTATTGTTTACTATTTTAGTGATCTTTCTACTGCTAACCAGAAGGGATTTCTGCTTACCACAGAGCTATTGAGACCTGCTGTGGATGAGGTGCATGTGCTTGCTTAACCATATCTCCAAAAGGATACTATTTTGTAGATGGCATTCAGAGGAATACCATCATTTAAAAGCATTGTTTCCTGGAATGATTGGTGCAGATATGCAACTTGTTTTGTAAGTGGGGAAAAATGCTCCAGAGTATCATCCATTTCTCTTCTTTATCTCCTTTTCTTCCCTCAAAGCGTTCCACACTGGGCCACAAATCCTGTGGCAAATGGAGGATTGGATGAGTCCTCACTGAGCCAACCTTTACTTCTTCTCATAGACTCATAGGTCAGAAGGGACCAATATGATCATCTAGTCTGACCTCCTGCACCAAGCAAGCCACAGAACCCTTCCCATCCACTTCTATAAAAACCCCCAACCTGTGTCCGAGTTATTGAAGTCTTCAAATTGTGGTTTGAAGACCTCAAGCAGAGAAGAATCCACCAGCAAGTGACCCATGCTGCAGGGAAAGGCGAAAAACCTCCAGAGCCTCTGCCAATCTGCCCTGGAGGAAAATTCCTTCCCGACCCCAAATATGGCAATCAGCTAAACCCTGAGCATGTGGGCAAGGCACCCCAGCCAGCAGTCAGGAAAGAATTCTCTGCAGTAAATCTGATCCCATCCCATCCCATCCAACATCCCATTGCAGACCATTGAGCAGACCTATTCATGCTAGGCTTTCCCAGTGGTTGACAATTTTGGTGTTTCCTGTAGCCCGTGTACTGTAGCATGTTTTAGAGGCAGTACTTCCAAAAAGAATGGAAAAACATGGTGGTTGCTTTTAAGTGCTGGTGGATGGGCTGTGTAATTGGAAGGAGATGTACAAGTACTGAGTTGTGCCTTTCTCCCCTATTTCTCATTCTTTCTGTATGGGTCTTAGTATAACAACATATCTATCGGGAAATTAATTTGTATTGCATAATTAAAACTAACTTTCACAACATGTATTGACATTGAATCGGGCAATACTGTTACATCATGACTATCTACCATGCAGTATTTGTCACTGCAGCCAAAAGCATTAAATCTTCTAAGAATGCTTTTTTGTATAATTTGTAAGTCATAATGCACAGCTAAGTGGAAAAAAATGTCTGATTACTTATTAGTTGACTCTGATCAGATTTCTCCAAATGTGACAGTGACCAGTATATCTGACCTGAAATCTGTTAGTTTGATATGTAATATTTCCTGTGTTTGTGGTGGTCTTATACTTGCATGAACTTCAACTCAGGGTAAGTCTACACTCCAATCTTGAGGTTTGAGTGCAGTTCCTGTAGGCATACTTGAGCTAGCTAGAGATCAAAGCTGGTTTGAGTAACAATAGCATTGTAGCTATGGCAGCAGAGGCAGCGGGACACTAGCCTCCTGTGTATAGCCTTGCCCAGGACCATGGGTACATACTCAAGGGGCTAGCCATGCTACCACTCATGTTGCTGTGGCTACATTTTGAGCTAAATCAAAGTTGTCTTTAGTATGAAACATGAGCTGCGCTCACATATGGTGACCAGACAGCAAGTGTGAAAAATCAGGACAGGAGGCCGGGGGGTAATAGGCTCCTATATAAGAAAAAGACCCCAAAACTGGGACATCTGGTCACCCTACACTCACACCCTACACCCTGATTTGTTGTGTAGACATACTCTCAGTGTTAGTCCCACAAGAAATGTTCAAAAAGGATAGTGCCACATGTTTTGAGTGTTACTAATTTTTCACAGAGTTGTAGTATACTACTGGATTATCTTTTTTGATCTCTCAGAAACTTAACTTCTTAATTCACACTGCATAATAATAACGAGTTACATGTGGACTACTTTGGAACTAATTTTGTTTGAGCTTAGTGCTTATGTACAGTGCCAGACTGACAATGCTTCAGTTCTCTACTCATGGAATAAGTATAGCACAGGCAGCAGCAATGTAAGTTTCTCCAACTAGTCCTGTCATTGTGCATGTCCTGACCTGGAAGAGCCTCTTTCAGGAATGAGAGCATAGTTCAGTCTCCATGTCTAGTCCTTGGCGGCTCTACTAAGGCTGCCAACATGGAGCCCAGTTACCAGTATTTATTAGACACACTGAACCTGAAAATACTTCCAGTGCGACTTTAGGGCTGTTTGATCTTCTTCTTCTGATAATAATGCTTGATGCAGGGAAGGCCCTCACTCAGCTCAAGGTTTTTTGGCTTGTTCTGCATTTATATATTTTTTTTCTTTTTACAGTTCCATAGGAGAATTTATAAAGGAATCCCACTGCAGCTGAGAGGTGAAGTGTGGTGTTTACTACTTGATGTCCCTAAAATGAAAGAAGAAATGAAAGACTTTTATAATGTGAGTTTGCAAATTTTCCCCTTAGAATTACCAATCACAAAATCTTAGATGCTGAGAAATATTGAGCTTTTATTTTATGCAATGTAGCAAAAGGAGTAGAAATTGTATTTAACTGTATTTTCAACTCTGTAGCCAGAGAGAAACCAGGCGGGCTCAGCATTTGACCCACTTATTTTTGGGTTTGTAATTTGTAATTCTTCTGATTCCTTCCCCCGTTGACAAAATAATTAAAGTGCAGTTCTACTCAGAGAAATGACTATAAAAGTAGCATCATTTACTCAGCAGAATCTTTTCTCAGATCTCTCTCTCCCCCCACCCCAGCCCTATCTGTTTAATTCAGTGAAAAAAGTAATTTTAGGAGGGGGGTTTTGTGTGTGGATTTTTCCCTCATGTATTGTTTTTTTTTTAGTTTTTTACTCTTATTAGCCCTGAAGAACCAACCCAACTTTGTGGGTTTGAGCTTTTACCCATGTGCGCACACTTATTCCAGAATGACTCCTTTTTCTGAATTAGCTTAATCCACTTTGGAAATGTATTAAGTTAATTTGAAATAAGAACATCCAAACAATAAGGAATATAGTTCATGCACTTCAAATTCCCCCCCCTGCTTTATTCTGGATTCATTTTCATGTGCAGACAAGCTGTAAAAAAAACAAACCCTGAAGCCCTGTAAGTTTGATTTCTGCTTTGCAGAAGGAGGCAGCAATAGGTGAAAGACCATTCTAATCACTAGCCAGAAATTAAGCTTGAAGCACTGTATCTCATGATCCTGCCCTCATCTGGTGAAACTTTGGCAGTGGTTCCCACTGTTCTCTTGGAGCTGGAGGCAGATTTCTTTAAAAAGAAAGTATGGTGGTAAATTAAAATTTTCAGTAAGTTTTAAAACTAAAACAATAACTGGGTTGTTTGACTCCAGAGGGGTTTCATGTATTTGAATGTTTGGTCAGAGGGACAACATTAAAATCAAGCTTTGAGAATAACCAAGATGAATTAATTTAATGTTTGTAAAGCACTTTGAAGATGTAAAGTACTCCACAAATCCTTATTAAAACAGAACCTTGTTAGTTTGCAGTAATTACTGGGGAGGATATTGCAATTTACTGAATTTTGAGAACTTAAGAGAACAAGCACAATAAAAATAAACAAAGCTAGGTATCATGTAATGTGCTTTACTGATTTATTTTGGCACCTGTGTTTTAGTTTATTATAATATTTCATAGTGTCCTGGCCAATGTTCTAAGGGAGGAAAGCACATTTCTGTAAGGTTTTTTTTGGTACATATATTTTAAGTCTTTGCCTTTTGAGACCCATTTCAGCTGTCTGTTGCTAAATCTTTGCTGAGAAATGGAGGTAGTAATTTTACATAAAATATGGATAAGTGAGGTTCTGCTGAAGTCACACAAGAATGAATATGCCTTTTATAAATCTAAAAGAATTTACAAGCTAGTCATGTAACTTTGTGATGGGGAAACTTTCTACATAGAAGGTATGCCTAGACACAAGAATAGCTTTTTGGTAGACTCTCATGTTAATATTGTACAGGTTCAGTTAGTGTGGTGTATCAGGCATTTGGAGGACAAAGATGAAAAAATATCAAGGAAAATGCCAAACAAGGAGGAGACCTATTCTGTGAAGAATACATATAAGATATAGGAGAAGATCCTTTTTCTAGTGTGGCAGTGAGGACACATTTGGAATTCATTGGTTGTGATTGTCAGTCTGACCCCCAAAAGGGGATAGACACAGAAGCACCATCTATCCACCTCCCATCCTACAATATATCTTAAATTTTAAAATTGTGTTGGGAACTTGTGAAGTGATTATACAGTTCAACCCAAACAACATGCTGAGAAGTGAAATACGAAAACAAACAAATAAACCCAATCTCTAACTTAGATTGCCAAAGGGCCAGACCAGTAAGTAAAACAATGAAACCTATATGCTAATGCTGTCATAGCAGTCTTCACTTCTCCTTTTCTCCCTTGGTAGGATTTTAGTAAGGCTTCTCATAATAATCATGAAAAAAGTCATAATCCAATTTGAAAAGGTGCCAGCTATGTGCAAAGGTGGGAAGCTAAAAACTATACTCCTGAGGGAATTCTGCACCAAAACTTTAAAAATTCTGTGCCAAAAAAATAAAAATTCTGCAAATTTTATTTGTCAGTAAATAGTTGTGGAGACTCCAGCATGGCAGTGGGAAGCTCAGGCCACTGGCTGCATGGAGTTGGGAGATAACTCTGCAGCCACCTTGCCCCCTTCCCCCCCTCCCCCCACCAGGACAAGGACTCGGTGGTGAGGCTGCACTCAACCCTGACATGGTGCCAGGGCTGGGCCTGCATCAGAAACACCCCAGGGCCCTGCCTCTCTGCACTAGATGTAGGTAGGTAGGCTCAGCTAAGCAGCATCCAAGTGTAGAGGGGCTTGGTGTGGGGGGATCCAGGTGTGGCATGAGAGGGTTCTGTGTGGGCAGTCTGGATTTGAGCGGCTCATTGGTGATCGGGAGGGGCAGGATCTGGATAGATGGGGGTTCATTGGAGGATGGGAGAAGGTTTCTGGGTGCAGGGGCAATGAGGCTGCAGCGGCGGCCAGGTGAAGGTGGTTGGGGCTTGGTGGGAGGGAGGTCTGGGTGTGGGGGGACTTGGCAGGGAAGTCCAAGTGCTGGGGGAGTGGGACTTGGTGGGATGGGGTTCTGGGTGCAGGGGACTTGTTGGAGTGGTCTAGGGGAGTGGGGCTCATTGGGGTAAGAATTAAATGGGCCTGCCTAATGGCAGAACCCCAGCCACTTCTGCTGCTTAGGGGATATCACATGCTGGACTCTCGCTTCCCCATCCCATATACCTTCTCCACTGCCCCCTGTCCCACCCCCTCCCCTTCCTCTCCCCATTGTCCCTATCCATCTCCCCACTGCCCCCATCCGCCCCCCCTTGCCCTGCCCCGCCCCATCATGGGCACTCACTGTTTGTACAGAAAATAGAATGGCTCCCAGCACACAGAAGGGGAGCACAACCAGCACTAGGAGGCAGTGTTTGAGCACCAACTTCCTTCAGCCCAGCAGCTCTGTGCTGACAGAAACGGGGGCGGGGGAGGAATGGCACGTGACCTTACATGCCCGCCCATACCTTGCCTCTGTTGGGGGGACAGTGCCCCTCCCATGTGTGTCCCCACTCCCAACTCCCGTGAGGCTTTTCTTTGCTTCCCTGTCATTTTCTATAATAAGCATTGTAAGTTCACAGATTGCAGATGTTTTTGTCCACTAATAAATTCTGTGGCCTTAAGCAGTTTCTCTTCTTATTTTAGATGTCAGCAGAGTTTTGCCTAATTTCTTTTCTTTATTGCCATTTTTCCTAGAAATTAAAACATCGAGCACGAGGATCTTCACCAGATATCAGGCAAATCGATCTTGATGTAAATCGAACATATAGGGATCATATCATGTTTAGAGACAGATATGGTGTTAAGTAAGTGAATACAAATGTATTTAATTCAGTCATTCCTTGTTTCTCTTTCAGATAGATTTGACCTACCTAAGACTCTTTTTACTACTCAAGAAGTATGACAGAGCTTTGAATGTAAAAGTTTTAGATTTCAGAAAGTACCACATATAGCTTAAAGGAGTGTAGTCTCTGAATAGTTCAAAATCAGTTTGTTTAATCTTCAACCTGCTAGTTTTACCCTTCAATGTGTTAAAGCTGTGGCCACTGGAAATCTAAAGGAAAAAGTCTAAATTCTTATCCTTCAGATAAGATTTTTATAAAATCTGAGAAAATGTGTTGGCCTCTATTTTAAACAAATTCAAAGCACAAGAAAAGACTGAGTTATTTAATTATGTATCCCTTCATAGAGTAGTGTTGGAAAACAAATTTTTTCTTACTTCTCTGATAAGTTTAATCTCTCCCCCTAGTCTTTTAGCCTTCTGTATTTTCCCTCTCTGAGTGTAGTTTTGAGAACCAAATAAAACATTTTAGCTATGAACATGTAATTATTTATGTAATTAAACCTTGCCACGTTAATATTTTCAGACTTTTTTGCAATATTTTGTTTTACAGTTGTTGGATAAAGAATATTAGTTAACTATTGCACAATTTAAACATCTTTACCATGAACATACCAAATGACAGCATTGTTCTTAGGCTTCAGGGTCAACACTCCCATTGAGAAGAATGAGACACATCTCACTTCTCTTCAAATGTATCATGTATCATTTCATTCTTTTTCAGTAGCTTCTGGAAGACCTTATTGCATTTGTTCACCTTCCAAAGGTTATATTCACAGTTATAAGTGCGATAAACTAAAATGTGTTGTTTTGTTTACTGCTTTGTTATTCATATTGTTGTAGAACGTTGCGTAGGATACTTCACAGACAAGTAAAAAATACCCCCAAGATCTGTGTCCTTGAGAATGTAGAGTCTAAATGAAATCCTTAAATTCTGTAGAAATCTAGAAATAAACATTTTGGGCAGCGACCCTAAATCTGTGGTAGATCGTGGAATTTCCACATTGTGTATTTCCAGTACCACTTCTAATGGTATTTGGTGAAAGTTCAGTAACCATATCCTGCACTAAAGTAATGGAGTCCAGTTATTTTCTCCTGAAAGTAAATTGCTTACCATTTCAACAGTTTGTATTCTTCTGAATGTTTTTGTGTCCATCCTATTTTAGGTCTTTAGTGCGAACACTTAGGGTAAATAGTATTAAAATGTTACTAGTTAAAGCTAGTTAATGTTAGACAATAATAGTAATATTGCGCTCTTTGCATTTAGTTTTCGTTTGGCTACTTCCTTCCATCTGATTTGTGCAGAGTCCCTGTGAAGTTTATTGACACCTCATAAATAGTGCCCTACCAAATTCTGGGTCCCTTTTAGTTGATTTCACAGCCAGAGGGTTTTAAAGTTAGTCAATTTCATGCTTTCAGGTGTTTACATTGAAATTTCATGGTGTTGTAACCCTGGGGGTCCCAACCCAAAGGGGGATTGTGCAGAGGTTGCAAGGCTGTTATAGGGGGGTTGCTGGATTGCCACGCTAACTTCTCTGCAGCCTTCAGAGTTGGATTCCAAAGACAGCAGTTGTGCAGCTTCCTGCAGCTAGAGGAGGTTCATGGAGGTGGGTCTGATCTCCCCTGTGCTGCTGGAGCACCCCAGCTGGGAGCTCCTAGCTACTGGTCCCAGCAGGACTGAGGAGGGACAGGACTACTTCTCCCCCTGCACAAGCGCTCTTGTGTGGAAATCAGTCCCTCTTCCTGGTACCTCCCCTGGCTGCAAGAAGCTCTGTAGCTGTACTCTCTGAAGGCAGCATAGAAGTCAGGATGGCTTCTTCCCCTGCATGGCCACTCTGAGAGTTTGGTCCAAGTCCAGGATCTAAAATTTGTGGAAAAAGATAAGCAGAATTGCTCAAACATGGTGATGACTGACTCTTAGTTTGTCCTGCTAAAAAGAATTTAAAGCAATGTAGGTTCGATATAAATAGTTTAAAAAGCAAGTTCAATATTTCATTGTTAAAGCAACGGCAATCAAAACTGTCAGAATATTTTGCTTAAGTATATACCTAAAGATTAACAAAAAGCAATTAGTGAAGGAAGCATGTTTGTGTAGAAGGGAAATAATGTGTGCGCGCATGCATGTGTGCACATACTATTAAAGAAGAATAATTTTATGTCTGATCAAACACGTCTTTGCTCAGTTAAATCCTATACCACTTACCCCAGGAGAAGTTAGATAAAGATTTTCTAATCTAATGTAATTTTCATATGTCTGACATATGAAAGTGTAGTGTTTCATACGTACATTGACGTTAAACCATGAGAGAAAGCTGAATGCTCTTTTTTGTTTTAAAATTCTTAAACTGAATTAATGAAGTGTGATGCAGTTTTTTAAAATGCAGAACACAATCAGTTTGTGAAGCCCACGTATAGATAAGAATGAAGCCTTTTACTCACCTCTTTTATCTGCCAATGCAGATTGTTTTTAAAATGACCCCCATTTTCCTTGTGAAGTGGGTCTGTGTTGGATGAATAAGAAGAAATATGTGGTTAAATGCAAATTTTCTTCAAACATGCTTTCATCACCCAGTGCAATCAAAGACCAAATAACGTGAAAGACAGAAATGGTCCTTTCAAAGAAATAAGACTCAAGTTTAACATCTAGTACCATAATAATTCATCATCATTCAATAGTTAAAGGAAGGTAGAAACTGAAGTCCAACTTCCATTCTTTTGCCCATATTGTTTCTGTGGGAATCATAAAACTTTGGAATCAAAGTGCATGAGTTTAGGGCTTAAATACCGGGAAAAAAAACACACACACCCCACAATACACACACACATTCCTGACCTCTGCACAGCATTAACAGCACACCCACACATGGTTATAGATAAATGGTATCTACTCACATAATCATGCAGTGAGCATGTTCAGAGGAAACACTGTTAATTGACCTAGGGGAAGTGCTCTCCAAGGTTAACATATTATTCCCTCCCATCTCCATTAACGGGAAACATAAAATTTTTGCTTGACATTCAGCAGAAGAATAAAAAGACATTTACAAGTTTTGTTTCAGGGATGGAGAGGGGGAAGAATGCATTGGGGATGCAGGATAGCTGATTAGACCTGTGCAAAACTCAGCAGTTTTATTTCTATGGTTTTTAGTTTTGGTTGATATTGGCTCACATTCCCAGACTCTCAAGTTCTGAACAAACCTGGAAGTTCATTTGCTGAAGTTTACACACAGTTCCAGCAAATCTTGGATTTCATTGTGAAAGTTCTGCGTAACTCTACACTCAACATTACTTAATTCCTAAATTGGAGAGGAAGCAGAATTCACACTTTCAATTTTAATATATTAACAAATAATAATTAGAACATGATGGGGTAATATAGAAAGACAAAGGGAGAGTAATTACACCTCTACCCCGATATAACGCCACCTAATATAACACGAATTTGGATATAACTTGGTAAAGCAGTGCTCCGGGGGAGTGACTGCATGCTCTGGCGGATCAAATCAAGTTCAATATAATGCGGTTTCACCTATAATGCAGTAAGATTTTTGGGCTCTCGAGGACAGAGTTATATCGGGGTAGAGGTATATTAAATGGGGCAAAGCTTTCTCAAAGCATGTATGAATGTCAGCAAGTTGCGTAAGACAAAGCACAGGAATAGGAGTCCGTCTCCCATGTGTTGTGCCTGGGTCTGCCACTGATACACTGTGGGACTTCAGGAAAGTCATTTAGGCCTAAATTTTCAAATTGGTCTTTAATTTTGGGTGCCTCAATTTTTGAGTGCCCAGGTTCAGACACATTGGGCCTGTTTTGTTTCAGAACAGCTGAAGCTCCGTAGCTCCCGCTGAAATGAATAAAAGCTGCTAGTGGTCAGCAATTCTAAAAATCAGATCTAAGGAGTCTCAGGTCTGGCACATAGGGTTGCCAGTTTTGGTTGGACGTATCTCTGAAGCTTTCATCACGTGACAGTCTTTAATTTTTAATTCCTGGATACTCCAGGGCAGTCCTGGAGGATTGGCAACCATATTGGCATGCAAAACTAGGGATGCTTTGAAAATGCAACTCTTACCCGGTTTATGCCTCGGTTTCCCCAGCTGTAAAATAGATGTTTCCCCACTTTTCTTCTAGAGGTGTTACATGTATTAGTTATTATTTAAGTACTTTGAACATGATAAATTCATGGAGGTTAAGTCTATTAATGGCTATTTGCCAGAATGGGTAAGGAATGGTGCCCCAGTGTCTGTCTGTCAGGGGGTGGAGATGGATGGCAGGAGAGAGATCACTTGATCATTACCTGTTAGGTTCACTGCCTCTGGGGCACCTGGCATTGGCCACTGTCGGTAGACAGGATACTGGGCTGGATGAACCTTTGGTCTGACCCAGTATGGCCGTTCTTATGTAAGCCATTGTAATATAATCAAACAATACTTACTACTTGTATCTGTTTTGGTTATGAAGTACATTTCTCTACATTTTTGAAATTAGACAAATTGGAGAAACAGATACGCAGAAAGTAGGTTCAATAGCTTTCTGTTTTTGTTAAAAACAATATTAAATGTTTTCATTTACTTACTGTTTTGTTTCTCCAGGCAACAATCCTTATTCCATGTTTTAGCTGCGTATTCAATATATAATACGGTAGGTCATGTTTCTTGTACACTTGAGATAAAATATGGGTCTTTTAAATAATGTTGCAAAAGTTACTGAAAATACTTCTCAGAACTGTTGCCAGCTTAGTCTGGCTGTTGTAGGGTTGGGAGCTTGAGTTCAAACACTGCTGGGAGCTTGAGTTCAAACATTGTTGAAGCGGTGGCCAGCACGTCCCTGGAGCCTCTTCGCCTGCAGGCACCACTTCCCACAGCTCCCGTTGACTGGGAACAGAGAACTGGGAGCTGCAAGGGGCAGTGCTTGCAGGCGGTCAAAGTCAGCAAAATGTCTCGTAACCTGCAATCAGATTATCCTGATGGGCCGTAGGTTGCCCGCCACTGCAGTATGCCATTGTAAACAGTCTCATCATACCATTGCCTCCCTAAACTTATCAAGCTCAGTCTCGAAGCTAGTTAGGTGTTTTGGCCCCACTACTTCCCTGGGAAGGCTGTTCCAGAACTTCACTCCTCGGATGTTTAGAAACCTTCATCAAATTTCAAGCCTAAATGTATTGATGGCCAGTTTATTTTGTCAACGTTGGTGCTTAACTAAGAAGTCCTTCGCTCCCTTGTATTTGATCCCATTGACATTTACAGAAAGCAATCATATCTCCTCCCCTCAACCTTCTTTTGTTAGACTAAACAAGCCAAGCTCTTTGTGACTTCTCTCATAAGGTAAGTTTTCCGTTTCTGTCCTGAATGGCAGTGCTTTCCTGACTGGGGTTTTTAGATCTCATGTTCTGTGCCAGAAACATTCTTGGTTTGTAGCATCTAAGTCTGGGTTGCCTATTAAAAACATAAGTAATGTAAATGTCAGATGTCCACTTCTGTGTTTACTCATTATGCCCCCATCCTGCAAAGATTTTTATAATTGGGTTTAACTTTACACATGAGTAGTTCCAATAACGTCAGTGGGACTGTGTGTAGAGCTGAGTCTGTGCAGAAACGTTTGCAGGATTATTCTCATAAGTAAATATAGAAATCATCATTCTTATTAAATATCACTTTGCTTCCCTTCCAGTATCATAGCCATTTAAAAGAAGTTTTAGTTTTGCTGTCCCAGATTGAAAGCTCTCTTTTGGTGCAAGAAGAAGCTAATATTACTGTTTAATTCTAGAATTATGTCTTCTATCGTTTAATAGGTGCCCTAGATTTTTGATTGTACGGTGTTTAGGATTAAAACTCTGATAGCAGGGACTTTTTGTTTTCCACAGCACATTGTTTGGATTAACTAATAATAATTTATATTACATGAAAGCAGCAAAGAATCCTGTGGCACCTTATGGACTAACGGACGTTTTGGAGCATGAGATTTCGTGGGTGAAGTGGATATTCACCCACAAAAGCTCATGCTCCAAAATGTCTGTTAGTCTATAAGGTGCCACAGGATTCTTTGCTGCTTTTACAGATCCCGATTAACACGACTATCCCTCTGATACTATTACGTGAAAGATACTGTTTAAAATCAATGGATTCAATATAGACATTGGTAGTGTTTAAACAAGTAGCAAAAGATTAGTATTTAGGCTTATTGTTGCATTTTCTTTTATTATATATCAGTTGTTTCAGACTTCCTAGCTAGTTTCCTTTCTATCTTTCGACATTAAGGCAAATTAAAAGGCTTCCTTGGCCAAAGTTCTTGCGATGAACCCATCTGTCTAAAAGACTTTCTCAATAATTATCTCTTTCTCATCAAATATACATTAGCAGCTGGTTTTGTAAAGTCAGTAATAATCCTTACTTAAGCAGTCTGATATTTCTTATTGCTCGTTCCCACCATAGGAGTTAATATATTAATACGGTAGCCTTGTGGGGTTTCCTGTTTTAAATTGCTACTGTTTTTGAATAAGAGGAGAGATGTCTCTGTCTCACTTGTTTATGTATCTGCAATATCTTCTTGCCACATATTGTGCTGCTCCACATGGAGAATAGAAAACACATTTGTTCTATGTGTAGGTTCATATTAATTACGTGCAAACCTTTTAAAATAAAGGATTTAGTGTACAAATGTACTGTATTTTAATGAAAGGCCAAAGCCAGTTCAAGCACCAGTTGAAAGCCAGTGAATTATCACTTATAGTATAATATGTTTTGTCTTTGAATTGCCATAGTAATAGAGTTTAAAGGAAAATTTTAACGATGAAGATTTGAGGGGTGTGTGGGTTTGCCATATTTAGAGAGCTTATTCCAAAAATGGTGTATTTTCTCATGTTAAAAAATACACAAATAGTTGTTTTTTTGTTTGTTTATGAAGTTAATGTTTCCTGTCCTCTAAATTTCAGGAGGTTGGATACTGTCAGGGGATGAGCCAGATCACAGCTTTACTCCTCATGTACATGAATGAGGAAGATGCCTTCTGGGCCCTGGTGAAACTGCTCTCAGGTCCTAAACATGCTATGCATGGTATGGTATTTCAGCTTACATAGTACAAATTACATTTCAACGTGTCCTAATTAGATTATAAATTGTTTGAGACAGGGCCCATATCCATTTGTGTGTGTGTTCGGTGCCTAGCACAGTGGGGTCCTTATCTTGTGTGGGGCTATTGCATTCTACTGCAGAACAAATAATATTTAATAATCTCTTAATAAATATGGTTAACATTTATCTACATTTCATATGATTGTTTTGTAGGTTATATCCTACAAGTAGTCATGAATGAAAATTTCCCATCCTCTAATGTTGTTCTGAATTTATTCTGGGAAAATACCCAAAAGTTCTCTTAGTGCTGTCACTTTAAGTGTGTCCATATTTCTGCTTCATCTATTAGTGCCACTGATTTGTTCTGTAAAGTAATATTACAAATGCCACTTTGTCAGAGCCTCGTAAAATGCAGATAAAGCTATTATTCTGTATTAAATGCTGCGCTTACAGGTATTTATTCTAAGGACTGTGTTTCTGGACTTCATTGCTGATATTCATGGAAGTTACTTCAGTTATCTTTGCCTGGCAGTGTCGAAATTTGGTTATGCACACATTTATATAGCAATTGAATAATAATGAAAACCATATAAAAAACCTGTTAAATGACTGTGATGTCAACTGGCAAAGCTGGAAATCCACAGTTAAAACTAATGCTGTAGGCAAGCACAATGGTATGAGCTCAGGGTAAACTGTTGGCAAGCTGTATCTCTGCCTCACACAGAATTCTATTGTTCCACCATTTTGTTACTTAAATATAATTGTGTTTTCTCTCTAATTTATTTGTTACTTTTAAATTTTAGTATTTTCTATGTGTTCTTTACCTTCTGACAGTGGCCAGTGCCAGATGTTTCAGAGGGAATGAATAGAACAGGACAATTATTGAGTGAGCCATCCCCTGTCATCCTTTCACTCCCAGCTTCTGACAGTTAGAGGGTTAGGGACACCCAGAGCATGGGGTTGTGACCCTGGCTGTCTTGGACCTATTCTCATGACCGTATCTAATTCTTTTTTGAATCCAGTTATACTTTTGACCTTCACAACATCCCCATGGCAGTGAGTTCCATAGATTGACTTGTGTTGTGTGAAGAAGTACTTCCTCAAATTTGTTTTAACTTGCTGGCTATTAATTTCATTGGGTGACTCCTGGTTTTTGTGTTAAGTGAAGGGTTATATTACACTTGCCTATTCATTTTCTCCACACCTTTTTTCATTTTATAGACCTCTATCATATCTTTCTTTAGTCGTCTCTCTTCTAAGCCCCGGTCACCGTCTTTTTAATCTCTCCTCAAACAGAAGCTGTTACATACCCTTAATCATTTTTGTCCTTTTCTGTACCTTCTCCAAACCAATGTAAACTAAACTAATCCATTCTTATTATTTTCCAAACTAGTTTACCCATCTGTAGTACATATGACCCTGTATACACCTATAGGCTTTCCCCTACCACCACCGAGGGATGCTGTTTTGGGCCAAAAGCTAGTCTTCTATAAACTATTAAATAGGATCAAGAATGTCCTCCAGATTCAAAATGTTGGTGTTTGGCACATCACACTGTTGCCAGGAGAGATTCTTACCCTTGCATTTGTGCTTTTAATATGATGCCTCTGAGGAACTCCCATAGAATAATTTTCTAAAGCGATTAGCTTTTGCGGGGGTCATTTCATACTGCTACTGCGAGCCCAAGTGCACCAAATTGCTGATGGTGAAGGAGCTCCATGAGGGTTGCTGTGTGTTTTCATGGCCACAAGTGTATGTGCCGTTAGCTTGTGGTGTGATGGAGTAGGGACTGTCTGTGTGGGGAACGGGAAAGCAGGGGAGGACTTTAGGTGATGGACAGGTGCTCAGGCTGTAACCCGACCCGGCAGGGAGGAAGGGGGGGCACCTGGGCGGAGGGGAAGAGAACAAAGGGGTCGGCCGGAGGAGGAAAGGCAGGACAGGTTGGGTTTGGG
>NC_133769.1:14585575-14823239 GCF_003597395.2 Chelonoidis abingdonii | reverse complement strand
AGACCATATTCTTTGTAGCATTCATGCTAAATGTCACTTATATCTGTACCCTGACATGCACACACCAAATCGGAGTCTATGTGCCACAGGATAGTTGTTGTGGGGCACGAAAGATTTAAGTGATAGCAGTGATGTAATACTTACCAGTATGAGGACTCCGGAACTGAGTGAAACCAGCAAAGACAGAAACACACACTTAGATAATGCCTACTGGCAATTAATTTGGTAGGAGACATGAATGTTTTGATAGCGCAGCATTGAATTTTCCAGCTTTAAACTAAAAGGCCATTTATTACAGTTAGAAAACTAAAAACAGAAGGCATAGTCACGATCCTGGGTGGGGCAGTTTTAAGAGTACTCAATTTTTCAATTGCACAATTATAACAACCTAACTGTTTTTTCCCTAGCTCCCTATCGAGTAGCAATACAGTCAGACTCACACATGCACCAATTGGAACCTGCCAGAGGAGAGACGGCAAAAACTTCTACATTTGTAACAGGATCATCTCAATAGTATCTTTGGAACCGTTCAACATAACGTCAGAATATATAAAGCTACTGGAGTGAGCAAACAAACATAGATAAAACTGAAGTGCCCATTAACGGTCCTTTTCCAGAGGTTGGGTTCACTTGATGATTATCAGGGCATTCGTAGATTATAATATATTAATCAGACCACCCCCTTCTGTGCTAAAGAGTCTACAGTCCCAAAAGCAACATAGATCTATAAACAGACAAAAGTAGAGACAAGCAGTTCAAACCATTATTGTGGCCCCATTTGACACATGGAAAGACTGAGTGCTATAAGTGTCCAAAGGCATACAGGAAGACCTGCAGTAGAATGGGGAAGATTCAGAAATGCATTTCTGGCTTTCTGAAGGTGAAATCTTACAAAAAGGAAAAGTGCAAAAGAAAAAAAAAGTTAATACCCTAGTTATGTTGTGTATCGACTCGGACCTTAGTGACGCATCCTTACTTGGGGTTTTGCTTGCACGCGGTGACATTTTAGTTATATTCTAGCCTGCACAATTTGGTGGAGGTCAGGATACAGGAAAATAGTCCCTACGTACATTTCGACTACACTATGAACACACCAAAGAAGACGCTGATACAGAACAGAATATTACCAAGAAAATACATTTTAAACAGACATCCCTCTACATATGTTCATAATTCCCCAGTTCACTGAAGATGATGCATAGACTTCACCAGTGCTCACGGGTCGTAAGGCCAGAGAATGAGCACTGAGACGCCACCTAGTCTGACCTCGCTGCCAAGACACAGGCCAAGAACTTCCACAGATGCAGAGAAGTTCAGTTGAACAGAGAGAATCTTCTTCTAGAAAAAGATCCAATCTTGATTTAAAAGTCTTGCTAGTCGCATCGGAAAATCCACCACAATCTTTGAATAAATTGATCCAGTGACTAAAATTTTAGAGCGCCTCACCTGTAAGAAATGTACACATCTTATTTTCGCGAGTGCTGAATTGTGTCCCTTGAGGGGTTTTTGAACCTTGACGTTAGACAGAAGAGCCATCAACCACAATTTGTACTTCACCTAGGTACTGACAGACTGTTTGATCAAGTCTACTCTCTTAACCTTCTCTTCATAAGCTAAATATGGTGAAGATTGAAGGACTGCAAGCTAAAATCATGTTTTCTAATCCTTAATCAGTTCTTGTGGCTCCTTTCTTTGAACTCTCTACTCAATGTGACCAACATTCTTCTTTAATTGTGAAGAACAGAAACTCGGATGGGTAATAGCCACGCAATAAGGTTGAACAACGTGCAAATATAGAGGAAGTAGATATAGCCATCTCATACTCCTACTTGAGATCCCCTGTTTAACACATGCCAAGCATTCATATTAGCCGCTTTTGGCCACAGTGTCACAGCTGGCAGCTTCATGGTCAATGCTGATTATCCACTATGACCCTCACGCTTTGTTTCAAGCAGTCTCTGCTTATCAATAAAGAGTCCCTCTGTCCTGTAACTATTGGTCTACGATTTCTTCTTGGTCGCTCAGATATATATCTTTTCGTATTTGATCACATTACAAACACTATTGTTGGGCGGAATTGTGCCCAGCTGACAAATGGAGTCACGATCACTCTGTATCTCAGTTTGACTCGGGCGGTCCTGTGTTCATTATCTACTACTCCCCGCCCTGCCCCAATTTTGATTCATCTGCAAACCTATCAGTTGATGACTTTACGATTTTATTTCCAGTCATGGTTTAAAATAGGGGGAGCAGATAGAATATGCGAAAGGCTAAGTGATTCATGTGAGACCCACGAGCACAACACACCACATGCTGATGATTCTCGTAGTGGAGCAATTATATTTGAAGACTTTATCGAGTCAGTGCGCATCCGTCTTTTAACACCCATTTTATCGTGTACCCATGATAATTCTTGTATCATCCTGTTTTCGATTACAATCAAGAACGTTGTTGGTGGCTGCAAGCTAAGGATGTATCATGAGCGAGAGTGCATCTCTGGGACATTTCTGATGACTTCCTATATTCAAGCCAGAAAGTACTACATTATAGCATTTAAGAGAGGAGAAAATTTTGGTTAAATAGTTAATTTTAAATATAGCACATTCCTTTGTGGAGGTCCCTTCATCCGCCTTATGTGCTAACAATGGCAACGAAATGTAAGACCAACCCACTACCACTCTGTGCTATAACTCATTTTCGAATGTTCAACATTCCCAGTTCAACCTGTACAGAACATCCAGGCAACTATATCTCTAAGATCATAGGAATTAAGGGTATCCTGGCTTCTGCCTGTAACTCACCGATTTCACAGGGCATAGTGAACGAGGCAACGCCTTTTCTGTTACGGAGCTCCTAGCCTCTTTCACGGGTAAGTTTAGTGTTGGATTTTTCTACAAGCATCCACCTTTGCTGCAGATTGTTTAACAAGTGGCCTGTCATATATTCATGAGAGTGACAAGGCATCAAGGTTATTTGAAGGAGAGGAGCAACGGTATGTGCATGACCTTTCTGAGAGCATACGCTAAGAGAAAAGGAGACGTATTACCTGTGGTTAAGTGTCCTGATTAGTTTCTTTCTACATAATTTTTTCCGGGTCCTGGAATAGCGAGTTATCTGACATCTCTGAGATAAACAAGACACAGTGAATAATCAAGTGGCCGTGATATACATTCTCTGCAACAGATTCCTAGTGCGTAGGGCGTGGGTCATCAGCCGTAATGTTGCGTCGAAGCACAGGCCTCAGCGCAGCTCTATCTTTAATCCTTCAAACTGTCAGTCTGTGGTGTTTCCTGAGGCCTTCCAGGAGCAATTGTCTTCTTACCAGACAGAATTGTGTCGGTGTATCCATCGTGGGGCAACATTAGAGCCAGCAGACTAACTGGAGAGCTAGTTTCTTACCTCATCCAACCTCCCTACGCAAGGAATGTCCCCCTCATCGGTAGACTGCTGTTTCGTTGACGCCTGAAGTGGGATGGGATCTAGTCATGGAGCCATACTAGTGGTTCCGATGAGAGAGGGGGCTGGTCGTGGAGGCGAGTGAGGCTAACTACAGGCAGGATGTTCTGTCAGCCTTCGAGGAATGCTTATATGGGGCCAACAAGAAGGATAGAATAGTAATGTGGGGATCAATTCTTATGCAGATCGAAGAGGGAGGAGAAGAAAGCAGAAATATTTACTTTGCTCCATCTCTATCTTCGGAGTAGTTCTAGCGGGCGGGATACCTCCATCCTTTTTAAAGTTCTCAGAGTAGACCCAAGGTCATGTCCCGTGCAGGACAACATTGCTTAGTCTAAAGAACCTATTCGTACTTGAGAAGAGGTATTTCGCTGGGACTTCGTGCCATTAGCTCTACAGGACTCGAGTGGGAATTCCCTCCAGTGACACTACTATATTGAAAGTAGACTAGGTAATTTGCTGCCTTTATACTACGAGATTCAGTTTCAACTTGTCCCTTGACTTCACCGACAAGTGTCAAGTAACACGTAGTCTTTTAGCAGGACAAAGTTTGTATTAATTTGCACAACTGAATGCTCATCAAGAAGGACATTTGATTAGGCAGAGAAAATAAAACAAACAAAAGTACCAGTATTGTTCTGTTACGTGCCTTTCAAGCTTAACAAAACAAAGTCAGCACCCTAATTGGACTGCGCACTCGCGACTCACAAAAGCTGAGAGAGCGAGGGAGTTGTCATGGCATTTCCAGCAGATAACCATGGGTAAATAAAACAATAAATTGTCAAAAAATGGTCAACAATACCTCACTCTGGAGAACCAAGGTACAGATTACCAAGATAGAAATGAAAAACTGAATAGAAACCTTTGATCACATGAAGACCAGAGCGAGTTAATGGATTATACGAGAAGCTACAGCAAAAGTGTATTGATGGTTATATACCTGAGTTTTTCCATCTGCCTCCTGTTCATATAAGAGGAGCCACTATCCATATTGCATATATTGCAGGTACACAAATCGCCATCAGAACTTACAGAACTAACTAATAAGTCAGGTGTCTTGGGTCACTATTACGCAGTGGGAGATTTCTTATAAGTTAACATCTCCCTGAAAGGAGACTAGAAGATGTGAACACGACTTTACTGGTCATGGTATATTGTCGGAAAATCAGAACTCATTCCCTGAACCTATTGGCGAGCTCTGAGAGGCGTGAAAGAGCTCTAGAAAGGGCCCACCACCACATTGATTGATCGGCTTGGGCTTCCCTCTTATGCTTTGTAAAATCCTTTGACTTTGGTTGCTGGTCAGTACAACCAGTCAATAATATCAACTCCGAGAGGTGCCCCATGAGCATTAGAAACTTCTCACCCTCGTCTTTCCTTATTAGCCTCTCTGCGCACCTTCCCACCCTCATGAAAACAGCACATTAGACACAAAAGAATTCAGAACATACTGCATTTATAATGTAAAACTAACACAAGGGGAGCAGAGTTTCACATAGGGTGCAACTTTGATACCTACCTACAGAAACCAAAATTAACCCCTACAACTCCCCACACTAGAAAAAAAGGCACAACATGTCCTTAAATGCACTTTTCGTACTTACCTGCTCTTCTCATTGCTCCTACGCTGTTTGTGTCCTTCGCAGTACAGAAAAATCTATATAACTCCAACCTACAATAGGAAGAATTTTGGCGCCTTAGAGTCACATTATGGTCTTGGGTGCATCATTATCCTTCCGGTCTAAATATCAGGTATAAGCTCCTTTTCACGTCTACACTAACGGAGGGGTCTTGTTCGAGGTTGTCATGGTTCGCAGGTTGCTGATATAGAGTTCCAATTAACGCTCCATATTCAGTCCAAACCTAATTCGATCGCCCACAGCTGGATCAAACAAATTTACAGGACTGAGTCTCCAGTACGGACCGAGTGGGAGTTTCATCTATTGACGGGGGATTGGGCTTTGTAAGTCGTAAGTGGATGTAAGTTTATATCTCTGGCGGGATACAGGACGGTGAGGAGTGCCAGAGCAGTGCAGACTACTGAATCCAACACACTCCTATACACACCACTACCGTAAGCCGAATTCAAGACATGCATATTAACTTACTTCTCTTTGTTAACATCTATAGAAACGATTTCCTGACATACGCTTTTCGCAAAAACTAATACTCCTGCGCTGGTCGAGAGCAGCATGCCACTCACCTTCTTTCTCAGTTCTAACTTCTCAACACTAATGCGATTGGTCTCTAGCTGTTCCACTGTCCTACTCGGTTGCCATGGTAGTAATTCACTCTGCTGTTTTAGTCGGCCTGTATGCAGATCACAATGAGTTGAGAGTGTCAGAATAAGAAACAGTAAGGGTGGCCTCTCAGGCCTGGCATTCTAAAAAACCAACAAAGTGAACAAAGGAACAGAGGCAGTGGCACTCTGCAGTGTAGAGACAACACTGCTGCACAGTAGAGCGGCGCGGAAGAGTGTTGTCAGCCTTCTGTGTACAGAAAGACGTGGTTACACCATGCTAAATGCCTGATAAACCCAAGAACAAATAGCGCTCACGCTCCAAATGGCAAATAATTAAGTTAGGTAGGTAAGCAGTAGGCAAAAAAAAAGTGGTTGGGTCTCCGCGCCGGGTCCAGGCTCCTCCGGGAGTCCGTCTGTTTGCCGGTTTCCTTCTCCGCTCTGTTTCGTGGTCCTTTCCTCCAGCTATGTTTCGCGTGGTTCTTCATGTTTACGCTGGTTTCTCGCTTCTCCTCTCGCCGTGGCGTGGCCTCCCTTGTTTCGCGGTCTCCTTAGGTTTACGCTGGTTCACTTCTCCTCTCGCTCTTGCCTCTTTACCTCGGCTCCTCCTTTCACTTTCCTTTTCCTCTTCAGGCCAGCTGCTCCACGCTGTCGAGCGCGCGGGACGGATCCCTCGTGCTGGGGGTGGCTTGTGCCCGGATCCCTGTGGGCGTGGTGGCACGGTGCTCGGCGATTCGCTGGTGTCTCCTCCCGGCCTTCCTCCTGGCCTATGAAGGGGGTCTCTTTGGTTGACGTGTTGCTCTTAGTTTTTGTTCTGGTTTCTGTTTTAATGTTCGTTTTTTTTTTTTTTGGTTTTTTTTTGTTCTTTTCTTTTGTTTGGTTTTTGTACTTGTCGTTCAGTGCTATACTGTTTGGTTGGCTGGTGCGCTGCATCTGTTCCCGGTTCTGTTTTCCTCTCAGGCGGGTTTCGGTCTCCCTCCCAGGTGGGCGAATCAGCTGGTCCTATGGTGCATGCTCTGCTCTCTGTGCGCTGACCCTCTGCTTGCCAGCTCCAGCGTGTTCACCTGCGACGTGGCGTACCGGTTCCTTGCTGGCACCTCACAGGCGCGCGGTGGCTCGCGCTCCCTCATGGTTTCAGGGTGACCCCTAGTGCATCCGTCCTTCTGTGAAGTTCCAACCTCTCTCTGCCACGTGGTTGGGCTGCCATAGCCCTCCCGCCTGGGGTACGCGGCTGTGCAATCCCGGGGAACCCTTACTTCGCAAGTCTGTTCCAGGGCAACACACTCCCGGGGTAATGACCCCTTTTCGTTTTACTTGCTCCCACAGTCCTTACTGCAGAAGCGCCCGTCCACGGGGTTACAGTTAATCCTCGCACTCGGCCACAGTTGTACGGAGTCTCGGGGTCCACGCCCTGCACCTCTTCCTGGTCTCCACTGACTTTTATCCCAGCCAGTAAAACGAGAAGGTTTATGGACAACAGGACACTAGGTTACGCAGAAGCTTGCATGGCACAGTCAGGACCCTCACTGAGTCTCTTCGGGGGTTCAGGGTGCTTGGATCCAGCTAGGGATCCCTGATTTCTGCCCCCACAGCTGTGGGCAGAATTCAGGGATCCTAGCTGGGATCCAAGCACCCTGAACCCCCAGAAGGATCAGTGGAGGGGTCCTGACTGTGCCTGCAAGCTCTGCTAACCTGTGTTCCTGTTGTCCAATAAACCTTCTGTTTTACTGGCTGATAAAAGTCACTGTGGGTCCAGGAAGAGGGGTGCAGGGCTGGACCCCGAGACTCCGTAACAACTGGTGGCGAGTGGGCGAGGATTAGCACCCCGTGGACGGCGCTTCTGCAGTAAGTGACTGGGGAGCAGTAAAACGAAGGGGTATTACCCCTGGGAGTGTGTGCCCAGTGAGAAGGACTTTGCAGTAACAGGGTCCCCGGGGATTGCACGCGAGCGGTCCCAGGGGCGGAGGGTCTGCAGCTCAACCCTGGCAGAGAGATGGTGACTTCAAGAAGGACTGGTGCACTAGGGGTCCCCGAAACCATGGGGAGCGGCGAGCACCCGGCCTGTGAGTGGCAGCAGGAGACTGACCCAAGCGTCGCAAGTGTGACCTGCTGGAGCTGTGCAAGCAGAGGGGGCTGCGCACAGGGAGGCTGACCAACGGACCAGCTGATTGCCCAGCTGGAGGAGGGAGACCGGCTGTCTCTGAGGGAAGGGCAGGCCATGGCAGGGAATGCAAAAGCGGCCAGTTCACATGTCTGCCCCGGGGGGGGGGTTTTGGTTCCCGGGATGGTAGACGCGGATGAGGGCTTCCGAGAACCCCCCTTCCTCAGGCCTAGGCAGGAAGGCCGGGAGGAGCCCAGCGAATGCCGAGGGCACCGTGACCCCGCCCAGGCAGGGGATCCGGGCAGCGAAGCTCACCCCCCAGCAGAGGGATCTCCCGGCGACGCTCGACAGCTGTGGAGCAGCCTGTGCCTGGAAGAGGAAAGGAAGTTGAGACAGGAGGAGCTCGAGTTAAAAGGCAAGAGCTGGAGGAGAAGGTGAACCAGCGGTAAACTGAGGGAGAGCCAGCGTACACATGAGGGAGCGCAGCGCCAGAGCGGCTTGGAGGGAGGGGAACCAGCGTAAACATGGAGAACCAGCGTAAACATGAGCTGGAGGAGAGGAGAACCAGCGTAACATGAGCGGGGAGAAGGAGAACAGCGTAAACATGACTGGGCTGCCGGTTGAGGAGGCGTGAGCCCCGGCTGCGGGTGAGTTGAGGGGGACCAACCTACAACGAACTTTGATAAGCGCTTGCTGCCGGCGTAAGGAGGGGGAGGACAATGAGACCTTTCCTGACGGCCTTTGAGAATGCCTGCGAGCTGCACGGGTTGGCCGCTGCAGATAGGATCACATTCTCACCCCCTTACTGGACTCCACGGCGTGGAGGTGTACAAGCGACTGAAAGGAGACGGGGAGGGGGGGGGGACTATGACTGTTCAAACAGGCCTGCTCCGCGGAGTTGGGTGATTCCTTGAGATGTAGGAAAAGGTTCGCGGAGTCAGTAAAACCCGTGAGTTCACAATACCTCGACTGGTCAAGCCGGGGCAGGGGTTATGCCGCAAGTGGACAGCGGGGGTCCAAACTAAAAGGACCTTGCTGACCTATTCATACTGAGAGACCTGTAGAGCAAGATGCCCGTCCGACCTGAGGCTGATGGTTGAGGGGACGAGAAAACCGGAGAACCCGCAGCACGCAGCCAACTTGCGACAATGTGGACAGATCGGGCAGGGGATGGCAGCGAGGAGTCTCGAAGGAGCAGGTCTGCCTCAACGCAGAGAGAGAGTCATCATTGGACTCCAGCGGGGGCCTAGGAACCCCCCCCAAAGCGGGAACATCCAGTGTCAGGTCCTCCGACCCCTCAAAGGGACCACGAACATGGCTGTTTACTATCAATGTGGCCACACGAGGCCACTATATCGGGCCCAGTGCCCAAGCTCAGTGGACAGACCGAGCAGACCCAACCCGCAGAGGGTGGATGGGTAAACCCAATCGGAAGATGGGCTACCATTCTGGGAAAGGGGGGCTGGCAAACATACCACCTATGAAGGAGGGGGGAGGTCCCCAGGTCAGCTCCTCTGGGGGCTGGAAGCGCCAGCCTCCGGGTTCTTAGTTTACGGATGGGGATGGGGCTGCCCCTGTCCGGAAGAGTGCCTTGTTTCCCGGAGTAGATGGAGGGAGGTCACTGGTACTGGACACAGGTGCAGAGGTGAGCTTTCCCGACCGAGGTGGTAGGCTCAGATCGGATGGTGCCCGAACACTACTGACCGCTGATGGGCGGGGCGGGACCCCATTCAAGGTGCCCGTGGAAGAGAGTTACATCTGAAGTGGGGGGCCAAGGGAGTGGCCCAAGGACGTGGGGTTACACCACATTTCCACGGAGGTGTTAAATGGGAGGGGACCTGAGGACTGTCCTAGTAGCGAATCTCTCTCTTTAATATGATGCCTCTGAGGAACTCCCATAGAATAATTTTCTAAAGCGATTAGCTTTTGCAGGGGTCATTTCATACTGCTACTGCGAGCCCAAGTGCACCAAATTGCTGATGGTGAAGGAGCTCCATGAGGGTTGCTGTGTGTTTTCATGGCCACAAGTGTATGTGCCGTTAGCTTGTCTGCAGTGCACTGGTAGCTAACAACCGCTACTGCCAGAGCTCGGCATGTAGATTTTTATATATATGAACAATTGTGCTATGAGCAGACTGGAATAAATGGAACAGAATAAAAATAAGTGTGTCCCCTCTCGCCATCACAAACCATTACCATTGCTTGTGTAAGCTGAAAATGGCTGGATTTAATTTCATGAAAGTTGTTTTAAAATATTCCCTCCCAAGCCAAATTATTGTTTGACAAGTTTGAGCTTGGAGAAAATTCTTTTCCATCAGGGCTATACAATCCCTGAAAACAAGATTGATAAAATCCTTAGCACTTTGAGATTCTCAAATGGAAGGTATTAAGTGCTTTAGAAGTATTAACTAAATCTTACAACACCCTGGTGGGGAAGTTTGTGTTTATAGATGTGCTAACATGTAACCTTAACTATAGTTTGAATGAATAATAGCTCTGCCCCCAAATAATCAAATGCACTTCAGTTTATATACCTAAAATCCATTTACAGCAGTGAAAGCATTACTATAAACACTGGAGATGCTAAAGAGTAAACTTTCAAATTGATTTACGTGAAGTATGCATGCACGTTGCTATTTTTGTTTCTATCTGTGTACATCTTTAAAAAAGTAGCCCTTAAACAATTTCAAGTCAAAATTGTATGCGTTTCAGTTCTAAACCTGGGGGAAGTGTCTCTTCTCACACTTGATGCCAATAATCAAGACATCACTCTCTGAAATAAATGGCTGATAGTGATGGCTGAGTAGTGCAATTAAAAAAAGTTGCTGCCTAGAGTAGCAGAGCTAAAAAGTTCCTCCCTATAATAAACAAAGCACTTTGTTTCATCTGCCACTCACGTGTGACCTGCGAACTCACTGTTTTTCCAGTGCAACCAAGTGTCTTTCAAAACATACAACCCATCTAACTCCTGGTATAAATCCACTGGAAATCAAGGGATGGATTTGACTGTAAGGATACATCTACACTGCAGGGGGGAAAAAAACCAAAACCAAAACGTGTGTGTCTCATTCTCCCCCCCACCCACCCATATAGATGTACCCTAAACATTTTCTGTATGTATGGCAAGAAGTCTCCAAATCATAAAATTTAGGCATGATTTAAAAATGATCTACATTTTTAAAAACTATTTCCTGTAGGATTTCCATAACTGTTTTTCCAGATTCAGGCTAAAGAATTAGTGTATGAATGGAAAGAGCAGTGGTACCTTTGAATATTATTAATAATGCACAATTAGCTTTGAGGTACCGATTTACAGTTAATGTAAAAAGAAAACTATTTTGCTTATCTGAGTGTAGGTAACATCAGACATTCCTTTTTTCATATGACAGAGGAGTTGCTATATTAACATATGTTCCATGATTCTGAGATAGGAGATCTTAATGCTTAGTCACTCTGCATATTGTGCTGAATTATTGAATTGGCAGCTGGCCAGAAGGCATCTTTTTGTTTTAAAATTTGATTCTATTCTGAAAACTGGTTCCATTAAAATAGTATTTTAGGGTCCTTGTTTACTGTGGCGCTAACTTCCATGTTGTTTGCAGTGTTGTAGCCATGTTGGTCCCAGGATAATAGAGAGGCAGGGAGGGTGAGGTAATATTTTTTTATTGGACTACGTCTGCTGAAAAAATACCAGGAAGAAGAGATCTGTGTAAGTTCAAAAGCTTCTTACTTTCACCCACAGAAGTTGGTGCATTAAAAGATATTACCTCACCCACCTTGCCTGAGTAACTTTCGTATCAACTATCTCAGTTTACAAATAAAAATGTGGGTTTTCCCCCTCCTGGTTGCGTGCCCTGCAAACTCAGCTGTGGCAGTGACATTGAATCTGGCTGCTTCATTCTCAGACTTATCACCAATAAAATGTTTGCAGGTTACCTATGCCCTTAGTTTCACTGTACAAGCCCATGGTCTTCAAATTACGCTCTCTGCTTATTAATTCCATATCTGGATGGGGAGCCCTGCCTAATATTCTCTCTCTTTCTCTACCCTTGCTGCTGCACAAGTTCTGGCAGCTGTGTGGTTTGTCTTCCCTGTGAATACACATGGAGAGCAGACTTGCTAAGAAGGTGCCTTTCTAGGCTCACTGTCAAGGGCAAAACCACACTTCAGATTTCTGTTTTTAACCTTTTTTTGGAATCTGTCATTTAAAAAAAAGCTATTTGCTTTTATAGTGGTGCAGACTAAATCAGAGTTGATGCAACTTGTATCCGTCATAGCCAGGGCCGGCTCCAGGTTTTTTGCCGCCCCAAGCAGCGCAAAAAAAAAAAAAGCCACGATCAGCTCTGCTGCTGCCGCTTCAGAATTCGATGGCTGGTCCTTCCCTCCAAGAGGGAGTGAGGGACTTGCTGCCGAAGAGCTGTTCGTGCCGCCCCTGTCTGTGGCTGCCCCAAGCACCTGCTTACTGGACTGGTGCCTGGAGCCCTCCCTAATCATAGCTATTATTAAATTGAAAATAGTCAATAGGGAAATAGTAGAGATTTTACCACAGTAGCTTGGAGAATAAAACCTACACTTATTCTTGCATCAATGTAGTAAAATGTACTGTGTACATTATTTTGAGTGTTGCAGTCTTGAAAATGTGTGTAGTTGAAACCAACAAACTTTTAAGTGTTTAGATAATTTTTTTGTGAAACTTATTCTTGTTACATGCTGCATGTTGGCCCCTTTTTTTTTGTTTTCCCTAGGCTTCTTTGTTCCTGGTTTTCCAAAACTGTTGCGGTTTCAAGAACATCATGAGAAAATATTGAAGAAGTTTTTGTCTAAACTTAAGCAACACTTTGTAAGTAAATATGCCAGAAAAAAGTAGTATTTATTGCATTAAAGTCAACCATCTTGTTTCAGTTCAGTCTAATCTATTGATTTAGAATGCTGCAAATTTGGGGGATGGATGTTGGGTTCTAACCGGCAAAAGTCCTATTGCTGTCATATGAATGAAGTCGTGGAGTTTTGGCTGAATTGGGACATTGATTGGGCTCTTAAAATAATCAGATTGAGAGTCACATCTCTGAGTGCTCGGTTCCTGAAAATATTTGGGTCTCCAGTAAATGCAGTTGAAGATTTTACTGTTTAGCTAACCCCTGGACACTGAATGCCTTTATAAATGATTTATCACATGCAGAACTGACCACATAGTGCCTCTGGGCCAGGGAGACTTTGTAATCAGACAACTTACTCTTCTTCGAGTAGTGTCCCTATGGGTGCTCCAATTCAGGTGCGCATGCACCTCTTGAACCCTCGATCAGAGATTTTCCGTTAGCCATGTCTGTTCAACATCCAGTGTATCCTTGTGCGTATATGAGGCCAGGCCTCCTAATGGCAATTGTGGGCCCCCTAGAAAGGATGGGGGCAGCATCTCCTACAGTTGGGTCCAGGGGAACCTTTGCTTCTTTCCAATCTCCTACTGTCTGTGTTTCTATGGATCATTTTCTCTACTACACATTTACCAACTACAGAGATCCTAACTTTCAGTTCTTCCCCATGGGTATCCATCCAGCTGCCTTTCCCATCCACCTCGAACTGGTACAAGCTCCAGAGCTGCTTCAGAATTTATTTGTTTCTCAGATATCACCCAGCTTCTTCCCTATTATATCACCAAAAGAGTTTCTTCTCATTGGCCTTAGGGAGGATGAGGCAGAATAAATTGTAGTTTCTGTAACTGTGTCACTACCTGAAGGCTCTGTGTCTGGAATCTGCAGTGCATTGTCTCAACACTGAAGAATTCCCTCTCCCCTTCTTTCCCCTGGCCAGGGGTAACCTGATGCCCTAGTAACCAGCTGAGATCTGTCTTACCTTTTGAAAAAAAAAAAAAAAATCCACACAACCAGCCAAAAAACTAGGAATGTATCCAAAGGTAGCTGAGCATGCAAACGCCATAACTCAGGTCCCAGTGGGGAACCATTACAGATGTTATTTATAGATTTATATTACAGTAGCACCTATGGGTCCCAACTGAGATTACATCCCTATTGTGCAGGGTGCTATTCACATTCACGGAGACAGTTCCCTGCCCTACAGAGATGACAATTTAAACAGACAAGACAAACAAAGAAAGGCTTGCTGTCCCGTTTTACAGATAGGAAATGGAGGCCAAAAGAGATTTTGATTTACCCAAGGTGGCATTCTGTCCCTGCCTGAATCAGACAACAAGTAGCCAGAGAATTCCCCTGCCATGGGCACTGCATTGTGACGTCATAGGCAGCCCAGTGCTGCCCCCACTGCATACTCCAGCCATGGGAGGCAGGAAGTCTAGGACAGAGAATTGAACACAGACCTCCTATTGCTATACCCCCAGGATCACCCTTCATTTCTTTGTAAAAACTCTTCCCAGAAATAAGTACGAACTTCCAAGAGATGACAGTAAATATGTTGAAAGGCAGTCAAGCTGTTTGACCCATTCCTAAAGCCTACAGCTAAAAGAACCCCAACACTCTACATTTGTGGCACACAATTCTGCACGCACAATCATTTGCATATGCAACAATCTGAAAAGGAGGCCAAACTGAGGTTCCTTTAAAAAGATGGCCTTTTATGCCTAAATTTAGGGAATACTTAATATAATGTTGCCTAAATGTTGTCAAAGGGTGATAGCACACACTCCCAGACCAGAAGCAACATCCACAGCGTTACTCAAGTGCATCCAAATATCTACGATATGAACAGCCACTATCATTTTCTAAGCATTCTGCCTTGATCCGTGCCACCAGATCCTATGTGGCTCTTGGTAATGCGGTACTATCTTCAGTTCTAGACTCAATTCTGAAGCTTCCTCTTCCTTCTGGGAATCCTGTTTGGGCGTCACTTGAAGTAGAGCACCCATAAGAACACCTATTGAAGAAGAAGAAGTTACTCTTCAAAATACTACTTGAAGTGGAGCACCCACAGGGATCCTACTCAAGAACAAGGAGTCATCTTCTTCAGTAACTACAATTCTTCAAGATGTATGTCCTAATGCATGCTTCATTACTCACCCTCCTTCCTCTCTGCTTCAGACTGTTCTCTTAGGATATTTGGATGGAGAAGGAACTGAGGGCTATATATACCCTCCGTGTGCAGCACAAGGATACATATGACACCTGAGTGGGTAAAAAGGATGTGACTATTAGAAAAAATTCTGATCAAGAGCTTGAGGGGAGCAGGCTCATCTGAGGTGGAGCACTCATAGGGGTACACATCTCGAAGAACTGCAACTACTGTGCAAAGTGAATAGCCTCTTCTTCACCCAAAGGGTAGCCATGGTAGGAGGAATGAATTTTTTTCAGAACCTGGCATAAAAAATAGAGTGTACACTCTCTTTATCTCTCAGTTATGAAACCCTTGGGCTGGGACTGTGTTTGTTTTTTCATTACAATGTTGAGCATATTCAAGCCAAACAATAAGTAATGTTCATGTAACCTTTTTAGTGGGAATAGTATACACATGCATTATGGGGAGAATAATTTCCTGATGACTGTAGCTGGCTCAGATTCTACTAAAATGTGTTTCTACTGAACATCAATAGTATATACTAAAATCTAATCAATTTTTTTTTTTAACAAAATGTGCTGAGACTTATTCAGGCCATGCTACAACATATATTAGTTTGGAAACATTCTCTTCATTACAGTAAAAGATTAATCCAAAATTGCAGGGTGTATCTTGTGATTTTTCTTTTAAACTACTGTATAGTGAAAACAGAGATCCAGTAGCTCACTTGCCTCTGGAATGAAAATTATAACGTCAATTTTCACAGTAGAGTTCATGCAGGTTTTGGACTATAGGTCAGAGCTTCTTATTGCTTTAATTTTGGAGGATTTTGGCTTACCCCCAGGCATAGAGCCTCTGGTTATAATGGACAGTGCTATACTCTCGGCCCTTTGTTTTTGAATAGGTGCTTTTAATAAATCAAAGTAAACCAACAAGTAAAATAGTATTTAATAAGAGCAATAGGATATGACTCGATAACAAACCTTCATGGTGGTCAGTCATTCTGCAGATATGATATTGCCCATATCCATTATAATATATTTAATAACCAAGAATAGTTTTTTTTCAGAACCTCTTGAGAAAGATCTGCAGAATGTTAGCTGCAGTGCAGCTGTGCCGCTGTAGCATATCTAGTGTAGACATACTTTACTTAGAGTATCTTAATAGCACTCACCTTCTGAGGGAACTTTGAGCCAGTTGAAAACAGGAATATACGAAATCTCAATAAACATTAATTACTAGAACCTGCTAGATCATCTTTGAATTATATGTACCAGGCCATGTGCTGGAGTAAATCAGTGTAGTTGCATTGATTTTTTTTTTTATTGGAACTACATCAGTTGACACCAACTGAGAACCAGACCCCACTATATTTTCTTATATGTAATAGACTGTTGATTCACCTTGTTTTACTTGGAAATTTCTAAACAAGCCCATTTGTTTTAATGACTCATCCTATAAATGAATTCTATTTTGTAAGATGGTTCCAGAAGTTATTTGTCACGATTTCTCACGGGGGATATGCACATCTTACTTACATTAATAGTACCTATGAATAATTATTTTCAAATGGAAGTTATGGTTTACAGAATCTCGACTATAACATTGTACATAAAATTAACCAGTCACTACTCTATATCTCAGGAACTGCAAGACTGGACTATGCCATTGGTTTTACTGATCTAACGCAGGCCTGAATCCAAAGAACAATCATAGAATGTCAGGGTTGGAAGGGACCTCAGAAGGTCATCTAGTCCAACCCCCTGCTCAAAGCAGGACCAATTCCCAGTCAGGTTTTTACCCTAGTTCCCTAAATGGCCCCCTCAAGGACTGAACTCACAACCCTGGGTTTAGCAGGACAATGCTCATGCCGCTGAGCTATCCCATAGTTTTTTTTCTCCCAAATAATCCACCTCTTTAAAAACTTCTATTATATAGACCTTAAAATGAGAGAGAGAACGAGAGAGAGAGCTGTAACACTGGTTGAACAAAGAGTTTGAATTTGTTTACCTACTAGATTGTGGTGTGACCCCTGCTGAACCCGTATGAGCAATGAAGAACAGCAAGGAATGGCAAAACATATATGGCCTGTGAACATGCCAGATGACTATTGACTCTTATATTGTCAGTCCCTCATTAATTCAGAACTTATGTTTAAGAAACTTGTGAAATATCTGACCGTGACAGGCATGGAGGCTTAATTTAAAATTGTGCTATCCCATAGTCATCAGAGTAGACAAATTCAGTGTCACTTAAGTTCTTGGCTGCCTCACCACTCAAACAGCAGCCTAATCTCCAAGACTTTCAACATTGTAACTAGTGCTAATACAAGTGACAAGAATGTCAGTGCTTGTACAATTACAGAATAGTATAAGCATGTCATGTCTTTCTGTCTCTTGTTACTGTTAGCTGGTATTGATACTCAGTACTCAAGAGATGGAAAGTTATTTCAGGCATAATGAGCTTTTTCCTGTTTAGAAGGAAAATATTTCCGATGCAGAAATATAAACTGTGTACATGATGGGAAGACAGTAGATGACTAATAGAATACAAAACCTTTCATCTCTTAAACCCCTAGTTCAAACTAAACTCTTGTTGGTAGGAAGTGAAATTCATCATCATTCTAATTACTTGATGTTCTGTGTGAAATGAACAGATGGTCTTAGTCTGTTTCCTGGTGGATAGATATCCACCTCACAAGATCATCACCCCATCTAGCACTAACAGGCACCCTTGCTAGCAGCTTTGTCAGCAGAGAAGTTAAAAATTAAATGGACCTTCAGATTGAGCTCTGGCTCCTGCAGAACATGAAAGAAGCATGCACTCTCTTCTATACTTGTTCTGACGATAAGTGGAAGATTTAATGTTTCCAGGGGGGAAACATGAGGATTTAATACTCATCCTCAAACATCTACATCTCTCTTCAGAAAAGAGATGAAGGAAAAATATAAACAAGAGAGAGAAAGCGTTTGTTGGACGGAAGCAACATTGTTTGAAGCAGTCAGAATTCTTTTGTGTGAAGAATGGTTGAACACTGTGCCCAGACAGCAGTAGCAGCTAAGTTCAACTGTACAGTGAGCAAGGCATAGGGAAGGAGTTAGTCCGGAGGTTGGCAACCTTTCAGAAGTGGTGTGCCGAGTCTTCATTTATTCACTCTCATTTAAGGTTTTGCGTGCCAGTAATACATTTTAACATTTTTAGAAGGTCTCTTTCTATAAGTCTATAATATGTAACTAAACTATTGTTATAGGTAAAGTAAATAAGGTTTTTAAAATGTTTAAGAAACTTCATTTAAAATTAAATTAAAATGCAGACATCCCCACCCCCACCCCCGACCGGTGGCCAGGACCCGAGCAGTGTGAGTGCCACTGAAAATCAGCTCGCATGCCACCTTTGGCACACTTGCCATAGGTTGCCTATCCCTGAGTTAGTCTAACCACTCACTTCAAGTCTTGAGTTGAAGGTACTTTGCTATTGCTCCAGGTTAAAAAGTGGGAGGCCTTTATGTGCCAGGCAGTACACTGCAGCGTTCTTAATTGAGTATTTATAATTTTTGCTTTTTGCAGGACTCCCAGGAGATCTCTACGAGCTTTTACACAATGAAGTGGTTTTTTCAGTGTTTCCTTGATCGTGTGAGTATCTTTATATTTTTGTGTTTCTATTTTTAGTCATATGTTGGGGCAAGCTGTTCTGACATTTCTGGCTGATTCTGTCATTGCAGACTCCCTTTACATTAACTCTCAGGATATGGGATATCTACATACTTGAAGGAGAGCGAGTTCTCACTGCTATGTCTTACACAATTCTGAAACTACATAGAAGTAAGAGATCTCTCATAAACTTAAAAGCTAAACAAAGATTCAACTAGTTTTTAAGTAGTCTATCATTTTTTAAAAACAGCCATTTCCTCTATTTGGCTTTTATTGCAAAAAAAAAATATATATATTTGACAAATGTTTTTTTTTTCCCCTCCTGTTTTGATATCTCCTTTGTGACTGTGTAATCTTTCGTCATAGCACAGCGTGACTGTGATGCTCTCAAACTAGCAACCTTCTAGATCATGCTATATAGCTGATGCTGGAATTACTGTTCTGCAAGGAACTGACAAAGAATATTGTCCAATTGCATGGGAGGACTTGAAAAGCTAATGGTCTGATATTTTGGGTAATTGTGCCAAGAAATCTGAAGTGACTCTCAGGAGAAGAAATATCTTATTTGGTAGAGTAAATTACTTATTATTATACAGTTGAACAATAGTAAAAAGGGATATAAATTGTGTTTACTCAGTAAATGACAGATCCTCTAGAAAATTGTGGGAATAAGCATTGTAGTTACTTGGTTCTGGTAATTCTTTAATGTAGTGTTTGCTAGATCAAAAGAGGGTTAATAGTCTCAAGTTTGGCCCTTTCCTGTTCTTTGCTTTTCCGTACTACGATTTTTAGCTGGCATGTGGATGACATGCTGCATCTAAGCCTAATTCTGCTCTTTGGTGGACCATCTATACTTAATGCTGCTTCTCTTTTCCTTACCAGCTACCAAAATAATCACCTGTATAATTTTTCTTTAACTCTGTTTCTTCGCTTGTATACTCAGTGCCATTGGCTACATAAAAATCTGGTACATAGGCAGTCTTTCTGTCTTTCTGGCTGTTATATAAGGTATTAAACTCCCCTTATTGTAAGCAGCAGAAAACAATTGTGAGAAATGTAGTTTTAGACAAAATTCATAGCTGAAACAGATTCTCTCCCCTTCACCTCAAGTTGCCTTCCTAAAGCAAACCAATGTGGTAGTTTCCTAGCTGTGTGCAGTTACTCGTCATAGGCTAATACGACAATAATCTACAACAGGTTGTTCATTACTGTGGCGTTGTGTCTCTCAGTGCACCCACAGCAAAGACATGGTACCTTCAGCCACTAGGGAAGTACACTAAAAGCCTATTAGGTAACACCCTGCAGTGTCCTATAGTTATTAGAATGTGGTTTATTAATCTTACTAGTATCTGAAAGCCTGTGTGGTTGCATGGATGTGGCAGTTTGGCTTGATAATCCACCGTTTGTGCAGTCTCCCTCATTACAACCAATGAAATCATTGCATGTAAATTAGCTGTAGAATAAGGGGTGGTGGTTGAGTTACTTCTGATACTACAATGGTCTAGGATCTTGGCATGGCATTGATACATCCCTTGATGCGTCACAGGTGTAACTCCTCTGATGTCACATATCTTTGAAACCCTCTGTTAAAGTGTCCCATCCTCCTCTCCTGCTGGTCCACACAGAGAATAACAACCTACTACTACTTTTTTACTCCATTAGCTAAAGTGGCAGAGATGTGTGGCAGAGCTACAGGTTCAAACCCTGCATGCGAGCAATATGGATGTCAATATGATGCTGCATGATTAAATTAGGGTTATTTTCAGTTTTGTTTTTTAAAAACTAGGAAAATTACACATATACAACTACCTTAAAAAGAACACTATTTGCAAAGTCAAGTTAGGAAATTCCAGATTGAAGATTGCCCTGTGCCATATTAATTTTTGGCCCCTTTGTGTTCATGTGCATTATGATACAGTCTTCAATTATATGATCACGTACAATTTTTTTCTACAGGACACCTGTCTCATGCAGTGCACAGGATGGACCAGATTTGGGGATGAATCAGGGTTTTGTAGTGAACAAGACTTGTTTGTAGGACCTCTGTGTCATTGATTGCAGAAGTTTGAAAGGTGTGTAGTGAATGAAGCAAGGGATTGCCGGAAAATAACACATGATCTCATGATTAAGGCAGTTGAATGCTGCCCTGGAGAAATGGATTTTATCCGTCCCTCTGACACAGAGTATCCATGTGATGCTGGGCAAGTCACTTAAACTCTCCCCAAGTACCCACTAATGGTGTCCTCATTTTCTGTATGTCTGACTTAAGATCCTGGAGTCTGATTTACATAGTTGCTACACAGTTGCAACTGAAGTCACTGGGAGCTCTGCTTTGAACATATAAAGTACAATTAATCAGGTCCTAGGTATCTCATACTGAGCACCCAAAGCCAGTGGACTTTTGACCTTATCTGTCTTGGCCTCAGTTCCTCATCAGTAAAATGAGGATAATACCTGCTTATTTCACAAGGGTATTGTGAAATATATATTCATATTTGTGAAGCTCTCAGATATTAGTGATGAGTGCCATAGAAAAGCCCATGATGAAATTAATTGTCTTATGTGCAATGTTAAAATATTGTGCAGTAAATAAGACATGGGGCCACACATTGAACAATGAGGCTTAAATAAAATATTGAATCGCTGCTCATTAATTAAGCACCATCTGTCTTAACTTTTGAGTGCTTGACTTTGCAACCGTCATGTTCTTTTAAGTAATTCTTATGTACTTTGTGTGTATATGTAATAGCATAGGTATTTATTTTCATTTTCATTTATGAGGCCCTAATCATACGGTGCTGAGTGATATCAAAAAGGTACAGCCAGAACATGGCTTTAGACAAATCTCCACAGTAAGACTCCAGTATATCTTAACAGCATTATATGCAAGCTATACTTCCTTTGAAAATATTGCTGACTCATTTTTAAAACTTCATTTATTTTCAAGTATGTAGTGTAGTTGTAGTCGTGTTGGTCCAGGATATTCAAGAGGCATGGTGGGAGAGGTAGTATCTTTTATTGGACCAGCTTCTGTTGGTGAGAGAGACTTTTGCTAGACACTAAAGATCATGGACTGAATAGAGACGCTGGATTTATGGATTATTACAACAATCTATAACCCACTACCAAACCCCACCCCAGCTGCTTTTTCCCCCCACCTCCCTTTCTTTCCTCCCTCTGATTGGAGGGGTATTAACAGGCCACTTCACCTTGAGTGGTCCGTTGAAATATGTAACCACTTATGCTAAACAATCTGTTTCTCCTTATATTTAGCAGTGATATTCTGTGTTAGTTTCCCAGACCTGAAGAAGAGTTCTGTGTGAGCGTGAAAGCTTGTCTTTCTCACCAGTAAAAGATATTACCTTACCCACCTTGTTTAAAGATTTAAAGATCTAAATTTAAAGATTTAAATTTAAAGATCACTTGCTTTTGGAAGGAAGAGTTAACAATTTTGAAAGATTTAGCCCTAGTCCACACTACAAAATTCCTTGTGTGTAACTGTTTCTCAGAGGTGTGTTATAATTATACTGACATAAGCCCCAGTGTAGACAGCAGGAGAGGTTCTCCCACAGAGGTGTAGTTAATAAGCCGAATGAAGAGCTCTCTCCTGTCATCTTAAAGCGTCTTCACCTGACACACTACAGCGGCACCAATGTAAATTTCTAGTGTAGACCTGCCCTTAGTCTAAATTCACCTTCAAAGTCTGTATTTCAAAATATATAGAAGCATTTTAGAACTGTTTTGCTTCTATTAAAAACAAGTGTTATCCAATGATTGGAGCAAAAAAATCTCAAATTAGGAAATGTGGATTCGGACCCCACTTCCCACTGAATTGCTTTCTGACATTTGACAAGATACTGCTTTCATAGAGCTGCAGTTTTATCCTATGTTAAATGAGGACAATAATTTATCCAAGTGGTTTGAGATCGTTGACAAAAGATGCTATATAAAACAAAATACCTAGGTTTACTACATGGCGGTAACTGTTTGATTATTTAGATGGACATCCCTACCTAGAGAAATGTATCATGTCTGTATCTGTGTAGTGCTCAGCACAACAGAGACCTGATCCTGACTGGGGCTTCTGGACATTACCATAATACCTTACCAAAGTGCAGTAAGTGTGTTCCAGTCCACAGGCATGGTGTGAAATTGTACTCCTATTAGCTTTTGTTCATACATACCTTTTGCAGTAAGAAGAAATGCCGACGAGTTAAAGCTTTAAATTTTGATGAGTAAACTCTTTAAATACTGGTAATCACCTACACCTAGAAGTAATATGTTTGCTGTAGATTTATTATTAGAATATACAGGGAGCCAACACCTGAACTGGAGTTCTGAAATCTAAGAGCAAACAAATCAAGGACTGTATGTATTGCAGCTTTTTTTTGAGAGAGTTGATCTAATGATCTGAACATATGATTTAGGAGCATGTACATCATACTGCCAGGGTAAAATTTTCAAAAGCATCTATGTCCCATTTTCTGAAATGACTTAGGAGCCCAAGCCACAGTGACTTTAAATCAGACTTAGGCGCCTAAATGCATATGTCACTTTTGAAAGTGGGTCTTGGGCTGCTAAGTCACTTAGATGCTTCTGAAAATTTTACCCCTAGTCGTGGTTTCAGTGCTGTCTTCTGTGGCCTCAAATAAGTCATATGGGCCCATCAAAGAAGTCCCTAGGACTCCATGGGAGTGCAGAGGTCCATGTGGGAGGAGTTTGCAGAATTAATATCTTAATCTCACTAGGTAATGTACCCCATTTAACTATGGGGATGCTGCATCACTATTTCTCTCAGGAGCTGCTTATTAGTTCATAAAATGGTTTGAAGGTGAAGAATGTTTATAATTGTTACACTTCTTAAAATGTTCAAGAATCTTAAGAACAAGTAATGGTAGGAATCAGATTTGAGTCTTCCTCTTTATTTGCAAACATAAAACCAATGTAATTATTATCCCACACCCTTTTTTTTGGCTTGATTTTGTTTATTTTAAGGGAAGAGTGTTCAGTCTCAAGCCTCTGAGAAGCAATAGCAATAATTTGTAGGTTTTTTTACCTTAACACTGGCCTCAGGATCAAGACCTTTAGAGGCCCTAAGCACTGAAAAGATTATGGTGCTCCCCCATATGTAATTCAAAATAAAAACAATACTATACCTTAAAATAAAATTTTATTTTTTGAAATGAGACAAAACTTACCAGTATGCTGAAATTAAAATAGCTTCTTTCTAGATTTTCTGATTGCAAAATCCTGGATAAGTTCATCGAAGCTGACTCAACGAAACATATCTGCTTCCATACACAATATGGAAAGTGAATCAAGTCTGTCCTGACACATTGTTATTCTCTGAGGGTATCTCTACACTCCGATATTACTCCGATTTTACAGAAGTCGATTTTTGGGAACAGATTGTGTAAAGTCAAGGTCATGCATCCATACTAGCACATTAATTCGGCGATGTGCGTCCATAGTACCGTGGCAAGCGTTGACTTTCGGAGCAGTGCACTGTGGTAGCTATGCCACAGTTCCCGCAGTCCCTGCTGCCCATTGAAATTCTGGGTTGAGCTCCCAATGCCTGATGGGGCCAAAAATTTGTCATGGGTGGTTATGGGTAAATGTCGTCCCAAATAAACCGTCCCTCCGTAAAGCAATGGCAGACAATCAGTTTCATGCGCCATTATTCCTGTAGATTGCCCAAAGCAGAAACCATAGCACACAAGCATGAGCCTGTTCAGCTCACACTAGCATATTTGAGCATTGTTAACACCTAATACCTTATTGTGCAGTTCTATACAGAACTAGAAGCTAAACAACCAGGTGAGGAGCCGATGGCAGCGTTGCATATAGAGTGATTGGGACATGGACACAGCTTCTCTAAGAAGAGCAAGACCGCAATGTGGGACATCATGGTGTTAGGGGCAGTTCTGCCGTGGAATGTGATTCTGGGCCCGGGGAAACAAGCACCGACTGGTGGGTGCCATTACTGTTGCAAGCATGGATGCTATTCCCATGCTGCAAAACTTTCAACGGCAATATGCGACTTTCATGAAACTTGAGTGATTGCTTTCCCCTGCCGCTGAACCCGCAACGAATACAAATGAGAGCGAGCCTGTTGCAGTTTCACAACAACGTGACGTAGCCTTGAAGCTTGCAACGCCAGGACAGTACCAGTCAGTCGGGGAATCAATTTGGAGTGGCAGATCTACGGTGGGGGGTTTGCATGCTCATGCAAGTAGACAACGCCAATCATGACTGCTCCTGATCAAGCAGGTATTGCTTTGTAATGACAGTCATAGTAGATGGCCTTTGCTGGCAGTGGGATTTCCCGCTGGGTGGGAAAGATAGAAATGTGGCAAAAGGACCACCTTGCTTAACCCGAAGAGCTTGCATGATTTTAAAAAATTAAAAAGGAGTCATATAAAAATGGAACTAGGTCAGATTACAAAGGATGAAGATAGCAAAACGAACACACGTGAATGCAGGGCGAAGATCTAATCAAAAAGCAAGACACAAAATGAGCTCTAAACTAGTATGGGAATAAAGGAAACAAGAAAGTTACTTCCTTATCCAATACTTAGAGCAAGACGAAGACAGACAGGGTAGACTCACTGTCAGTGAGAGGAAACAGTAACGCGAAACTTGGAAATGGCCAGAGATCAGATGCTTAAATGACTATCTTTTATTTCAGTCTTCATGAGAAGTGCTGAGGAATGTCGAACATAGTGAATGCTTATGGGAAGGGGGTAGGTTTAGAAGATAAAATTAAAAAAGAAGACAAGTAAAAGTCAGAGGCTTAAAAAGTTAGATGCCTGCCAATCATCGACGGCCTGAGGAAATGCATCCTAATACTCAAAAGAGGCTACAAGAGGAGGTATCTGAGCCTCTTAGCTCTTGCTCTTTGAAAATCATGGCGAAGGGAGAGATTCCAGAGACTTGAGAAGAGCAAAATAATAGTTCCTATCTATAAAAGGAATAAAAAAACTACCCAGGTACACTACGACCTTAGTTAAAGCTATTGCCAGGAAGATAATTGAAGCATAATTAGAACATCATCTGCAAACACTGGAAGGTGTAAGGATAGGAATAGCCATGCATGGATTTGTAAAAAACAAAATGCATTTCAAACACAATCTGATAGCTTTCTTTGCAGTAGGATAACGCAGTCGTTGTGGATACAGGAGAACCGGTGGCATTGGATAACCTAGACTTATAAGCATATATACTCTCGCATGATATTCTTATTGATAAACATAGGCAAATACATTTAGATGGGCTACTATAAGTGCGCCATAACTGCTGGATAACCGTGCGCAGAGATAGTTATTAATTATCGGCTCCCAATCCCTGCTGGAAAAGGGTTATAATCAAGGGGGTTCCGCAGGGGTCGTTTTGGGCCGCTATATTTCAATATCTTTCCATCAACGACTGATATGTTGGCATAGAAAGTACGTCTTATAAATTTGCAGATGATACCAAACTGGGAGCGATTGCAAACTGCTGTTGGAGGACAGCGGGATAATTCAAAATGATTGGACAAATTGAGAAATGGTCTGAGGTAAACCGGATGAAAGTTCAATAAAGACAAATGCAAAGGTCTCCACTTAGGAGAACAACAATTTCATACATATAGAATGGGAAGAGACTATCTAGGAAGGAGTACGGCAGAAAGAGATCTAGGGGTTATAGTGGACCACAAGCTAAATATGAGTCAACAGTGTGATGCTGTTGCAAAAAAAGCAAACATGATTCTGGGATGCTTTAACAGGTGTGTTGTGAGCAAGATGAGAAGTCTTTCTTCCATTCTACTCTGTGCTGGTTAGGCCTCAACTGGAGTATTGTGTCCAGTTCTGGGCACTGCATTTCAAGAAAGATGTGGGGAAATCGGAGAGGGTCCAGAGAAGTGCAGCAAGAATGATTAAAAGTCTTGAGAACATGACCTACGAAGGAAGGCTGAAAGAATTGGGTTTGTTTACTTTGGAAAAGAGAAGACTGAGAGAGGACATGCTAGCAGTTTTCAGGTATCTAAAAGGGTGTCATCAGGAGGAGGGAGCAAAATTGGTCACCTTAGCCTCTAATGATAGAACAGGAAGTAATGGGCTTAAACTGCAGCAAGGGAGATTTACGCTGGACATTAGGAAAAAGTTCCTAACTGCCAGGATGGTTAAACACTGGAATAAATTGCCTAGGGAGGTTGTGGAAACTCCATCTGTGGAGATATTTAAGAGTAGGTTAGATAAATATCTATCAGGGATGGTCTAGACAGTATTTAGTCCTGCCATGAGGGCAGGGGACTGAACTCAATGACCTCTTGAGGTCCCTTCTAGTCCTAGAGTCTGAGAATCTATGAATAACTGTGGTGGGGCGATAGACGGAACACACATCCCTATCTTGGGACGGGACCACCAGTACATAAACCGCAAGGGGTACTTTTCAATGTTGCTGCAAGCACTGGTAGATCATAAGGGACATTTCATCAACATCCACGTGGGATGGCTGGGAAAGGTTCATGATGCTTGTGTCTTCAGGAGCTCTGGTCTGTTTAAACAGCTGCAGGAAGGGATTTACTTCCTAGACCAGAAAATAACTGTTGGGGATGTTGAAATGCCTATAGTTATCCTTGTGGACTCAGCCTACTCCTTAATTCCCTGGCTCGTGAAGCCATATGCAGGCACCCTGGACAATAGTAAGGAGCTGTTCAGCAAGTGCAGAATAGTGGTAGAGTGTGCATTTGGACGTTTGAAGGGTCACTGGTGCAGTTTACTGACTCACTCAGACCTCAGTGAAACCAATATCCCCATTGTTATTGCTGCTTGCTCCGCAATCTCTGTTGTGAGAGTAAGGGGGAGATGTTTATGGCGGGGTGGGAGGTTGAGGCAAATTGCCTGGTGGCCAATTATGCGCAGCCAGACACAAGGGCGATTAGAAGAGCACGTCAGGAAGCGCTGCGCATCAGAGAAGCTTTGAAAACCAGTTTCATGACTGGCCAGGGTACCGTGTGACAGTTCTATTTGTTTCACCTTGATGAAAACCCGCCCCCTTGGTTGACTCTAAAATTCCCTGTAAGCAAACTGTCCTCCCCGCTTTGATCAAAGATTGAAAATTAAAGTCACTATCCTTTAAAAACCATGTATTCTTTATTAATTGATTATAAAAATAGGGAGATGACTCACAAGGTAGCCCGGGTGGGGTGTGGGAGGAGAAAAGGAAGAGGCCACTTCAATACTTGTTGAATGACAGCCTTCTGTCCAGTGGAGTGGAGTGGTTGGGTTCGTGGAGCCTACCCCCCTGCGTTCTTGGGCATCTGGGTGAGGAGATGGCTATGGAACATGGGGAGGAGGGAGGATGGTTAAACAGGGTCTGCAGCAGCAGTTTCTCCATCTGACGTTCCTGAACCTCCACCAGAGGCCGGATCATGTCCGTTTGTTCCGGCAGTAGCCCCAGCATTGCTTCATGCATCCTCTGATCTTCCTGCCGCTCCATCCCCAGACACATTAACAGACTTTTTCAGTAGCTGTACTGGCCACAAGTGCATCCCAAGTCCTCAGGGGAAATTAATCATTAAGAAACGCTTGCTTTTAAACTGTGTTTTATATTTACAAAGGTACCTTCACCAGAGGTCCCTTCTACGGCTTCATGGTCCGGGATACTGCCTTGGGAGGATTGGAAGGGTGTTACAGTCAGGGTGAGAAAAAGATCTTGGCTGTTGGGGAGAATGGTGTGCTGTGTAATCTCCTCAATCTCGTCGTCCTCCTCGTCTTCCTCATCTTCCCCGTCTGCAAAATCCTGAGGCATGACGACTGAGAGTACCCCATCATCGGAGTCCACAGACAGGGGTTGGGTAGTGGTGGTGACCCCATCCTAGAATTGCTTGCAACTCAGTGTAGAAGCAGCATGTCTGTGACTCTGTCCCAGATCGTCCATTTGATTCTTTGGCTTTCTGGTACACTTGTCTCAGCTCCTTAAGTTTCACTGTGTTGAGTCCCTGTTGTGGCCTCTGTCCATCATGGCCTTGGAGATTTTTTCAAATGTTTTGGCATTCCGTCTTTTGGAACGGAGTTCTAATAGCATGGATTTGTCTCCTCATACAGTGATCAGATCCAGTACCTACTGTACAGTCCATGCTGGAGCTCTTTTTAGATTCTGGGACTGCATGGTCACCTGTTATGATCAGCTCTCCACACTGGGCAAGCAGGAAATGAAATTCAAAATTTCACGGGGTTTTTCTTGTCAACTTGGCCAGTGTATCTGAGTTCAGATTTCTGTCCAGAGCAGTCACAATGGTGCACTGTGGGATAGCTCCTGCAGGCCAATACCATCGAGTTGCGTCGACACTAACCCTAATTCGAACCATCAATGTCCATTTCAGTGCTACTCCCCTCGTCGGGGAGGAGTACAGCAATCGATTTTAAGAGCCCTTTATGTCGACAAAACATGGGTGCCGGGTTAATTCGATTTAATGCTGCTAAATTCGACCTAAACTGGTAGAGTAGACCAGGCCTGAGGGTTTTTATTCTTTTCAGCTGTGAAAAAAAGCATTTTGCAGAGCAGTTAGTAATCATTGTTAGATGCGATTGCTACATTTGGAAATACACAGTGTATTCTGTCTTTCAGTATTGTGTCATGAAGATCAATGTGACTGAATTTCGTTTTCCTGTTTCATTAAACTTTGCGTTCATATAACAGTGGAACTGCCGCACTTCTCCACAGAGGTTCATGTTCAAGTCAACAGGGTATGATGTAACTAGCTTTTGGGAAACTTGTGGCTATTGTTCGTCAGATAAGTCCATATAGTTTAGAAAAGAAAATCTGCTTGATACTTCTTTGTACACTTCACCTCTCCTCTTCATATGAGCTTCAAGTGTATCAGTTATAGCATAGTAAGTAGATACGCAAAATTTGTCTCTAGGACTCACTGCTGTTTCTGTTGCACTGCTATCATTTGCCTGTTTTTCCCTGATTCGCTTGTGGGACTGGGCTTCTTTGTAGTTAGTATCAGGCCAGATATCTTTTGATATGTCTTCAGATCTTTTGAAATCATTCCTCAAAGTGTGTAAGTGGTCTGCTAATGATTGACAGAGGTCTGCACATGTTTTCAAATCCAATTTTTTTTTTGGAGAGCTTGACTTGTGTGGTAAGTGTTGTAAAGTTTCATTCCACATGGTCAACATGAATACAAACTCTAGTTCTTGCACCTTGTTTGCAATGTTTTCTGCCTCTCTTATAGTGTCTCCCTTTTGTGTTTGGTGTTCAGCTATATTTTCTAATGCATCCATAGTCTTTGAGTAGGACTCCAGAATTGCACTTGTTGCCACCGCTTGTGCCTCCCAGCGAGTATTAGAAAGAGATTTCAACACATAATCATTGCCCAAATATGTTTTAAGAACTGCCCATCGGTGTGTTGAGGTAGAGAAAAATGTATAGAGTACCTGGACCGTTGAGAAAAAACCTTACTGCCACTGGTAAACAATCAACAGCACTGCAGCCAACACAATTGAGAGAGTGTGCAGCACGTGGTATTAATATGGCATATTTGTTCTGTTCTAGAAGCTTCTTCTGCATTCCTTGATAATGTGACATGTTGGCAGCATTGTCATAAGATTGACCTCTGCACTTTGAGAAATCTGTTTTGCAAACTTGTCACAGATAATGCAGTACTTGATTTGCCATTTCTTTACCAGTGTGGCTTTTCAAATTGAGGAATGTTGTAAATCGTTCAACTGGTTTTCCATCTGTGGGAGACACACATCTTTGTACAATACTCAGTTGATCAATATGTGAAAGATCAGGTGCACAATCGACAGATAAACTGAAGTACCCAGCAGTACTTATTTCATCCACAATAGCTGAACGAACTTTGTCACTTATTAGACCAATGGGTTCATCACATATTGTCTTGGGTAAGTATGATGGGTTACTTTTGCCAGCATTCCTGTATTTTGAGATATGGCCTGCTAAAAGTGGGTCAAACTGAGCCACAAGCTCAAGAAATTTCTATTCTGCAATGATCCAAATGTGTCATTTGATCCCTGGAAAAGGATCACATCCACATGTTCTGGAATAGTGTTTTTTCACCAATAGAAGGAGGGTCAGTCTCTGAAACACTTACAGGTTTTGGAACAATGTCTGTGGTATTGAGAGAAGATGTTGCTTCTGATGGATTCGCTTTGAAAAATGATGTGAACTTTGGAAGATTTTGGAAAATATCACTAGTTTTTTGTTTCTTTTCTCCTACCTATTTACATTTCTGTGCTCCACTCGGTTGGTTATGTTTCATCCTGCCCCTTATCTCAGTTATCTGAAAAAAAAGATACACAACGTACACTATTTATTTATATATTTATAAATGAAATAAATAAAAAATGAATCAAGTATGTATGACTCAGAAAAATAGGTTGATAATAAAACATAAATTTATTGCAATACATGACAGGATGTGATTTCGTCACATTATTTCGATCTACGTTAGGAGGACACCCTCCCCCCCCCTCCCCCCGGCTTAAGTGGGGATAAGTAATAAAAAGAGAACAGAAAAACAGAGGAGGAGTGTGTAGTGGAGTGTAAGGAAGTCTAACAAAGTTCTGATTTTTCCCATGATTACTACTTCGATGCTTTTTTTTGAAATATCAAATACCAATTTTTAAAAAAAAAATTTTTTTTGTGTGGGTTCCCCTCTTTTGCTCGTGCCCTAAGTACATGCTTAGTCTGCCTATTGGGAAATCCAGCCCTGACTGGCCTTTTTCAGTATATGTTCATTATAGCACCTCGCTACGCAAAAATATCAGAAACTCTTGGAGTATGTCTAGACAGCAAAACAAACAAACAAACCCCTGTGTCTGGCCCATGCTTGTTGGCTCCAGGTCATTGGACTCCAGCTGTGAGGCCATTTCATTGCTGTGTAGACTTCCATGCTCAGGTGGCAAGCCCAGAAGTCTACACAGCAATGAAACAGCCCTGCAGCCTGAGCCTCGTGAGCCGAAGTCGGCTGGTATGGGCCAACCATGGGTGTCTCCTTGCTGTGTAGACATACCCTTTGAGCAGTGTTTCCTGAAGGGAAATGGGGGAAGCACCAAGGAATGGACCACATTGGGAGGCAGAGAAGAGGCATCATGGTCAAACCTCTCACTTGTTCTCCAGCGTCTCAGCTTTCAGTCTTGTCTGTGCTTAAAAGTTTGTGTTTTTTATAGCTACGCAAGCAAAACCCTCCTAGCGTAGACTCATTTATACTGTCCAAAAAGTGTTTCTGATGGTACAGCTTATTCTGATTCGGTGAGCAAAATAAACTATGCCTTTTTGCTAGTATAACTGCTTCTACAGAAGGTTTTTTGCCAGTATAGCTACCGTCATAAAAAAAATCCTCCCCCTTACCTAACATAGCTGTGCTGGTAAAACTTTTAAGCATAGAACTGGCGTTCATGTTTTTATATATAAAAGAAAAAGTTGGGGTTTAGCTGTTATGATTGCAGAATAAACCTGAATGTAAGTGATGCAGCAATACGTACCTGAATCTGCAGAGAGCCTGAAACAATCTCTCTTGCTCTAAACTGCCACAGTCATTTCAGTGAGTACTGACTCATTTGCAAATGAGGGCACCTTAAATGTCTTAAATTTTCACTGCTCTTCAAAGCATTTTAAAAGGAAGATAAGTATATTATGAACCATTTCCCAAGGTGGGAGGCAGGGGATGGAAGCTTTGTAAATGAAAACAAATCTGTAGATTTTAATGTCTCATTGGAATTTAAGGAGTGTGAGATTAGTTTCATTTTTCTGAAGGAGGACTCAACTTTAAATTTTCAAACACTGACCTAGAGAAAAATATATGGGTACAAAAAAGAGAGAAAATATTAGATGGATAATGTGTGAGTGTGTTTTTTAGCATGCTTAGTAAATGTCTAGTATAAAATAACTGCCTGTGATTTTTTTTTCTGTTCAATTAGTTAGATGTGTTTCATTCCATTTGCAAAATTGTTAAAGACTCCATAAAGGCATTTCACCTCTCTAGCAGATTTTTTCTTTGACTTTTTATCAAAAAACATTTGTTCACAATAATGTTCTTGTTCCAATCTAGAACATCTGCTGAAATTACAAATGGAGGAACTTGTAGAATTTCTTCAGGAGACTCTAGCCAAGGATTTCTTCTTAGAAGATGATTTTGTTATAGAGCAGCTCCAAAATTCGATGTCTGAACTGAAACGAGCAAAGTTGGATCTACCAGCAGCTGGTAAGAAACTTCCACCACATATACTGATCTGTACCTTAAGAACTCTTTGAACAAATTAAGTACTGTATATAGTTGCCCACTTGTAAAGTGTTGATTGCCTGCCATTAACATCCATGAATACGTTGCTTCCTCATCACTACAAAGTGGTTATTGTATTTGAATGACTTTTAGGTTTACAAAACAAAACTGCCACCTTGAATCCTGAGCCTGCAACAGTTTAAATAAATAAATAAATAATGTTAGCACTTAATTGCATTTATATGAAAAACACTTAAACTTCCTAGGTTCAGATAACTGTGTTTGAATTAACTTTTATTAAGTTTAACTTTTAAAATGGAGATGTTTACCAGCAAGAAGATAAAAATCAGGGGATGCTTACTTTTCAAGCCAACAAATTTCAGTCCAGGGTTCTATATTGGTTTATAGATTAGCCACTGCACAGAACTGCTATTCCCCCGAAATATAACCAGAACAAAACATTCTCCTTTTGGTCAAATACACCCTTTAAATTCTTTCTAGCTAGTCATCCTTTCTAGATCTTGAACTGATTCACCACCTCCTATCCCTCAGAAACTTTCTCTCCCTATTCTGTAGTAGAAGGGAAGGGGTTATTTTTACTTTCAGAGCTATGTACAGACTGAGTAATGGAGCACTCCTTTCTGCGTAGATGTTCTTTCACCTTTTAAAAAAAAACCCTCCATCTTTAAAAATATCAAATTATCTTGTGATTATTTACAGCTCTCTCTAGCTATATTATAACACAGAAATATGTTAAAAGAATATTATTAAGGTTGCAAAGTCAAGCACTCAGAAGTTTGGAAATGCCAGAATTAAGATTGCTCGGACAACATTAATTTGGCTGCCTCCTGCATATGCATTGTGATACAGTCTTTAATTACATGCTCACTCATTATTTTTTTTATCTTTGTTCATTGTGTGGCCCTAGACTTTATTTAGTGCACACTATTCAACTGTGCTCCAAAAAAAAGAATTATTAATTTCGTCATGCAGTTTCCCCCTCCCACCTATTTGTTCTATCTACTTCAGCAGTTCTCAAACTGGGGGTGGGACCTCTCAGGGGGTCACGAGGTTATTACATGGGGAGTTGCGAGCTGTCAGGCTCCACCTCAAACCCCGCTTTGCCGCCAGCATTTATAATGGCGTTCTATTAAAAATACTTTTATATATATTTATAGAGGAGGTCGCATTCAGTTTTTGTCAATGAGAATTTTCTCGAGTTTTAATAGGATGAGCAACAAGGGTGGTTTAGGTTTGACATTAGGAAAAACTTCCTAACTGTCAGGGTGGTTAAGCATTGGAATAAATTTATCTGGGGAGGTTGTGGAATCTCCATCATTGGAGACGTTTAAGAGCAGGTTAGATAAACCTGGGATGGTCTAGATCAGGCCTGCACAACTCATAAAGCAGTGAGGGCTATATTACTCCAAAGAAAAGAGCTGAGGGCCAAACTCCCTCGGCCCCACCGAAACACCCCAGCCCCCCCGAAACACATCCCCCACCCAACACACACACAGGGGCTGCAGGGAGCCGGGGGCAATGTGATAGGGGCTGGGGAGGGGGAAGGTCCCTGGACCAGAGAAGAGGGCAGCAGTTGGGACAGGGCAGGTGCAACACACAGACACAGACACGTCTCCCCGGGGGATTTCCTGGCTGCCCACAGACAGTTCAACCCCCGCTGTCCCCCCGATCACCACAGAGGCCACCCTGGGACCAAGCAGCACAGTAGCTGCCCCGCCCCCAACTGAAGGGGAGGACTTGGTGGGGTCTTGGCCCAGTCCCACCCCCTGAGCTGCGGCTTGAGCCCAGGCTGGGCGCCCTTCCCCTCGCTCAGCACTTACCAGCTCTGCCTTGTGCCCAGCGCTTCCTGCCTTAGCAGGCCCCCAGAAGTGATGCACTTGCTCTATGCCAGACTAGAGGAGCGGGAGACGGAGACACATTCAGTTCTGGCCATTAGGGCGGTTGGAGCGCGGTGCACGCAGGGCTGTGAGGTCCCCCCCTCTCCAGCAAGGGGCGAACCCAGCAGCCTCACTCCGCCACTTGCCCATGGGCTGCACAGTGAGCCCACGCAAGCCGCATGTGGCTCTAGATATAACTTAGTCCTTCCATGTGTTCAGGTGTCTGGACTAGACAATCTCTCACGGTCTCTTCCAGTCCTACGATTCTATTGTTCTATATTGCAGAGTCAAGAACCCACCCTGATTTCCTCTGAGATGTACAGGAATATGGAAGTAGCTGGAGATGTTTGAGGTGGAGATCAGGGGAGAGAATGATCAGAGGAATAGTGTGGAGAAGGGAGGCTTGGAGAACAAGAACCCTTTGTATGTGTTTCGCCACCCTGGCATCCCCAGGACTCTGAGGCAGAGGAAGCCGTGCTGGAAAAGGGATGATTGGGTACTGGTAGAGAATGGGGACTTGTTTTCTCCCCCCAACTCATCTCATCCTGGTACACAGGGGATGGGGGACTCTAGTTCTCCATCAGCAAATGAGATGGGACAGTTGAGTGAGCTAACTGGGCAGTGGGTTGTAGCGTCCGTCCTTACCTAATAATTCCAGCACATCGAGTATTTCTAGGTTAGGGAGCCTGTCAAGTATTGTATTTGTTCTGCTGGACCAGGCACAGCTCTTTAGCTCAGAGATGTCTCTGTCAAAGCCGTGGAGCATTGACAGAAGTATGAGAGTCCCCCGCTTTGGAGATTTCAATTCCTCCCCTTTGGGAACCCTGTTAACCTCTCCCTCCTCACCTCCTGTCCTTGCCCCCAGCCTGCTCGAATGTGCCTGGGTTTATATTATACAGGAGATATGCACACACTGGTGTTCATTCTCTCTTACTTCAAGATGAAGGAGGGAATCAAGAACGAGGCCGGACAGGAGTTGTCTCCCCATTTTCAGATTCCTGTTGAAAGGAAAAACAGGCTAAATGAAATTTCCCAGTCAGATGTGTGCTCCAGTGGGAGTAAAATAAACTTTGAAAGCACTTTCCATTTGATTTTCTTCTGAAGGAGAAGTGTCAGACTGAGGGAGACCTTCTTATACTGTTTCTCCTCATGATAGAAATCATACTTCTCTTCAGTGTGTAACCCACATTTATACAGTATTGCTCTGACCCCGTTCTAGGAGCTACTCCATATACAGCAGGGGTTTTTAAACTGGGGGTCGAGACGCCTCAGGGTTGTGAGGTTATTACCTGGGGAGTCGCAAGCTGTCAACCTCCACCTCAACCCCACTTTGCCTCCAGCATTTATAATGGTGTTAAATGCAGGACCGGCGCTAGGGGTTTTAGCGCCCTAGGCACATGGCCATTTCGCTGCCCTGCGCTCTGGTCCTGCGGCTCCGGTGGACCTGCCGCAGTCGTGCCTGCGGAGAGGGTCCGCGGCTCTGGTGGAGCTGCTGCAGCCGTGCCTGCGGGAGGTCCACCGGAGAGCGGGAGCAGCGGACCGTCCACAAGAACGCCTGCGGCAGCTCCACTGGAGCCGTGGAACCAAGGGACCCTCCGCAGGCACGACTGTGGCAGGTCCACCGCAGCCGCCTGCTGCCCCTGCCCCCCCCAAACCCTACACCACCACTTCCCCTGGAGCCACATCATCTTGCCCTCACAACCAGGTAAAAGAGGGCTATGCCCTAGTGTGCACACCCCTACAGTGGAATGGACATGTACAATCCCTCAAATAACTCTCCTCCTCTAGGAGCAGCTGAGGAGTAGTAAAGGCAAAGAACAACAAATGCATACCCTGGCAGAGAAAAGGCACATATCCTCCTTTCCAATGAAACTATTTGCTCCAAATTCTCATTTTGGTATCTCACTTGACTTTCGTGTACTGAAATAATGGACTATTGACTGACTTAAACTGGCTAGAGTGTGAAATACATACAAAAATTCCGGAGTTGGAGCATAATCCATGGATTTTTCCCCCTACATCCCACCATCTTTCCAGAACTCAAACATTTACTAGCTTTTCCTATTGAGAAAGACTGCTTATAAACAAGATTGCTAGGAAATCCACCTGCTACAGCTAAGTAGCACGATTTTGGATATTCTGTACTTCAGAATTGAAAACAAAATTCTTTAAAAACCCAGCCTAAAATACTAAGCCAAATATTGTTTAGAAGGTCTTTCAAGACATTAATACATAAAGAAACAAATCTGGTAGTTTTTNAATAATCCTGGCGCCCTAGGTGATTGCCTAGGCCACCTAAATCGAAGCGCCGGCCCTGGTTAAATATATAAAAAAGTGTTTTTAATTTATGCGGGAGGTCACACTCAGCAGCTTGCTATGTGAAAGAGGTAACCAGTACAAAAGTTTGAGAACCACTGATTATACAGAGCTACAGCCTTTGTGATACAGAAGCTGGGTTCTTTAGGTCAGGCAGTAGGAGCTCTTGCTTTTTACATCCAGGGGTCCCCGGTTCAGGCCTTGCTGTTGCCCACTCGTCCTGGAGTGTCACTTGAAAGCAGAAAGAAAGATTGTATTCATAGCAAGTTCTCACTAACGGTAGTGAAATAGGACAAGTGTCCAGTCCTAGGTCTCCCATGGGAAGGGAGCAGGCATGTTCTTTAAGGGAGTGAGATGTGCACTAGAGATACATGTATTTGAGTGTTTGATATATCACAGAAGAAGGGAGTATTTAGGAGTAAATGTCTCTGGGGAATGATGATCCGTGGAGGTGCAGGGCACGTACCTCTACTATGAGAGGAGACTTCGATTTTCCTTTATTTCTGCCTTAGTAGCCTGGGAAACTCTCTGTATGTGTGGTATATTTTTGTTTGGGGTGAGTGGAAGTATTACTCACCTTTTTCACAAAATAAATATAAAATGCCTTTATCCTAATCCTCAGAAATCTAGCAGATTTGAATCCTGTTATCCTTAGCTGAGTAAGTCTGATGCCTCATTTGTTCTTCATATGAATTTCGCAAGCCTTTGATTTTTCTTCACTCTGATCATTTTGGTTTTTCTAATCACTGTCTTCAGGCAATAATATTTTTCTACAGGCTCTCAGCATTCTCTAGACATTTAACCTTGCGCAAATGTCTGTCTGTCTGATTCTGCTACTTGCATGATCTTTAGCCTTTTTATTTATTTATTTTTTACATAAACTTGTCAGATCATTATATGCCATGTAGCAATGCAGAGAAAAACAAGTCTGGTCATGTAAGCATCTATTAGTCTGGAGAAAAAAACATGTTTGTTGTGTTGTTTTTTTTCTCAACTAAAATTGGAGAGAAATACCACTTCCTTTCTTACATTCTTGCACTGAGCAACAATTACACCTTTAATTGTTATGAACTAAAAACGATTTAAAATGAACATAAAAATATAGCCTTCAACAGACTGCATCAGTATCAGTCATCCAGAACTAATTAAGCTCAGTGGAATTCTCCATCTGTCAGTCTTTGTTAGTACAAGAAAATTCAGACACCTTATTTGGCCAGGCTGTGGTCAGATATCAAAAAAGATATTAACTCTGCCCAGCACTTTAAAGTAGTGCAAGTTTCCTCCTGGAACAGCATTCCCTTGGTTTCTTCTTGCATGGATTTAAACTCAGAACCAAAGAGCTCCCTTTCTTCAGAAGAAGGGGAGGGAGATGAAGAGGCAGAAAAATGTCAATATTTGTTTTGATTATTTTTTTTGTTTGTTTAAATGGTTTGTCTACGTGTATTGAGATGGAGCCATTAAATACTTAGTGTGAACATCCAAGTTCCAGGAGCACAATGAGATCACAATCAAGTTAGTTGCCATGGAGCTAGCCATAAAGCATAGGGCACCCACTGAAATGTCGAAGACCAAAGCCAGGAATATTGTTCATAGAGCAGATTGCAGATCTTTAACCTTTCTGGCAGAATCTTCTTGTGAATGAATCTGTGCCAGGATGGCCTCTGCTAACCTGGTGAAAGCTTTAGGAATGTGGAGTGCTTCTGAAGATGCCTCATACTTTCAAGCCCCTCCTTTCATCAAGCCACCAGGAGGAGGACTACAAATGCTTATGTAGAGGCAAGCAACCCTTCTGAGATTTCTCCTCTGCACTCCCTCAAACAGTCTTAGCAGAAGAGAAAACAGCATCTCTTGGGGCCATTGCAATGTAGTGAGGGGTACACGGCCAAGGAACAACTTCTAAAATCTGATAATACGCACTACCTCTAAGTCTTGCGTGACTCCAGTCTCCATCCTCCTGATGGACCCTTTTGGAACAGGCTGTTACTCTGTGGGTACTTTGCTCCGTAGATCAATGGGTAATGGAAGTAACTCATTGAGTTATGCCACTGAGTTCAAAAAACTCCTCAACACAGATTCTTTACTTGCCCAGTGTCAAAAAAATCCTTCGAATTGCTTCTAAATGATGGGAATAACTTCGCACCTATTCTCAGTTAGTCATAGAACCAGTAACAAAATCAATGTGCTTCCAAGAGGCTTGCCTTCACCTTCTCTGTTGACTTTAGGCAGTTGGGTGGAAACTGGATCCTGAATCTAAAGTTCCTGAACAAGTCAGTCAGGTCAGAATTCAAAATTGGAAGATTCTGAAGTCTACTCTTGCAGCAACCTACCATCCATATTATGATCCACAAAGTACAAAAGTGGCCCAAAAATCATTCTGTGACCCAAATCTCACATTTCTTCGTGTCTGTGAAGCCTTCAATGGAGCTACACCAATTTAAAGTAGCTGAAAATTTCTCCGGAGGTCATCTAATAGGCACTGCTCCACTTTTACGTAGGCACTATTTCTGTCAAATTCCAAACTTAGAATCTGCCTTTGTCCGCTTAGTCATTTTACACTCTGTGTGTGTAGTAACCCTTGCTTTAAGGTTTGGTTGCCTCAATTGCACCCAACTTTTCTGTGTGCGGGAAAAATTAGTGGGAAGTTTGAATATTATGTGTTACGTTTTTCACAGATTTTGTTTTCAGTTTAATATTTTTCTGTGAATTCTGCAGCCATGTATGTAATATTTTAGTGATAATCTGCCGAAGGATGTATGCCATTAGCTGTAAATGTTAGACAGTGAAATGCATCTTACGACACTGACAAGTAAGGCAACAAAATTATGAAACTCTGCTTGATTTACTATTTCTGATGCTATGCAACTATTGTGTTTTGTTTCAGAAGAATTTGGGATTTTTCACTTATATGTTTGGAGAAAACAAACGTAGCTATTTTTTAATTTTTATATTGCATTTTATTTATTAACCAACTAAACCAGAATACATTTCTATCATGCGTTTCCTATAATTTTGCTAGTGCTTGTCTGATGTGTTTTTTCCGATGTTATAAAAGGATAGTAGGGCATGGAATAGTGTTATTTCCAGCAATTTTATATATTGGTTCTGCACTATTTAAAAATCTTTTATTGCTTGACCTCTTTAGTTTGCACATTTTTATATCACTATAAATGAAATTATGATGCAGCTGGTGGTAATACAGGTTTTTTTACTGAATCTTTCAGTGCAATTTTTTTCAAGAAATGTAAGAACTAGTGACATAAAATATAATGTGATTTATAACTAGAAAATGTCTATAAAAAGTCACTTTACTTTGACACAAAACTATCCTGGAAGTCTGTTAAGCATTTTTCATTAATTGCATTGTTTTTAATCTAAATACAAGTGTTCATAATTATAAAGTGAGTTTCTGTGACCATCAGCACTGCAAAACTAATACAGCTACAGAAAAGCAAACTGTGTGTTCTCCTCTGCCTCATGCTCCATCATCAAAGTTGCCATCCAAGTTATAAGTCCAGAATCCCCTTTTGAGGAGCAAGAAGCTAGTCTGACTTTCTGATAGCAGCTTGAATTTCCGATACAAGCAGTAACATTTTAAAAAGTCCTTTTTGACTTGTAAATGGAGCAAATAAGATGGAGAAAGGCACTGATGGTAAATAAACACAAAATACCAAGATGTCATTTTAAGTGAATAATTTTTCTGACCCTTTACCATGCCTGAAAACTGTGTTAGAACAAAGTGTGTATATGCTTGTGCTGAAATTAAGGACTAGACTGTTCTTCACCGGAGAGAGCACTTAAAGCACTTTACTCCAATTATATGTCTGTTATTCAATGCAAGAAGCTGTTAGTGCCTACTGAAGCAATTAAACTGTAAAGTCTTGTAGCTGGGATTGATTTCCACTGGGTGGTGACAGAGACTTTTTAGATCAAGTGTAAGTCAGTAGAATAAAAACCCTTTTAATGTGACTCTAATTTCAGATCATTTTAGGACTAGTTATATTGGCTCCTTTGTTTCCCCCCGTTTTTTGCTGCTCTCTGGTTTTTGGTTCTGGTGCTGCATGGACTCCCCTAACTTTAGACACAGGGTAACCAAATCGTTACACGCGTCACAAAAAAATGGCACAGTATCAACTGTGCAGTTTCTCTTGCAGAGTTTCTATCAGATTCCTTTTGAGGAAGGCCCAATAATTAAACGTTTTGTTTAGTTTCTTGGTATGTTAAAGGAGAGGAGGAGGAGGAAGAATACAGTTTCACACCTCACTGTGCATCTAATAGTGGCAGGCTAAGAAAAATCCAGTTGCCCAGAAAGCTCCAGAAAACAAAACCAGCACATGTGTCAATAATAATGTTAATTATTGCTACCAAAACAGCCGTCAGCTGACAGTTTCCACTTCATATTTTCTGTTTTTTTCAGTTGCCCTATTAATATTATCTTTTGGGGCAAATGCATCTTAAAGAGAAAATTTGTTAATCTTTGTAATCTATATAAAAATTGCCAGCCCAGAAACAACTGTTAACATGATAAAATTGTGCCTTGCAGTCAAATAAGTGAGTATGCCCTGAATGTTAGTTGTAAACTCAATCTTTGGACCAATGGTAGAAACAAATTCCAGTTAAGGCAGCAACATTGAGAACACCCTATTGCTAATTCTTAGATGTTCAGAACTGGAGACTCTTAGCAATTGAGCTTAAAAATGGCATTTGAAGGGGTCAAGGTAAAAGTGTGGCTGAGGCTGCAGGTGAAGCTTTAGGCTGAAGTGTGGTGGAACATGATGCAGAACTTGCAAGGGAATATTTGGCATGTTACTGTGACAAGTCATGAGATGTTTTATTTGCATACTTTTTCTCAACAGAGGGGCCTGCGTGCGCTCTCTCTGTTTCTATGGTTATTTGCTTGCTCTTTCACTCTGGGTATTTTTTTTTTTTCCTCAATTTGCTTTTCGTAGAAGTGAGGATATGAACCTGTTTTTCTTTTTCCTCTGTTCCTACCAGCACCCGACATCGTGGTCTTCCTGTTCGCTACTACCCCCCAAGTGTCTCCTGGTATTTTATCTCTGGCTTTTTCACAACATTCATGTACATGATTTGCATGCTTTCTTTGTGAGTTTGAGCCATATATATTTGCATTAATATGCATGGTGATGGGTGTGCAAATTATTCTTCCCGTTTTTATTTCATGTTCCTCAAAGGATTTCATTTTCTTTAATTTTAGGTTAATTTAAAAGCTCTTATTGTTTTCAAGGGCAATAAATTATTCTTGGCATCTACTGCAGTTGGTAGCCCCGTAGAATGATTGTTGGTGGATTTACTGGGAGTGACCAACACCCTAATTAAATATAGTCCGTTCTTTTTGATGTTGTGTTGATTTCTAGTAGGTATTAAACACATATTTTATAGCTTAAAACAAAGTACTTTTTTGTAGGAGGTGTCAGTGGTTTGGAATATACCTTTATGCTGTAAGATTCTTGTTATTGGACCATGCCGCTACCCCATCACTTTTGATGATGTCTTTAGCCTGGATTGCGTTATGGTAAGAGGTGTGCAAACCTTAGTGAATGTTAATCTGAGCATGACTGAGCCTAGGATTCAGGTATGTGTTTTGCTGCTTTGCCTGTTAGGAAAACGGACCATAGCTAACAGAGTTTAGTAAAGTGGCTATATCTGGAGTACAAATGTTTATTGACTGATCCAGACAAGATTTTCCATGTTTGAGTGGGAGGCCAAGTTAATTTGTGTTGCATGGAGGCTTTATGATGAAGATATAAAGCTGTGTCTTTTTTCATCCCATATTTTGTCTTTTGTTTCTATGCAGACTCTAAGCTCCAGTATCATCAAATCATAGAAAGCTAAAGCCTGGTATCACGTTATTAGAATGCCCATGGTTTTATCTTTCTGAACAACAGTTGCAGGCTTGGAACATTTTGGCTGCTCCTCTGGTCTTAGCTTCACAGTAGTGTTCCATAACTAATATTACGGTGTAGGGTTGTCCTGACATCCTTTTTATAACTATAATTCAGGTTAGTGCATACATCATATAAACCACACACACCAGTGCTAATGCACTCTGTTACTGTGAACCATGTGAGAAAGATTACAGAAAATCATCTTCAAAGCAATGTAGAATTCAATAAAAAATGTCTGCAGTATTCTCGCTTGGGGTTTATGAAAGTTTAATGGTAATTAAGAGACCTTAAGTGTGTCGAATTAAAAAAACCAAAAACTTATTGTTCAACCAAGCACCTTTCAAAGGATTCCAATCTGCTCTGTGAATTTCTTCAAGACTGAAAGAGAAGGGAAACAGTTGATGCTTTTAAATGTGTATATGCAAATACAGAAAGCATTGATGTAGGTACTGGAATGCATATTTAAATATGAATGCAACTATTTATTGTTTAAAAATAGATTGAATAGTTACATTTCAAGCATGGAAGACGTTATTGACAAAGGAGGACTACTTTTTCTTAAGATATTTATTGCATACAAGCACATTAAATTATCTGTGTTAAAATTACATCAGTATAGTTACTGATGGGCCATTTTCTTACAACATCCCATAAGTCCTTACGGATCACCTGAAAGTTGCAAACTACTTAACAGCACATAAAACCAAGATCACTTCTGTATAGTTTACGCAAACTTTTTTTTTGAAGGGCATATTGTATGTATTTACTTCCCAATGCAGACTTCATTCTTATCATTAAAATAGACAGTTTAGTGTTACACAGAAGTGTTTCATTTTTGTAAAATGCTGTACTTCTTAATTTAAAAAAATTCATTGAGACAAATAAGATGGGAAAAATTAATGACATATGGCTCTAGTGTTGGAATGTTTATTAAGGGTGAAATTCATCCCTGTGTAGAAAACAAGCACAAGGTCTTAAGTTCTGCATACACACTAGTTGGAGAGCATAAGTGGGACATAAATGATTTAAAGGTTTTGCAGAGCCTCTGTAGGGAGTCAATTCCACCCAGAGAAGAATATGGGACAATTTTTAACTGTGTGATGCAGTGTTCAGTATATTGTCTTGGAAAGCCATCTTTATGAAGGAATCTCTCAGCTTTCTTAAAGCACCTGTCATCATAGTTTCTATGTATTCTATATGGATTGTAAAAAACCAGAACCATGCAGAAGAGCAGTCAGTTCTTCCTTACGAATCGTGTCATCTGTGCGATTTGAGTGCACTTGCTGATTCAGGTTTTCTAAGACATTTATGGATTTTCTATTAGCCCATTCATAGTTTCTCTGCCTTTTTCTGTGTCTTGGAAATTTGTGGGAAAACAATTCTAACTTAACTTTATTTTCTTAATCTTCAACTTGCAAGTTTCACTTGCTGTCTTTTGAAATATAACTGTAACAGAGTGGTACGATCCACCACTCTGCATAGGGATACTGGACACTTCTGTGACCTATCAGGATAGCAAGAGTTAGTGCCTTGCATAAATAAGCTGAGTGAATTCTGCTGACTCTGGCAGGAAGCTTGTTAACTCTGCCAAGTTATGAGACCTTATGATTAGAGTGAAACCAGTGATAGACACGAGGAAACTTAAGAACAGTCAGGCTGGAAGGATTAAGTTTAGGATGATGTTTGTTTTAAATTACCAGTGCAGCAAGATCTCAGGCAGGGGGTAAGTTTGACCTTACACAGCACTGTAGACTTCATTTGGAGCACATTGAGAATGACCACCAGCATACAACAACTATGAAACTGGCATTAGTTAGGGGAGTAGGAAACAGAGACTTTTCTGTTAAACTCTCATTTTGTTACTTTGTCATCTCTCCCACCCTCCTCATGTTTCTGTTTTGTGCACCTGTTACCTCCTGTCTGACACCTAGACTGTAAATTGTGTTTTTATTTGCCTATGCAGAATCTAGCATGATGCGGCCCTGATTGTTGATGGCAGTTCCTATGTGCTATCCAGTGATGATCTCAGTTTCTGCCATCCCCCTCTAATGAGAATCAGCTGTCAAAGATTGAACTCATGTTATTGTTTATACAGTTTCCATGATGCTATTAATACTTCTAATCACTACATTTTAGAGCAGGGATTGTCAGCCTTTGGCACGCGGCTCACCAGGGTAAGCACCCTGGCGGACCGGGCCGGTTTGTTTACCTGCTGTGTCCACAGGTTTGGCTGATCGTGGCTCCCACTGGCCATGGTTCGCGGCTCCAGGCCAATTGGCGCTGCGGGAAGTGGCGCAGGCCGAGGGATGTGCTGGCTATTGCTTCCCGCCACCCCCACTGGCCTAGAGCTGTGAACCGTGGCCATTGGGAGCCGCAGTTGGCCGAACCTGTGGAAGCAGTAGGTAAACAAACTGGTCCGGCCTGCCAGAGTGCTTACCCTGTAGGGCCGCATACCAAAGGTTGATGATCCCTGTTTTAGAGAGACAATTGAGTGTTCGTTCAGGTGCACTATACAAAGACACGGAATGAGTTGTTCATACAAATAACTGGTGGTGATGAGATGTTAACTTTTAACTTCAGATTTTCCAGTGATAGACGAAAGTTGCATGGTCCTGTGTCTCTAGTGCAGCAATGAGGATCAAAACACTAAATTATTTCTCTACCAATGATTTTACATAGCTTTTCTATATAATTTTTCAGCAAATCCAGGGCTTTTTTTTTTCCTGTCCTTGCAGTTTTTACTTAGTAAGCTGATATATGATAGAGTTTATTTGGCTATCCTGTCTGATTTTTAAAAGTTACAGGCAAATTTTCAAACAGATTGTGTAGGGGATACATTTAAAAATTACATACTTAACTTTTTTCTATTTATAATAGGAAGGAAATTGCTGCGTGTAAGTAGGGAAGCTACAGTTTTACGAGGTGTGGAAATAAGACTTATTTACCAGTATTAATTTAGAATGGGAAAATAGCTCTGACTGCTGAAAGGAGAGAATAATGTCAACAGAAATGTTAGTATAAATAGTCATATGGGCATTATCAGACAGGCTGTATAGCTATCATTTCTCGGTTTATAATTAAGTCTTTTACATGGTTGCAATCTGGAATATAGTGTCACCTTAAGAGACTGACATTTAAACATTGAATGATGTAGGATATGTTGTGCTCATAACCAAAAGAGAACTCTCCACTTTTATGCTGCTCTTAAGTAAATGCTTAAGTAAATGTCTTTTACTGCCATCTTTATCAGAACAAGCAGCAAAGAATCTTGTGGCACCTTATAGACGAACAGACGTTTTGGAGCATGGGAGAATACCCACTTCGTCGGATGCATCCGACAAAGTGGGTAATCACCCACGAAAGCTCATGCTCCAAAACATCTGTTAGTCTATAAGGTGCCACAGGACTCTCTGCTGCTTTTACAGATCCAGACTAACACAGCTACCCTCTGATACTTGTCAGAACAGAAATATTAGTGTTTCCATTTAGCATTCAGATTCTGTGATTATGGGGACCTTAGTAGTACCTAGATATTTAAAATAAATTCTCTTCTAACTACAATGACCATAAAAAGAACTGAATTTAAAAAATGAAAGTGGTAAGCATAATCTTGTAACTATACTGTACATATTTAATAGGGTCATTATGAAAAGAGGCTGATTGACTGACAAAGCATTTAAGTGTAACTATCTAATGTAACCATTAGTCAGTTTTAGTGAACTTACTGTTCAATGTTTAACAAAAAAATCTATGTTTAAAAAATAAAAGCTCTTGCATACTTTGATTGTGTAGCTACACTGGGTACCCATTTTTCTTGTGTTTTGAAGTCTCTTGGCTTTGTGTTTCACCTTGCATGGTATAGTTGTCCAGCATAACTGCACACCTGATTGCTTACTTTGTTAGTATAAGTTAAGAAACAAGCATTTATATGCTAGATTTATTTCAGACTCTTCTGGGATCATTAGGGTGTGTGTGTGTAATATAAAGAGCTTCAAAAATTTCCCAAACAGCTGCAAGCCAGTGGCCTAAACCTAATAGGCATATTTCAATAAGGAAGAAGTATGAGCTCAAGGATAATGGCCTTGTGAGAAACCCAGCAGCTCACCTTCAACTGCTGAGGAGGAGTATGGGACTGGGATTCTTACCAGGGTTTTGTCCGTCAACCCTTGTTATGGACTCAATGTAGAAGATCACTAATAAAATTGAAATCTTCCTTCTCTATCTATCTTCTGGAAGGTAGAAACAGCTATCACTTTGTCCTTCCTCCAGAGCCTCTTAACTACTTTGGTAGAATGGGACTTCTTAATCTACTCCTGCACACAAGGTTTTTGTGGGGATGAAGAGGGTCCCCTCCATGAAGACTCCAGTACTCCACTGCTAATTGCTTTCCCAAGCAGCAGTAATGTAAAAATGACGTGACATTTCTCAGTTGCATTTCTTTCCACAATGTTCAGTATAACAGTGGTAAAACAGACCTGGATATTGTTAATTGTACTCTAGTGCTTGGGAAAACTCTGAGCAGCAGGATAGCTGCTGCTGACTCATGAAGACAATCAATGCAGTATTGAGTGCATATTTAGTTCTGCTAGTATCTTTGCAACTGTAAAAGATAGGAATTTAGACAAAGTGTACCTAAAGTCATATTTAGGCACTTCAATAAGTGGTCTGATTTTCAGAGCTGATAAACTCCTATCAAAGATATATAAAATATGTATAATGTCCTTTAAATATATATATGGACATTATATATTGACTAGAAAAAAAAACCCTAGCTCCAAATATAACTGAACTTTGGGTCTGAGATCTAAATCCAGAGTTGAATTTGGTTGTCTAGACTTTTGTCTTTTATGTATTTTGTGTGTGTGTAAGTGTTGAACACACATGCAGAGTTCCATATGAAGAAACTTCAGTTTACTTTTATTACTTATTTTTTAGGTAAAGAAGATGAATTTCCAAAGAAGCCGTTGGGACAAATTCTATTGGAACCTCAGCCTGCCATGCTTAATCTTACTCATATGCTCAATGGACAGAGCAACACTAGTATTTCAAGAACACAGACAACAAGAAGGACAGAAAGGAGACTATCTCCTGAAAAAGTACAAGAAGATTCACCAAATAACCGAAGAATTAATTCACTGGAAAAGAAGCCTTCTTTAAAACAACAAAAGCCTGGACCAGTAGTCCGGAGTGAGCTATCTAAGAATGACGTAGATATCAGAAAAAAGCCTCAGTCAACAGTACAAGACAATTCTAGACAATATAACAATGCAGCTGCTAACCAAAATTCTAATGCTACTTCAGATACAAGAAGGGAATTTGTACCTAAATGGAATAAACCTTCAGATATCAAAGTTATTGAAAAGACTACAAAACTTACCGTGGAAGTGAAAGGTAGGTCAGTAAACCATGCTATTTCAGGCATGCCACCTAGTCCTGGTGAACGACAGCCATTGAATGTAAAGCAAAAGGTGAGGGGTTTGGATGCTGATGAAGGTAAGCGAGAGTCTAACGCATCACAGTATGACAATATTCCAGGTGTTGACCATGATAATGAGAATCCTGTTGAGGAGATGCTAGAAAGAGCTCATCCGCAAAGTCCCAGGAATGTAACACACTCTAGTAGTCCTAGAAAGCAAGGTGCAAAAATTCCTGGCCCACTAAAAATATCCAACAATTATGCCGTCAGTTCCCAACTGAGAAGCCCAAGATATTCATCTCAGTCTGATGGGTCAGATCACAGATCAAATGTTAAACAGCCACCACCATCTTATAGTAACCCACCTGTGTACCATGGAAACACTCCAAAGCATGCCTCCAGCTTAATTAGTGCAAGTTTTGTACCTTCACAGTATAATCATGGGAACCGAACCAACACTTCTGGTAGACCATATGGTTCTATCTTTTCAACAGATTTTTCTCCAGATAAACCACATATGAACTCTTATCCTGCCAATCGCCAAAATGCTATTTCTCCACCTTCTAGTCGAATAGAAGTCTTACCTGTTGATGCCTATCCTGGCAACTCTAGATCACCCTCAGGTGTCAAATTTATAATTCCTCCAGTGGATTATTTACCAGACAACAGAAAGAGGCCGGATGCTACTTATATGTATAGACATGAGATATATAGGCAGCCCTGGAACCAAGAGGCTAACCAAAGCCACTTGGGCAACTTACAGAAGTATGCAGCCTGTCAGCCAACACCTATTCAGGACCATAATCTTCCAACTGTTTCTGTGGATAGTCCAATAAGATATAGGACTTCACCAACCTTGGAAGAACATGGTTCAGCACAATGTCAACATTCAGGCCCACCAGCCCCTGCCCAGCACTACAGAAACCAAAATGATGGGATGTCTATGCATGAATCAGTGCTTCTGTGAGAATCAATCAATGCTGACTAAAAAGCAAGAACTGAAACCATTAGATATATATTGCTGTGTTTATAATTGTCCAAGTCAGTATTTTATACAGAATGTGGGCAGCTCATGCAATTCTCTGATAAAGTAATAACATTATTTCAAAGCCATTTTAAACTTTGGCTGAAAGGTAGTTGAGCTTTTAAACTTGCATTGAACCTATTGAAAGGGATCTGATGCATATAAACATAGCAATAGCAGTAGAGTCATCTGCAAAATGTATCTAACACTACCATGTTTCTGAAATTTAAATAATTTGCACAGAGCTATGATGTTTCTTCCTAGCAACTGTAACACATTTGCAAGCTGTATTTTGACTGACATTACAATGCAGTAAGTGTGCTTGTGCAAATACACAAACATGTACCTGGAGAAGAACTAAAGAGGCTAAAATGTAATGCATTTACTCTTGGGCTAGGTTAGTGAAGTATTTTATTTTAGTTTAATTATTTTCTTCGTAATTTATTTGATAAATGACCCATTCATTTTGGATGGCCTTTCCTGTCTTTATATACAAACTGCCTCAGTAACCCAGGATCTGACTGAAGTTAGAGAGATGCTCTGGGTTGTTAATGTAATCTTACATGGGATGCTATTTCCCAGTTAATCTCCATTCCTTTGGCTGCTATCTTGCCTTTCCCTCAGCCAGAAGGAACAGACAAGCAAAACCATGGAGCCAAAAAGAGTGTCGCTCTGATCTGGCCGACAATGGTGCTTAAAATCAGGACAGTCTGAGTGTAGCAAGTCTTTAGGGTATGGATGAACTTTCAGCACGGAATCTGTACCTTTGTACCCAAGTACAATGTTGCAAAGCAATGCTTTTTGTTCCCATTTAAGTCCTCTGAACTATTTGAGCACACCGTATACAATGCTAGAAGCAGAAATAGTGCTGCATTCTCACGGCATGCAGCCTTACCATGGGGTCTAACTTAGCAAACCAGTCATAGTGTGAGCTACTGGATTGCCAAACAGGCCTCTTACTGGTATAAGAGTGTTGCCAGTCACTTGAAACTTGGGGGCCGAACATGGGGGTTGTGTAGCTATTTTCACCCTCTGTGTGTGGTGTAGGGTTGCCAGTCCTCCAGGATTGTCATGGAGTCTCCAGGAGTTAAAGATTAATCTTCAATTAAAGACTGTCATCTAATGAAACCTCCAGGAATACATCCAACCAAAATTGGCAACCCTAGTGCTATATGGTTGTGTTCAATGCTCTTTCCCATAATGTCAGTTCAATGACATGTTTTGCTTTTGCCCTCCTTTTTCCAGAAAGCAATAGGTTCATGTCCAGGGTTGGGCAAGTGCTGCTGCACTGTCGGGCCATTGAGAGATTGTGTGATGTGCAACCCTGACTGTTAATAAGAAACTTAATAGACTCTTTGTAATTAAATATTTTTTTAAATTAGTGTTTGCAGCCATTTGTACTCTACATTCTCCTTGGCTTTCATCCACTGTGAAAAGAAAAAATGCAGGTTAAGTGGCATACTTGGGGTGCAGTCTTGTGAGCTGCTGAACGTAGGAATTGCCAAGCACTCTGAACTCTCATTGAAGTTAATGAGAGCTGAGGGTAACAGACCTCTTGCAAGACTAAGTCCTTAGAGCTTTTAACAGAAAAGATTTATAATACTTAAATACCAAAACACTGGTAGGTTCTGGGACACTTAAAAATCAGTCTTTGTTTGGGGAGTGTTTTGTCATTTGCATTTTCTTGAGATGCGTTAGCTGAGTACATTGAACACTAGAAAACAGATAAATTTTTCTTTTAAAGAATGAGCTGTAGTGCCTATTCTTGCTGCAGGTTGGCTGTCTAGGTTTTAAGGTACAGAAGTAAAATGTTGGTTTTTTTTAAAAAATGGAAGTAACGTAGTATATTTCACACACTACTTTTGTGTATATAATGAGCGGTGTAATTTGTAATGAACTGGGCAGTTTTATATTTTAAAGATTGCAAACTGCAGTGAAGGAACAGTAGCTAAGCACTACACTGAAAAACTCTAAACTGAAATTGAGATGATGAATATTACTTGGGCTTACCTTAGATCTGATTGCTTACAGCAGCTTAGCAATGTATGTATATAATGTGGTTAAGTGTAATAATCCCAAAGTTTTAACCATGGTTCTGTGATTCATAATAAAATAAAGCTGTACAATTTACTTTGTGCTAGCAGCCTGGGACTGCTCCAAAATATGTATCAACACTAGTAAATACTGTAGATTTTTATATATAAAATATATACACACTATTTTCTTACGTCCTCTGCAACAGTTTTTTAACTGTGTATTCTATTTTGATGTGGTTGCATTTTTAACATGTATAATAATTATAATAATAAAATCTATGTTGTTATGTGTCTTTTTTACCATGTTTGATTATGTTTGTAGGCAAAAGCCATAATTCTGGTCTTCCCAGGATAAACTATTCTTTGTAAAAAAAAAAAAAAAAAAAAAAAAATTAATGCTATACTCTTGTATAATGTATGCCCTATTTAATGTCTGTGTTTTCTTTTAGACCGAGCAATATCAATATAATTCTTAAAATACCTTGTCATTGTTTCAGAAGTTACAGCTTATTGATTATAGTCTTCTTCATTGCTAAATCTAGCCCTCAGCAATGGCTTTAGAAATGAGTCTGAACTGTCATTACTTTCCTGCCCTATGCCAGTGTTCTCACCCTATATCGGTCAACAGTGGACTTATTGACATGATAGATCTATTCAATTTTACTAATCAGACTGAAAAATATAATTTTACTCAGGATTTATGTAGCAGTGATCTGTACTGTCCTGAAGGGAAACTGGCACATCATAGTTTGAAGAATAAAAATTATTTCTGGGTAAACTTCATCTGCCTATTTAAGGTAAATATATTGCAAGCATCAAAGGATTTATTCATGTTAGTTACCAAAAAGCTCAATATTACAGGAAACAGTAGGAGACAACTCTATCTATAGCTTACAGTAAGAAACAATTCTAAATTGGCTGGTGTAATGGATTAAATGTTCTGACTGGAGCTTTTCCTTCTCTGCTTTTTATAATTCTAAAACATACAAGCAGTAAATATAGCTCCATAAACAAATTTAGGGCCCATTTTTCCCTTCAGTAACACTGGTGAATTCAGTGGGAGTTGTACCCACACAATTGAGAGCAGAACTGAGCCTTTATGGTAAAAGTAACATTCGTCCCAACATCCTCCACAAAAATGAATTTAAAAATGCCAGCACTGATGCTGAGGAGCTTAGCAACTCCTTGGCCATGGCTTCGGAGAGCTGCCTGAATGTTAGTCAAAAACACACCTTTGAAATGAACCGCTCAATTCCAAAATTAGATTTGAACAGTAAACAACATCAAAATGTCAAAAAGACAGAACAGCCTAGCGAAGCAGAGAGGTAAATCCCTTTGATTCCCTGAGGAACACAAGTATATTTTACAAGAATATTTTTTTAAAGATTCCTACCCTGAGTTTCACATTATCCCAGATATGACTTTGAAATTGGACTTGCAAGTTATAGATTTTTTTATCTCCCCCGTTGAGTCCCATTACACTGCCTGCACAATATATGCCATCACATGCCCACCTTGTCTGTTCCAGCAGTGTGCATTCTGCTGCCAGTACTTCAGTGAGGAAAAGACCCTTTTTATAGTTCTGTAAACATGGCATGCTTATGAAGATCTGTGAATGTAGCATAGTTAAAATTTAACAACATTTTAACCTGCGTAGTTTGTCTTAGCGTTTTCCTTTTAGAAAATGTTAAGCCAACACACATGCTTTTCAATACACTGTCATAACAAGGCAATAGCTAGATCAGTAACAAAAAATCTGGACCATGATGGCAGTAATTTGAACATGGCCTTTAAAATGGTTGCCACATCTATCAGGCATGAGGAAAGAAACTTTTGGGGCTGCTTGGTGCCAAAAGGAATTTTTTCTCAGAACAAAGAACCTGAGTTCTCCTGAGTTTCTTGGTCTCCCCACTGCCTAGCATTGACTAGTTTTGTTTGTACATGTATTGTAATGCATCAACAGAGAACCACTCATGCTTTTTACAGGTACAAAAACTAGAGAGTTTGAATCTTCTGAGAACCAACATTTCATCCTCGCTTTTGACACTGATTTTGAAGTTGGTTTGTTCTGCTTATGGTATTTGGGCAGCTGTGCTATACTTCATTTTTCTTTTCTCACTTCATTCTGGTAACCTCCCTTGACCCCTTCTCTGGAGTTACCTGAACAACTGTGTTCCATTCCTCCTCATCTACTGCTATTCAGTGGTAATGGCTGTCAAGATGGTTAAGACAGCAGAGGTTATCATGTTTCTTCAGCCTTTTTCAGACAATGTCCAAAGCAGAACTGTATTCTGTGCATCGAATGCATTTATCCACAAGCCTTAATGATAAAAGTTTATTTAGGGGCACGGTTACATATTATACATGTTCTAAGCCTCTCTTGTTGTGGAAACTTTTTTTCAAGGGATTTTTAAAGGCTTTCTTAAGTGTATGTGAGTAAGAGAGTGTGGTGTATTACTGCTGATCTCTGAAGATGGTCACACTTCAAGAATACAAAAGGAGTAGGGACAAATTCTTTCTTGGATATATATTTACACATTTCCCTTCACCACTCCACTTATTGTCTGTCTCCTCTTTCTGCCTCCCTCTCTCGCCACTTTAGCTCTGACTGTGGTGCTGATCTGTCTGCTTCCTTTGTCCAAGAACTCTTTTAGAACAATGGCTAAAATGATGCTGCATAGGGAGACAACAAATTAGAGATGAGATTGGAGTTATAGAAACTGCTAAGGATATTATCTGGGTCTCTCCCTCCATATTTAACAATGCAGGTGCAATTCAGAAGGAATTACTAGATAAAAGGTATGTCAGCCTTCTTAATGGATAGTAAGATATTCAGCATAGTCTGAATTTGCACACCTTTTCTTTTGGGAAGATATGTGTTCAAGATAATTATGAACAGGTGTCTTCCCCACCATGCTTCAAACGCAGTCAACGTGATGGTTATTTTTATTCACAAAAAGAACTCCAAATTCAATGAAACAAAATCCAGGTCAAGCCCATGCTTGTCTATTCCTGGCGTTTCCTCCCAAGGGCTGTTCAGCCCACACCCTCGATCCTCTGTTTTAAGAGCCACATCCACCTCTGCTAGTAGTTAATGAGCCATCTGCAATGGTTGAATCAGAAAACCACACTTCAACATTTTCCATCACCACCACCTACTAGGTAGGGAGGGGCTTTGAGGCAAACAGCCACCCTGTTATACGAACCTTGTAACTGTGGATCCAGCACAAGCATCAGGTGAAGTGGACCCTTAGTGAAGATTATGCCTGAGTACCTCCAATAATTTGAGTGACTAGCAATCCTTGGTTACATTCAATTTTTGGGAGCCCGACTGGAGACACCTTCTGGGGACTTGTTTTTCATAACATGCTGAGCACCTACCTTCTGAAATCAGGCACCCTGATGTGCAGGATCATTCACTTAAAAAAAAATAAAAATTGGGCAGTACAGAATTCTCCCATTGACCTAGCACTGTCTACACCAGGGGTTAGTTGGCTTAATTGCATCACTCGGGTGTGGATTTTTCACACCCCTGAGTTACAGTTACACCAACCTAATTTCCTAGTGTAGATCAGGCTTAAGTCAGCAGTGTCCGGCGTAACAAATGTGTGCATAGTAAAGTTTTCTATATCAAACGGAACAGCATAGGTTTTCAGGTTAAAATCCATCAGCTAGAAACTTCCTTGAAAGCCACAAATTAACTCCTCTGTAAAGAAACTAAGGGATTTTCTACACTACCGCGCAGGATCAATCTAAGATACGCAACTTCTGCTACATGAATAGCGTAGCTAAAGTTGATATACTTAGATCTACTTACTGTGGTGTCTTCACTGCGGTAAGTCAACAGCTGATGCTCTCGCATTGACTCCGCTTGCACTTATTCTAGTGGAGTACCAGAGTCAAAGGGAGAGCGCTCAGCGGTTGATTTATTGCATTTCTACTAGTCGCGATAAATCGCGCCCCCTACTGGATCGATCACTGTCCACCAATCCAGTGGGTAGTGTAGACAAGCCCTAATTGTGTAACAGCAGATTAACCTGACACCAACTAATTAGGCAAACACTCCAGACACTAGATTTAGTGCTTCCTTTCAAGTTCAAGCTTCTTGTCCTAACCTTGGATGCCCTTCACAACTCTGCCCCTTTCAATCATTTGTCTGCCTGCCTTGTTCCATCAATTCTGCCACTGCTGCCAGACCTGACCTGCACACCTGTCTGTCACTCCAACAAATGTCTTCTCTCTAGCTTCTGGATTATTACCTTTTCCATGATGCATCCTGCCTGCATTGAGCCTTAATACTAGCTTGAAGCTCCTCCTCAAAACCCACTCCTACCACTGACTACAAGAAATCAGCCAATCTGTAACGGCTGGGTTGAGGGGCAGTTGGGGAAAGTAAATCTCTTTAGGTGATTATCAAAAAAACCAAAATGTATACATGAATATAAACATGTATTAATGGCTGTTTGAAAATACATATAGTTAATGGTTTCCATCTTCCCCACCTCTTCATATGTTGCTTGTCATCAAAGGCTATGGATCTTGCAGAGACCTGAGCACCTGCTTGATTTTGTACACTGTGAGCAGTCCCATTGACTGATCTGTGTATGGTTTTGCATAATCAAAGCCTCGGGTTGTAAGATTTTTGGGTCAGGGACCTTGTCTACCTTTTTGTGTTTATATAGTAGCTGGCACAGTGGCTGGGGGGCGGGGGCAACCGTGACTGGGATAAACCAGGCACATTGCCACTGTGGAAATATTTAAGTAGCCGCAAGCTCAGCAGGAGATAAATAGCCTATTTTAGCTGTAGTGTTAGGAAGCTCTTTGCTAGAGTAAGTCGTTAATTTGCAATTAAGGGAGTTCATCCACTCTTCTTAATTGTACCTAAACCTTTGTTGCTATAAAACATGATATGCTACATTGCACACGATTACAAAATGCGTTAATAGCAATATCATCTGGTGCTCTTTCTCTGCAGCCAAACTACTAAGCTGGTAACTTAAGTTCCACTTCCAGCAATTGTTTTACCAGGCTTGCCCGATGAGAGTTGAAAACACTATCTTCATAAACAATCAGACGAGTCCCTTGTAAGTATTCATGGCTGTTCAGATAGTAAATTTTGTTTTTTATGGAAAGTCACAAAGAGGTATTCAATTTTAATCACTTCTTTCCTCCACCGCCCCTCCTTGGACAGTCCCAAGTTTTGCCAAAGTATTAATGGGAAGAGTAAAACTGCTGTTGAATGCTGCATAATTCCTCCATCATTTTAACTTTCATGGGCTCTAAAATTGCTGAAACTTGTACTGTTGTGTTCTTCTGTGCTCCTAGTGGAATAAAATTCTGTCAGAAGGAGTTATGGAGAGGAAGAAAAGAATTTAAGAATCTAAATAACTTTATAAAAGAGCATGTATCAGATGAATCTTACAATCATAGAAATGTAGACTGGAAGGGACCTCAATAAGTCATCGAGTGCAGCCCCCGTGCACTGAGGCAGGGCTAAGTATTATCTAGACCATCCCTGACTGGTGTTTGTCTAACCTGTTGTTAAAAATCTTCCATGAGAGAGATTCCACAACCTCCCTAGGTAATTTGTTCCAGTGCTTAACTACCCTGACAGTTAGGAAGCTTTTCCTAATAACTAACCTAAATCTCCCTTGCTGCAAATTAAGTCTATGACTACTTGTTTGCCTTTTCCACTAGGACAGGGCAATGTATCATCCTCTTTCTAGCAACCTTTTCCATACTTGAAGACTGTTGTCACGTCCCCCTCTGTCTTCTCTTCTTCACACTAAACAAACCAGTTTAAAAAAAAAATTCTCATCGGTCATGTGTTCTACAACTTAAATCATTTTTGTTGCTCTCCTCTGGACTTTCTCCAATTTGTCCACATGTTTCCCCAAGTGTGGTGCCCAGAACTGGACGCAATACTCCAGTTGAGGCCTTATCAGTGCCAAGTGGAGTAATTACTTCTAATGTCTTGCTTACAACACTCCTGCTAGTATATCCCAGAACGTTTGCAATTTGTGCAACAGTATCACATTGTTAACTCATATTTAGTTTTTGATCCATTTTCATCTCCATGTCCTTTTCTGCAGTACTCCTTTCTAGGCAGTCATTTCCAATTTTGTATTTGTGCAATTCATTATTCCTTCCTAAGTGCAGTATTTGACATTTGTCCTTATTGAATTCCAGCCTATTTATTACAGGCCATTTCTCCAGTTTGTCAAGATCATTTTGAATTCTAATTCCAGTCCCCCATTACCACCAAGTCCTGTGCTTTCGATCATTTTGTTAGTTTCAAACAAGCCTCTTCCACCTCTTCTTCCTGAATAGGTGGTGTATAGTAGACTCCAGAATAACAACACCCTTGGTTTTTTTTACCCCTTTTATCCTTACCCAGAGACTTTCAACAGGTCTGCCTCCCATTCCTATCTTAACCTCAATGCAAATGTATACATCTGGTATATGAGGCAACACGCCCTCCTTTTGTCCTTCCTGAACAAGCTGCTCCCTTCTATACCAATATTCCAGTCAAGTCTTTGTGATGCCAATTATGTTGGGTACTTATGGTACACTGTGCACCCATTTAACTTGTTAAAAACTACCTCTGAAGGGGGCAGGGATAGCTCAGTGGTTTGAGCATTGGCCTGCTAAACCCAGGGCTGTGAGTTCAATCTTTGAGGGGGCCATTTAGGGATCTGGGGCAAAAGAAAAGTAGTTGGGGATTGGACTAGATGCTTCCAAAAGTTATGACTTTGGGCACAAAAAAAATGTAGTTTGGGAAGGGTATAAGCAGGTCACTTTCAATGCATCTCTCTTATCCTTAATACTTTTTGTCATATATTTTTTCCCTTCTCATCTAAGTGTTTTCTTACAGAGGCCTTCAGCCTCCAAAATAACATTTTTAGCCCTGGTAATTACTTCAATATGACCTCTGTAAAGGTAGATTGACCCATCCTCTCTTTAGACATGAATCATGGTCTGGTATATAGAATCTCTCTAAACTGGGGCTTCATAATTTCCTTTTCACTTGGATTAATGGGTCTCGTAGGAGGGGAGTCAAAAACTTCCAAAATTTCTAACTCATTCCTGATTGGAATGATGAAGGAAAAATCCTACCTGCGAACAGAGTGCTATATTAGTGGCCACACTTGTAGAAAGGAACACACGTCATACGCAATTTGAGCTACCCAATATTTTTAAATAGGTTAGGGAAGGTAAAGGCAGTTTTTGTTTGATTCCTTAGGTTTGGATTTTACGTGTGGTGGAAGGGTGCCAATAGGACCATCTTTGGTACCTTGGTCACTGAGCACACAGGAACTCAGGTGGAGGAGATAATGGAGGAAGGAGCTGAGCTACCCCAGACTCCCCTCCCACTGCAGCCTGTGAGCCTGTGTCAAAGGCCATAGTTGTCAGAGTCTCTCCACTGATTTCAGTAAGCTGTGGATTAAGCCCTAGGATGCAGAAGCTGGAATACTCCACAGCCTGTACTGCTATCCTGAAATTCCTCTCTTACGGTACTGTTAAGAATATGTAAAATCAATTGTCATGAGTTTATAATTGCTTCTATACATAGAGATAATGCTTTGCACTTACAGAGCACTCAACCAACATTAATGCTCACCACACTCCCATATGGTAGTTATGTATTATTATTCCTACTTTTAGTGTACCCATGGCTAAAGGAGGTTAAAAAGGTTGCGTCTGATTTTTCAGAGAGCTGAGCACTCGCAGCTTCTATTGACTTCAATAAAATATGTGGGGGCTCAGCATTTCTACAAATCAGGCTCTAAAGGACTTACTAAGGGCAGAGAGAGAATCTTGGGTTTAAGATTCAGACATTCCCATGATGCTAAGAACCCCTTAACGCCAACTGGTAAAGGGTTCACTGTGTTGTAGCAGTAATCCCTGACAAGCCTGACAAACTCACCACACCTAACACATTGCTTTCATAGTGTTTATCCGCAGCGGAGCAAGAGAGGTATCCAGTAAAAGCTGATAGCATATCACTTCTCGTAATTGTTATGAGATGGATGGATGATATTTAAGGAGTTGTGTATATGTACTAAAATGTTTTAAAATCTGTATCCAAGGCAGAGCTGACAAGTTTTGGATCAGACAAAGGATGTGAATTCGCCTATGAAAAACACAATGGAAGCTTCAAATCAACAGGGGGATGGGAAGTCAACAGGAGATAAAAGGAGAGAATAAACCGGGGGGGGGGGGGAGAACGGGTCATCTTCACTCTGGAGACGAAACAATGCACTTTGGGGCTATAAAAAGAAGATGAAAGGACACCATTTTATCCTTTTCTGAGGAAGCAAAAAGGGCACTTTTAGCATTCAGGAAAGCGGGATCCCTGCCACGTTGGTTGGAAATCCTTTTGGTGAGGGAAGCTGCTTTGGACAAAAGTTTTTAGCCTGTTAAAGTTAAGTTTATGCTTTTAAGCTTTATGCTTTTTGTGTTTTATAGATAACCATTTCTAGTTACATAATCCATATTCATAATGTTATGCTTTGTTTTCACTATAAATCTATCTCAGTGCTGTGATGTAATCTTGGAGTGCATCCTCAGTTGAGCTAAACAAATGGGGAGCGGGGGGCTTCACTGTTCCCCTGGGGACAGTGTACCTGGTAGTTTCTGAATGTTCAGTAGTAAAGGGCTGGATATTGCCAGGTATGTGCTCTGAGGACGTGGGGATCAGTGTGTACCTATCACTAGCCTGCATGGAGAGGGTGAGCTCTGCACAAACCTGAGACATACATGGAGGTTTTTTGCCTTCCTCTGCGGCATGGGGCACGGGTCACTTGCTGGTGGATTCTCTGCACCTTGAGGTCTTTAAACCACGATTTGAGGACTTCAATAACTCAGACAAAGGTTAGGGGTTTGTTACAGGAGTGGGTGGGTGAGATTCTGTGTCCTAGTTTGACTTCCTGCACAACGCAGATGATCATAATGGTTCCTTCTGACCTTAGTTTATGAGTCTATGCTTGAGTGGCCAGCGGCTCTTGGTTTCAGGGAGCTGAGCTACAGCAAGCACAGACAACATTGCTTTGTGCTATGGGCAGGTGATGGTGAGGTGCTTCGCAATCCAAGGGGGCATCATAGTTCCTCATACCTGGATCCCTGCTCAGACCAACAGAGATGCCCAATTCTATACTAGACCATAGTTTTATTTTAGAATAATTAACAAAGCCTCCTAATCTTGCATTTTTCTAAATTCTACTTCAATTGCAGTGCGGTTTGTAATGAAAATCAGCTGGCAGTTTATTATAACTTATGGTACAACTTAAAACTTTATGGTAACTTCAAAAATGGTAGTAAGTTTAAGTGACAAAGGAGGAGTGGAATTTTCCCCTTCATTAGGAAACTGATTGTTAGTGAGCTTAAAAGGACCCTGAAGAAATTTAACCTGCTTCCTCCAAAACTGCATTTTAACGTTTCATTCCAAAATATTGTCACTGCAGTGCTTCTTTCTGTCTAGCAGAATTTATCTCAAAATATTTCTCATCCCATTGCTTTTGATAAACTACTTCTGATCTTCTGTCTGCTTGCCTTTGTGGCTTGAGGTATATTCTTTTGTAGTTACTGGGCACCATATTTCTCTATCAACTCAAATTGGTCTTTAAATATTAGATGTACAGTATATATTAGAGGATCAGTTCTGAATGGCTCCTTTTGTTTGCCTTTTGATTTACCATTGTTAACTTTTCAACTAGTGCCAAGGATGGGAAAAATCAGTCTAAACTGGGGAGCAGAACAGATCTATGCTAAAGTAGGAAAGACCACTGCAGAACAAACTTGAGAATGAACTCCCCAACCTCACTATTCCTAGCATGTATATGGTCTTACACCATCATCCTGCAAATACACAGGACTTGACTTCAGTGGACCTACTTGCGTGAGAAAAGGTAAGCACATATATTACAGTGCTTGAAGATCGAGTCCAATGGTAGTAAAGCTAGATATTCCATCAGTGCTTGCAGGTTTGGGGCTGTAGTTTATAAACTGGGAGGTGTTCCTACCTCATTGTAAAGCATCTCATGCAGAGTTGGCAATATACAAATAACTCCTTTTTTTCTGCCCTCTCATTTTTTAAAAAATATTTCTTGAATCTTCTATTTCATTCACTTTATTCTGTTCTTAATTAAAAAAAGGTGAAGCTTTTGTGTCAATTTAAAAATGCAGGATCTGAGCTCTGGTTGATGCTGAGCATTCTTTATACATTACCAAATATTTAGGTTTGCTTTAGTTGTCAGACAAACCTCTCGCTCTGTGCGCTCATTGTTAATCCATCCTGGAAAGCATTTTCTACTTTTTTCTTTTCCCCAGTGGCTTTTCTTTCTTTAAAGATATTGTTTAAAAGATGCTGTTTGAAATGAAATTGCATTGTAAATGCTACAGGATGCTCAAAAACCTCATAGCCTTGACATCTGAAGTCTTCCAGAACAAGTTGAGCGGGCTCTGTATTTGAAGTGGCAATACAATGCTAAGATGTAGCAGAAGGGAAATGAATCACATTAATTCTAACAGACTTCAAGAAACTTATTGCAGCTCTGCAAGTTCTTTACAGCTTTGTTCAGAGGTCCTTAGTATAAAGAAGTGTTGAAATCAAGGACAAAGATGCAGACAAAGACTGCTGGAATATGGAGGGTTTACGGCAGAACTTGTATGAAAGCTTCATTTCTTCATTCTGACTTCTTTCAGAATTTAAAGAAACCTTCAACAGCTCTGAACACAAAGGCTGAACAAGTGACACTGTCTTTTTGGCCTCTGAGACTAAATGGATTCTTCATTGATAATTACATATAGCAGTGGACTATTGTGATACATGGTACAATCTTATCCCCAAGGTTAAGTTTTATTTAAACTGGAATTTGGTAGGCTACCAAACCCAGAAGTTACCAGCCTAAATTCAGAACCTAAGTTAGTTTAAAAAGAACAACTAGACTGGTTTGGATGAAAAATTTTTTTTAAACACTGTTCAGAATCACAGCCCTGGAGTGAAGAAGAGAAGGTAAAGGAACATCCATCAGTAGGGATTATAGTTTTATATTTTAGCTCTAGGGATAGAGACAAACCAGTGGAACTCTGACCCTAATATTACCAAGATCCATTGGTTTCCCTGGGTCCTTTCGGCTAAAACTTTTCTTCAGGCACACACCTCTCCTATCTTAGTTGCTGCAAATTTCTTTTCTCTGGCCCCTTTGAAACTCATGTTGCCCTCGTCTAGTTTATTAAAAAAAAGTTGCTAATTACCTTACTCATCAGTCCAATCCCTCTCTTTGAAGCCCTCCTTGGGCTCCCCCGTATTCTCCAGTGCATCAAGTTCAAGCCTCTTGTCTTAACCTTGAAGTTCTGCCTTTCCCAGCTTATCAGCTCTTAGCTTTTTTCACATTGCTTACCTTTAAGGCTCTCTGATTGGCTTCTCCCATAAGGACTCTATGCCTTCTTCCATGTCACCCATGCACATGGAACTCCGTTCTGCACAGCCCATCATGCTGACCAGTATTCTCTTATTGTTTCCTTATACTCCTCCATCGGCATGCGTCTGTCTATACCTCTGTTGTTTCCTGTCCTATGCTTAGATTCTGAGTTCTTGGGGTAGAGACTGTCAGTTCTGTGTTTGTACAGCACCTAGCACAATGGGGTCATGGTCCATGACCAGGGCTTTTAGGCACTATGGTAATACAAATAATTAATGATGATAATGCATAAATTCCATCTTCCCTTTAAAAGGAGTGATTCCGGATGGACAGCACTGCAGTGTTAGGCCAAGATTTTCAAAAGTGACCAATGATTTGGGTGCCTCAGTTTCTGGACATGTGTATCTGAGGCACCTCAAAGGGGGCCTGACTTTCAGAAAGTGCTGAGCATCTGCCCTATGAAAATCAGACCCTTTGAGTCGGCTCCAACTGAGCATCCGAAATCATTGGTTACTCTGGATTTTCTTGGCTTGAAATCGTCTGCCTCCCCTTGATCTGCAGGAACAACCTCTAACAGTACCTTGACGGCAAGTCTCTCTTTGCCCATTCAAGATATTTGTTTTTCTGCAAGAACTGCCACTGAGGGCCTCAGTTGAGGATTCCTGTCTAAAAAGAGTTGCATTAAGATTTTACAATTATTTTGTGATGTGGATGGTGCCAAAAACTTCTAACCGGTCAGGAGACTGTGCCTGAGAAGCAGGTTCAGGGTGGGCAGCAGAACCCAGAACCGGAATTACTAAGGAAATATTTTCTTTCTTTAAACAGTACCGAGATGTGTTGTGGAACTAACGTTGATCAACACTCTCATGTACAACTATGGGGCACATTCATGTTTTTTTTTTCCAGATTTGCAAAAACACCTCCATAGACAATGGCCTCCGAAACAGCACTGCAGAAAGGAACCATCTGTTTCTGCATTTGAATAAAAGGGATTTGACCCTAAGCACATTGATCAACATTTCAATGCAAACTGCATCACTGAATATATTGTCCATCCATGTCCCTAGACGTTCACCAGCATTCGTTTTTTTTCTAAGCCAATATTGGCTGAACCACTTAAAGTTAATTCCTCACTGTAGTTATTACACTGGTTACTTATAAACAACATGGATTTTTCATTTTGATGTAGACAGTTGTAGGCTTTCTCCTTTAGATAGTTCTGAAAACAACCCACTCAGCATTTATAAACTTGAGATGGCCAGTGTTGAGGTCCTCAGTGCTTAGGCACAAAATGCGTGCATTATATTTTTCTACTTTCCCTTTCTCCAGCTCCCCTGGTCCATACAGTATTTACAAAGGAGAGCTCTATTTATTGGCCATTTGAATACCCAGATAGATTTCACAATACTTGTATGGGGAAAAAACACTCACAACATCCTCATGTTATTGCCAAAGGATCTGTGACCTCTTAAAAGTCTATAAGCTCTTCACTTCATTACAAGTGTTTACTGTCTGGAGTTTGTTGCTGAGAGAGGAGCAATTCCTGGCAGCGGCATTGTGGACTTTACTACTTATTGCAAAACTGCTAAATGTTTTTGGTGATTACTAGTTGTTGTTGTTGGGGCGCTTTATGGCCCTTGTACAAGTGCTGTCTGCCAGGATCTAATGTACCTGATAATGGTGGACAGGGAAAGCTCTTCATTTATGTGATCTGTAATGTTGTTTGCTGGGTTTCATCAGTCGTTTCCCTCTTAATCGCTGTTAGCTAGCAGCTCTGTGTTCTTGGGGAACCAGGGCGCAGTCTGACTCACCATACACCTTCCCCGTGCCCCTCAGCTTCTGCTTGAACCAAATCTGCATCAGAAGAAAGATTTACAAAAAGCAATGAAAAGTCAGTGGGAGATGCACCTGAACCTCTGGGATAAGGATGACAGGATTAAGAAAACTCCTCTAGCCTCATTTGCATCGAAGATGGGACAGGTAGGCATCTCCCCCATTAGCATACAGAATGGAGAACAGAGATTCCAAGGCAAGAACTGCACTGAACTCTGGGACCAGAAAAGCAGGGAAGCAGTGCATTGATGAGGGATCTCTGCTCCAGATGTTAATGAACCTAGGCCTGCACACACCCAGCTCAGCAGTTATCAGACCAATTCTAGTAATGAATCCTTTATTGGTATTCAAAATAGTGAAGCTCCCTAATTGCGTTGTGAGTTCCCGTTGAACCATTGTTGTTTCTCTACAAAAACTCCTGCCCATGTAAGTGTTTTGATGCCTGGATCTGAAATCTGCATCGGTTCCATTGGAACTTCAATTCCTGACTGATCATGCTGGGGGCTCTGCCTGTCTCCAGCACTCCGGACCCTCAGCTACTACCACTACCTGGGACCCCTGATTGATTGCAACTTCACGGACCGGTGAGAACTCAGCGCTCTCTCTTTCTCTCTCTAGGTACTGCCTTCTGATCTTGACTTGTGTGATTAGTTATAGTTTTGTAAACCTGACTTTTATAATCAAATTTAAGGTAGATTTAATATTATCATTGTTTTGTATGGTTCCCCTTATATGGTTATTACCTGGCAATAAATAATTTTCATGATTAAGCTGGTTGCCTCTCTCCCTCTCCCCGTCCCCTCGTGGATGTTTTTTGGTTTCCTTATTGGCTCTACAGCAATGCTCCTTGTACCTGAGCTAAAAGATCCCTACAGCGCCCAAAAATCCTGTGGGGTTTGCTCAAGTGCGTTACCACCAGAACAACTGTAACATCAAAGTGGGAATAGTGACATGCTGAACCTGGGACATCTGAGGGTGGCAGATTGAAAGTGCTGCTCAACTCAGCCTGCTCAGGAGTACTCTATTCTGGTGCGGTGCCCAGGGCATATGAGAGTGACAGCTTGGAAGTGTTGCTCGACCCAGCCTACTGAGTCCAGGGACATATAAGGGGTCAGCTTGGGAATGCTAATTAACCCAGCACTCTCAGACTTGCTCTGTTAATGTATATATGTTCGTCTGATTCTGGGACTGGAAGAACCTAGCCCTGGGGAACCTAGGTCCTGCAGGATAGCTCCATTGGGAGAGGACTTGCAGCAGGGAGAAGTAGAGCTCCATATGAAAACACAAGTGACACAAGCTGTACGTTGATGGAAGTACAGAACCACCCCCACCCAGAAGCGTACCCCAAAGTAATGGACAAAGCTGATAACAGAGCTTAAATGGTTTCATGCACCAGCCAAGGGATTTATAGTTTCAGGAAGAGAGAGACACCGCATCCGAAGGTGAGAGAGTCAAAAAAGCATCCTGCCCCCAGCGCACATTCACATCTTCCAGTTTGTTTCCAGCTCAGAGATCAGCATTTAGCTGGAAGCTGGCAAAGCATTTTAAAGAGACAAGTGCGAATGAAACCACAGAGCATTCCATTTTCTTTCAGAGCTCCCTGTATCCCCATGGATGGAGCTTCTTGAAAAATGAAAAAAATTTTGACCAATCTTTTAAACTGGAGCATGTGTGGTTTCCAGTCACGGATCCGCAGGTTTGGGGCTGTGGCCCCAGCTTTGGAACTGTCCTTAAGAAGAGCCCCTGCAGCTTGCCAGACCACCTAGGGCTCTCACTTCTTCAGAGGGAAAGCCACACAGCTTCGCTCCCTCCTTAAATGGGGCTTCTAGGTCTGCAGCACTCCTGCTTCGCACCGCAAGCTCTGTTCAGCGAGTCCAACCGAGACAGACCCCGGATGGAGACTTGTACGCTCTCCGGAGATTAACGCACCTTGCCAAGCCTTTGTGGTGACACACACACAGCACTGTGGGGTTATTAGGCAGCTGGAACACAGCACAGGAAGTCCTTAGCTTAGCATGAGAAAAGAAAGTTAAAGCATAGTTTAGTCTGGTTAGCTGTAGTGAGCCCCTTGGTTCAAGCATAGTCTTTGGTGAGAGAGCTAGGTTGCACTTGACCTGGGATGAGTGACTGGTCCTTTGGGACTGGGAGTAACCTGAATAGTATTGGGATTTTTGGTATATGGGGTCATCTATCATAAAGGCAAGCTTGCCTAAGTGGCAAGATAGACTGGAGCAGGGCTTAAATTCTCAGAGTATTTCCTGGAACACCCCACCCCCCTTCTCCGTGGGAGGCGCTGGGGCTCAGGGCTTCAACCCTGTGGTGGAGGGCAGGTGCTGGGGCTTGGGGCCAAAATATTTAGCTGAGCTCCACTCTGGATAGCTCCAGCTGAATTTAAGCCCTGGACTGGAGTAGAAGGGGCCTGTCTGTGACACCATGTTAAGGCTATTACAATACTTAAGGAGTTCACACTTAATACTAGGTTGGTGAAATTTAATTATAGAACATACAACTAGTTTGGGGTTTGTGCCCTGGTTTGTAACACTCTGCCCTGAGCTGCTCGTCAGCTGCTCCAGGGAGCTTGATTGTCGTTAGCCACTGGAAAGCAAGGCTAGATTAGTACCTGCATCTGCAGCAAGTACCTCCCACCTTACTGGATGTAGCACTGTATGAATAATTGATTTTTTTTGGTTCATTGGCAAACTGAAAAATAAAAAAGTCATTTTGGATCAAGCTGAAATCAATAATTTTTGGGTTTTTTTTTGTGAAACAAAAAAAGTGTGTGGGGGGGAGGGGTGGGATTTGTTTTGGATCAAACTAAATGTTCCATTTGACCTGAAACAAAATGATTTATTTTAATTTAGGGCATTTAACTACTTTTTTTGGTTAAGAAGCAAAGGAAATTTGGAAATGCCATTCACAAAGGAGGAGGAGGAGGAGGAGAAGGTGGTGGTGGTGGTGGCGGCACTTGCCTGATGGATAGCAGGGATTTAAATTTGGGTTTCCCCCATTGCAAGCGAGTGCCCTTAACCACTGGCCTATAGGGTATTCTGGGGTGGGTGTGTCTGTCTCCTGTTGAAGCTGCTCCACTTCATATGGATACTTAAATATTCATTGGTCCAGAGATGGACAAAGAGTGAGCGTCTCCATAGCCTGGGGGTTAGGACACTCACTGGGAAGAGATTTCAGTCCCTGCTTTAATCAATATTTAATTATTTAAACAAAATGGAACAACATCAATAGGAGAGACCCACCCTGGAATACCCTATAGCCCAAGTTCACGGTCCTGTTCCAAATCAGGCAAAGTGGGGCCTTGAACCTGCGTTTTGTGCGTCCAGGGTGAGTAGTCTAGCCATGGGCCATAGGATATAAGAGAGCCACTTCCATGTCCACTTCTTCCTCTATTTTGTGAATGGCACCCAAGTCCCTTTGTCAATCTAACCTGAAATTTTTTTCCCCAGAAAACTATTGAGCAAATTAATGAATAGCTTTACTAGGCCCCAAACTACATTTTGAAGCAAATAAACTATTCATCTGAAAAAGTTCACCAGCTTCTAATTGGGAGACACCTCCATTCCCATAGTTTGGCCTCCTGGCATTCTTTGCCTTTTCTCCAAAGCCAGGTCCTTTCCTTAGAGAGACAAGGAGGGTGAGGAAATATTTTTTTTTATTGGACCAACTTCTGTTGGTGAGAGAGACAAGCTTTTGAGCTACATGGAGCTCCTCTTCAGACCTGGGAAATGTATTCAGAGTGTCACAGCTAAATACAAGGTAGAACAGATTGTTTAGCATAAGTAGTTAACACACATTTCAATGGACCCGTTCAAGGTGAAGTGAAGAAGGGTTAAATGGGTTTTTTGTTGTTGTACTAAGCCATAAATCCAGTGTCTGATTAGTCTATGATTTTTCGTGTTTAGCAGAGTTGTTCTTTTGAAAGTGTTGTGCAGGTTTCCTTTGAGGATGAGGACTGAGAGGTCAGATATAGAGTGATCGCACTGTGAAAAGTGTTCACCCCCTGGTGATGTGGTGTTTTTCTTTTGTTATTTTCCTGTGTGAGTTCATGCATGAGCACAGTGACTGTCTGGTTTCATCCACACAGTTATTGGAGCATTGTGATGGGATGCTCTCACCTCTTGTAGGTGCCTCCTGCCAGCTGAGCGTGGTGCTGCAATTTTCTTTTTCTCCTAGCATCACTCTGTAGGGTGTTGGGCTCATTAGGCAGGTTTTCAGTGGCTCAGCCCTCTGGCTAAGTCATACAGTCCACAATGGGTGAACCCCTTCTGGGGTAACACAGGTTCTTCTTCAAGTGCTTGTTCACATCGATTCCAATCAGGTGTGCGTGCACCCCATGCACGGTTGTCAGAAAGTTTTCCCTTGGCTGCTCCTGTCTGGTCGGCTGTGCAGCCCCTTGGAGTCGTGCCTTCGTGGCACTCAATATATGACCCTGCCGACCCAACCCCCTTCAGTTCCTTCTTACCATCCATGGTGGCCGTTGGAACAGTGCTCACTTGCTCAGCGAGTGCCCCCTTAGTGTTCTTCTGTTAGTCATTCGAGTTCAAGCTAATTTCATAGTTTAGTAAATAGATAGGTTAGATAGTAGGTCAGGAGCAGGCTGTGTCCCCAGTCCTTAACCCCCCACTGGGCTCCAGGGCATGACGCAAGCCCAAGGCTTTAAGCCCTGCAGTGCTTGCAATAAGCCTATGTCCTTCAGATACCTCCATGACTCTTGCTTAAAGTGTCTGGGGGAAGTGCACAATCTGCAGGGCTTTTTGGCCAAAGACCAAGAAGGAGAGTGATTTCCGCCTGAAATAACTTTTAAAGGAATTCACTCTCTGCCCTCAGCCAGCTGCGGACCCCCAGGACATGGCACTTAGCACATCAGTATGGAGCACTGTGACTTTGGTGTGCAACCTTGTTCCGAGGAAAGACTCTGATATAAGCGGCGCTCCTCAGCACTGCAGCCTGGGACAGTGGCCTGGCACCACTTGACTTTGCCAGTACCGCATAAGCGCCATAAGAAGACTGCTGGGGGCGCTCACCTGCTGGAAAAGCCACGGGATCGTCGGGATGCACAGGAGCACCCCAGAACTGAATCAGCGACAAAACAATACGAGCCCATGCTGTTGACTTTGGCTTCCCGGAAGGGACTGTTGAGTCCGGCATGCAGTGACTTGCCACAAGGGCAGTGCCAGGTGGAGGAGTTTGAGCCACTCTCCATCCCAGACAGTTTTGAAGCCTCCAGAAACCTAACTGAAATGATGGCTTCACAACCTCCAGCTCTGAGGGATAAACCTCTAGTACCAGTACGTCCAGTACTGTCTAGAGGTAAGCCAGCCATGATGCCGGGCTCACAGTCTCCGGCTCAGCACCATCTTCAGCACCACTCCCTGGCACTGAGCATCAGAGCATCTCCGGCACTGGCGAGGTGCTTCCCCTCTCCAGCTCCCAGGGCAGACTGGCACCGATTCCCGGCACTGGGAGAGGACCGGCACACGGGACCGACATTGTGTCCTTGATTGTCAGCACCGAATACTTGCTGATCTAGGACACTGGACTCCCAGCACTGGTCTCCTTAGATTTGCAAGGGGGGCCTCAAAGGACCTGGTACACCCCAGCACAAGCCTTTAGTGCACTGGGTGAGATACACCACATGTAGTGATAGGCGTATGTAGGACCCATGGATCTTGAGAGGTGTGTTGTGGGGAGATTTGATCATTGCAGTGGTGGAATATGCCTGTAGCTTTTGCATCTGTTGTTCTGGCAGGGTCTGGTGCCACTTTGTGTTGGTGTGGCCTGCTCTGAGGGGAGCAGGCTTCTGATGCCCAGCTTAAAGAGGTTGTGTTGCTTGGAGACCAGGAGAGGGGGGTCGGGAAAGATTTCCTTCGGGATAGGGTCCTTGTGCGTTAGCAAAAGGGACACTCATTGCTGTTTTGGCACAGAGCAGTTTTGAGCAGGGAGGCAGTTTTTAAGGTATATGGGGAGTGTGCGGTTCTTCCAGCAATTGCAGGGAAGCCCTTTAGAAAAGGGTCAAGCATGCGGGGGAGGTCTCAAGGTAAGAGTGGTATTTGTTCCCAGGATTCCAGATGGGGTAAGTATATGGATCAGATGTACATTGTATGAGGAATGCTGCAGCCTTCCAGGTCTCTCTGCCAGCTGCTAAACTGGCTTGAAAAAGGTACCACCTTTATAAAGGGAAACTTAAAACTTGATGCTATTAGGTGATGAGTGCTCCCAGCATGTCTTGTGGGCTCAAGCCCAGAGGAGAGGTTTATAGCAGCTGGTTGGTGGGAAGAAACATTAAAAAGAACATTTTTAAAAAAGTGCGTATGGAGTAGAATGTAAGTTGCCCAGTGGCCTTACCACGAGCTGCCAGCAAAACGAACTATTCAGAGAGAGCAACTTCACAGAAGGTAGAGGAGCAGAGTGTTAACAGTCCCATCAGAAACCAGCTGCAGGCAAAGGCTGGCCAGGCTGGAAACTTCTGCCCAATGAAAGAGAGCAAAGAAGCCTGAAACGGAAGGATCAGATGTGACTAAACAAAGGGCAACAAGGGGATTATAGTTCGCCTAGTAGGCCGGGCACTGCTCTTCTCAAGACTTTTTTGTAAAGGTTTTTGTTTGAGGATTAAAATAGATTGTCCTACAGTATATACAATATTCAATAGCCCCTTATTAATTTTTGATTATAATCATTCACTGGACTCCAGGTGCTAGGAAAAGACTCTGTCCTGGTGTTGCTAGACATCACGTTCACCATGGGTGGCAGGTATTGAAGCCTCCCCTAATTTATGCTGTGGCCCTGCCCATGCTCCATGCCAAGGCCCCACCCTCAGTCCCCCTCTCCCCTGAAGCCAGCGGTCTGGAGCTTGGGGATTCGGCTGGTGGCCAGAGGTGGCTTGGACCAGGGCTTCTCTGCCCACAGGAGACTTGGGGCTCTGGTTGTGGGGGAAGGGGGGCCTTGGACGGAAGGTGCGGGGCAAGAGGGTTAGCATCCCCGAAGGGGAGGTTCACCCGCCACCCATGATGTTCACCTCTGAAGCATGGGCTGGCACCAGCAGTGGCTATGGGCTGTGTGTCTGAAAGCAGCCTTTCCAGTCCTGTAAGACAATAGCTGTTGTCAGCGTTTAATTTTCTCCTTTCTAGTGACTAGTGAGAGTCCTGTAGGTTTCCTGTTGTCATGCAGCCTGGGATTTGAAGAGAGGCTTATGTTTGGTTCTCCCTGGAGAAGTAAATTAGCAGCATTTGACATTTTAAATTGTCCTCCCAGGGAAAATCTCAGAATTAACACCCTACTGAGAAGGTATGGAGGGGTCTGATCTTCTCTTCCTCTTCTCTTCTCACTATTAGCCTAATTTTCCTCCCTATGACTTTCCTACAGGTATCTTAGCTTCTCCCTAGATCTTCTCTGCTCCTGTATAATACCGAGGACCAAAATTAGCAACATTACAGATATGCACATTCAATTATTTACATATTCAAATGTTGTTACAGTGGACTAGTGAATTTTGCAAAGGCCTGGCTAGCAGAAATCACTTGAGTTCTAATTCCCAACCCTGGCCCAGGCTTACTGTGCATGCAGCCACTGGCAAATTATTTGAACTCTCCCTATCTCAATTTTTCTGTCTATAAACTGCTACTAGTGGCACTAGGTGATGTTGGGAGGTTTGTATATAAGTGCTAAGAATGACATCAGCATGTGCTGCGTTAGCATGGCAAACTGGGAGCCCTTCAATAAGTTGTGTTAAATATGCGTCAATGGCAAAACATTTAGGACATTCCAGGCCTTATTTGTCTCATTTTTTGGAAGTGACATGGATAAATATGTCAAATTATCATATGAAAGACCGTTTGAGATGATGAGAAGTTTTTAGAGATTAGCATATGCAGTAATTTTCTGTCACGAAACGTTAGTATTAAATTATCACCAGCATTCAGTCCAGCATGGCTGCAATTCAGAACATCAGGGGTCCTTATCTCCCATTGCTCATGTAGAAATTATTGCATATATTATCGTCCAGCATAGACCAAATTGAGAAGCAGCTGTCACGCTCCTCACTGCAGCTGGAGGGATGCTATCAAGGGTGGGATGGCATGCTGTTTGCACAGTCGTGGTATTTGGTTTTTTTCACCTTAGATATTTTAAAGGTTTTCTTAAAAAAAAAAATGGCAGGGCTTCAGCACTCATTAATAGCAACCTTACAATAACAAGCCAGTGTGCATATGTGATGGAGAGGAAAGTTAGTAGGGAAATATTAAATTTTCAAGCTTCCAAGGGGTTATTTATAAGCAACATGAGTGAATGACTTTTCTATTACTGATGTTTCCTTTGATTAACATTGCACCTTCCATGTAATGATGTCTTTACACTAAGAAGGTAAGTTTTTTATATCCAATTTATCAGTGAATAACATTTGGACACGCAGAGGTTTAGATCTGAAACTTGGGTTTTAGTTTTTATATATGAGGACAAATCCTCATGTTAACCCAATTGTTTCCGTGAAATATTTTCAAAATGCCAGTGAAAGCCAATGCTTTGTGTAGATGTAAATATTCAGCTGAACAGTGTTCTCAACCAAGATATTGCAGCATTTGTGCCAGTGCATGAGCGCCAGAGAGTGAAACTGACTAGAGGAAAAAGCTGAAATTGCTTAGGGGGGTTCCTTTGCCTGTGCTGAGTGAAGTGCAGGATAAAGAGTGAAAAGTAAATTAGAAGTTTAAAGTACTTTTAATTAACACAAATTTTAAAATGTGTTTTGAACCTGATAGCGTCCCCTTTAGAGAGCATGGTCTAGGTACTCTGGAGTTCTGAGTTCTGTTCCTAACTCTGCACAAACTTCTTTTGTCACACACGGCCTAAATCCAAAGCCAATTCATATCAATGGAAATCTTTCTGTTAATGTCAGCATGGTTTGGATCAAACCTTTAATTCCCCTGCAACTTGGTTCGCCGTCTGTAAAATGGGGATAATACTTCCCTGTCTCACAAGTGTATTGCAAGGATAGATTCGTTAATGACTGTGACAGATACTATAGTGACGTGTGAGATAAGTACCTAGAGAGACAGATTTAAAGTCCTGGTTCAGGAGAGCGCTTAAGTCCCATTGGCTTCAAAGGAATTTAAATATGTTTTTCAAGTTAAGCCTGTGCTTAAGTGGTTTTCTGAACATGGATGATTTCCTGAACTGGGACCCAAGTGATTGGGCTGAGGACTCATAAACAGTCAATGATGTGGCCAAGAATAGAACCTTAAGAGTTGTGACTCTCCAATCTGTCTAGCTGCTAGACTCCACAGCCTGTCAGCACCATCTTGACTAACTGTAGTGTTTGTGTGTGGTTCTCTTCCCTCCCCCCACTTCCTCAATAGAATAGTAACTTTCTTCTTTATGTGCATGAAAGATTGTTAATCTGTGAGGCAGTGCTTAATCTGTGCTGGGGCTGAGCCCTGGTGCTTCTAGGTTTAGCGGTTCATAGGCCCGGCGCTGCTGAGCTCCAGCCTCCCAGTTCCGAAGGCAGCGCTGCCACCAATAGGAGCAGCACAGAAGTAAGGGTGACCATAGCATATCCTACCACCCTTACTTCTCCATTCTGCAAGTTCTCTCCTGCGCATAAGAGATTCAAGCACCAGCCATGCAACGCTCAGCCTCCACTCACGTGCCACTCAGCTGCCAGAGGAACGTCCCTGGTGAGTAGCACTGCTGCTTACATGATACACTCGCGTCAATGCTTTGCATGGCGACCATCGATTTTTGGTAATGGCAATAATACCACCGCATGTTCAAAGTCATAAGTTTAAAATTTTAAATGAAATCATTGCTTGAGCCCCAGCACCTCGTTCATTACAAATTAAGCACTGCTGGGAGGTGAGCGTTGGCCATGCTGTATAATGCTCTCTTGGTTTCTGAACATTTCAGCCGACTGATGAACATTCAAGGTTCTTGATTATTTCTTCTTCTGTTTTTCTCCCCAGAGCTGTTCATTTGAATAGGGGTAATTTATTGAAGAGTATATTAAAAGCCAATCACTCTAATGTCAGGAACATGAATTACCACAGCATGCACTGTGATTCGGTGGCTTTTTTAATGTCAGACATCAGCGTAATCTCAGGAGCCAGAGGGGTGTTCTTTTTTGTTGTGGTTCTTTCAATCTGTGAATGCTGTAATTAAACATTCGGTCTGCAAAAAACAGAAGCTATTTTAAACTATTCTTCCTAGAAGGTAAAACTGCAGTTTGTGACGAGGGCTTTTCAGATGGGCCATTGTTCAAGTAAGGGTGCAGTTCATCCTGCATAAAGGGCCAGGCATAAGGACTTACCTACCACTTATGCCCTACTCTGAGGACTAAGTGGTACATAGGTCCTTGTGCTGGCATCTGCACAGGGGAGAATTTCACCCTCCATGTACAAAATCATTTCAAAATTTTCCTCTGTTCCACACAATTAATACTAATGTCACCTGCTAGGAAACCCATTACACTGGAGATGACTAATGCAGTGTTTCTCTGTGAAGCAAGGGTCTGCCAACAGCTACTGGTCTCCAGCTATGGCTCTACAAGAAAGGTTTTCTCTCTGCAGGTCACCAATGCAGATTCTCTGCTAGGTCAGGTCTGACCTTCTCCTGGCAATTTCTGTGTGTCAAGTGATTGCACATTTGAACCACTGAATTTTTTCTGCAGGAAGCCCATTGCCTGCAGACATGCACTTGCACAGGCTGCCTGGAGGAGTAAAGGTCAGTATTTTTCATATGGAACTATGTCGCCTCCTCTTTCTTTTCCCTCTTCCCCATAAAACTCTTTTTAAAGTTTTAAAATCTTTTAAAATTCACACACACTGCAGGCTGGCAGCTGTGCCTCTGAAAATGACAAGAAAGAGAAACTGCAAGGCAGTATTTGACAATCTTGTGAGAGAAAATTTTAATCTCGTGGAATTTGTTCGTGTGCAAGGTGGGAACAGTCTGTGTCCCTGGAATGAAAAATTACAGAGTTGAAGCCAAATTCTATTTTGCAGTGTCTGAAGAATAAGCAGGAGTATGACTGAAGTAATTCTAAATTGTCTGTCTTAATCCATGTTTTAATCAACTCTAAAATGCTGGGGATGGGAGGAATCTCCGGTTCATACACAATGTGCATATACAGCTTGCCCGTGTTGACCTGATTCATACTGATATTAATATCAAGGATAGGTACTGGAGATTTACAATGATTCTCTCCCGCTCCTGCTGTTTGGCCTCAATCCACTGCCCTTCCTGGCACCTGCAGATGTCCATCACCTGCTCTCTGCCACCCATCCCTAGCCCCTGCCTGCCTTTTCCTTGGCTGTGCCTACACCCCACTGCCTATTCTGGTTCTTCCCTAACCCCTGGCAGATGTCTCGTGGTCCCCTTCTCCTGCCTGGATTCCTCCACCGGCTGCCTAGCATGCCTTCCATTACCTGACCTGTGCACCGCCTCCACCCCATCTTTCTACTTCAGCTCCCTCCCAGTGCCCATATTCATACCGTTTACCTGGAGGATTCTGAGGGTCCAATACTCAACAAATTTGTGGGGAAAAGAGCATGCAGGATGCATCCTCCCCTTATTATATACAGTTAGATACATTATAATACAGTGTGTGATTTCTAAGCTCTGCTTACACCCAAATTAGTCTCATCCCAAACTGTGTGAGACAATGCCCTCCCTGCTTAGATCTCTCACAGGTAAAGTAACAATGGGGTCAGAAGTTCTTTCCAGAAGGAATGCAGAAAATTCTTTAAAAAACAGCTTTCTGGTAAGCCGGTGGGGCTGGGGAAACTTCTTGATGTGAGAGCTCAATGCCCAGTCGCTAAAAGGTTTTGTTGTCGCTTGTAACAATGCTTACTTGCGCTATATTATTGAGTTTCTAGATGCCTCTGTGCAGCATAAAATTCTAGACAGGATGTAGTCCCTGGTAAACAAGAGGGACAAAGTTGGAATTTGAGCTGTCTGGAAACCAGTTTTTCTTTAATAAATGCCTCAAGTTGAAAAAGGACTTGGACGAAATTCAAGTTGTGTTTTTGCTGTTTGTTTAAATCTTTATTTAAAAATATTTTTCTTTCATTACAAACTGTGTCACTAGTCACTAAACCTTTTTTTTTTTTTTTCCCTGGTTCAACTGTCTCAGTCCACCAGTGTTTACATAATGTTTGGTTCAGACTACCTTGATTTAATGGTTAAGTCCATTTTAAAAGTTGTTTGATAAACGATGGGCAATTTTCCTTATCTTTGTAACAAATAAGTGTGGAGCGGTCTGATAATTGTACCAAAGAACTGAAGGTAGTTGGTAGAGAGAGGGTCTTTAGACAGGGCATGAGATTGAAAGTTCTTAATTCATTTCACTTGTGACCAAAATCCAGGACTCTAGAGAAAACAACCAGTGCCACTGTGACACTTGCTCTGTTCTTAGACCTAAGTAATAACGACACAAGCACATACTTAATATCATTCTCTCTGGTCTTAAGAAGGACATGAACCATCTCGGAAGCAAAGTTACACTAGAAAATTGTGTGGAGAGAGAATATAAACTAGTAAATTCATTTGTTCCAAGTACATGAAGTCTGTCTATCCAGGTATTCATCTGAGCCCTGTCTCAACAGTATCTGAGCACGTCACAAACAAAAATGAATTTATCCCCCCACTGCTTATGTGGTAGGAAATTGCCTATTCTGCTGATGAGGAAAATAAGACATAAAGAGAATAAATAACCAGAGAGGCTCAGGTAGTCTGTGCCAAGGATAGAGACCAAACCCAGATCTCTTGGATTCAGATCAAGTGCCTTAGTGATCCATAATCCCTTAGCTTTGAGCTGCTTCCATGTAAATCTTGTGAAGACCCTCAACAGCCACTGTCTGCATGGACTTCTTTACTTTTTAATGGGCTTCTCCAAAATAATTCCAGTTTTTCTTGTAACACAAGTCAGCCCAAACCCTGTATTATAGAATCCATTTGAGTGGTGACTCCATAGCACCCCCTTGAGAGGATGGTGGAGAAGCACATGTTGTGCATTTCATTTAAATGAACACACACTCTCGGGTTGAAATTAGGTTTTGCAAAAATCAGACTTTAAAATTTACGTCTTCAGAGCCAACAGGCTAATGTACGAACCCACTGTGCCACCTGGTCCTCCATCTTCCATAAAATCTCTTGCCACATAACATTTCTGTTGCCAGTTGTTCCAATAGAATACAGAGTGCAGTATAGGCAAAGGCTAATCTTTCTGTGATTGAATATTCAATTCTTTGTCTCAAGAGGTTCTTGCAAACAGCTTAGGCTCAAACTGATGGAAGATAGTGGGGACATAAGAGAGGATTTGAAGGGAAAACTGTATTTCTTCCCCCCTCCCCAGCAGCATTATGTTCAGTTTTTGCAGTTTGTAAATAACTCAACACACCGAATAAATGTTTGCTGTGAATTTTGATGAGACTAGATGGTCATGACTGAGCAGCCAACAGACCAAATCTGTCTCAGTAGAAGATGGACTGCATTTAGTATTGCTGTTGGGGATGTAGGAGAAGAAACATCAAACTGAGAGGCTAAGGATAGACACATGGGAAATCAATGAATGTTCACAGAAACCAGTAATAAGCTGGAGGGGACCTATGAAAGAATAAGATTTAGGTTTGTGCCTCTTTTGACTCCTTTACACTTTGTAAAATCAAAGGCCTAAAATGTTGTATTTAAAAAAAAAAAAAGCGCTGTGTGTGTGTGTGTGTGTGTGTTTGTATTTCTGTTTATTACATGAATAGATCATGTAAGGCTCCAGGAGGAGGACTGCAATAATCAAATCTGCTTCTGAAGCACGATGGAATTATCTGCTACAAGGGTAAAACTTCTTCTTCTTTGAGTGCTTGCTCATGTCCGTTCCACATTAGAAAAGCAACAAGGAGTCCCAGAAGTGGGTTTTTTACCCACAAAAGCTTATGTCTAAATAAATCTGTTAGTCTTTAAGATGCCACTGGACTCCTCGTTGTTTTTGTGGATACAGACTAACACGGCTACCCCCTGATACTTGATTCCACATTAGATGTGTGTGCTCGCCACATGCACCGGTGTCGGAAATTTTTCCCTCAGCAGTATCTGTAGGGGAGTGGCTCTGGCACCCTCTGCAGTGGCATCCACATGGCCCAGTTTAAGGGGTGCCGCTGGCTCCCTCAGTTCCTTGTTGCTGCCACTGACAGTGCATGAAACATTCGCTGCTCTTACTCGCAAAGCTTAGGCTTTGTTCATACGACCTAGAGTTCTTGTAAAGATGGTGTACATAGTTAGTAGTTGAGTTAGTTAGCCCTTAGCATTAGTTAGAGTTTTGTTAGTCCTGTAGGGGACTTAGTCGGGGGATGGGGCATGACCCGGTCACCAGGCTTTAAGCTCTGCGATCACTGCAAATGGCCATGCCCATGAGTGATCTGCTTAGTAGCTGTCTCAGGTGCCTCGGTGAAGGGCACGTAAGTGCTAAGTGTCATATCTGCAAGTCCTTTAAACCTAGGACCAAGAAAGACCGTGAGATCAGACTCAAAGCACTCCTGATGGAGTCGGTGCTCACTCCAGCCCCAGAGCAGGGGTTCCAACTCAGCACCTAGCACCATGGCATCAACAAGCTGGCACTGATCCCCATCCATGGCCCCCACCAAGAAGTAGAGGAAGGCCAGTAGGGGGCGGTCTCCTACACCCGCAAGGGAAAGGACAGGGCCGGGAGCAAGCTAAGACCCGTGCCCTGGGTGGCTGATCTCCCCCATCAGGAAGTTGGGCCTCAGCTCATGTCGAGCAATGCAGCCCACCGCGTTCCACCTGACGTGCTCCAGGCTGTGCAGGAGATGCTGATGCTCCCCGTGCTGCCTACGCTGGCCCCAGCGGTGCGCAGACCTCAGGGTAAGCCCACCTTAGAACCTTTCCATCCGCCTTGCCCCAAAGGCACTGCTCCCCATCGCGGGGGATGTCCCGCCACCGTTCACCCACTCGAAGTCGTCATGCCTCAGAGTCAGGCCTCTATGGTCACAGGACAGCGGACCTCGCTGGTTACCTGGCACAGACCCATGGAGGCACATTCTCCTCAGCAGGACTGTCGGGACCGGCCCTTTGCGTCACCAGAACATTGTTACAGATCCCAGAGAAGACCGGAGCCATGGGCTCTGCCAATAATCCCTGAGACGGGTGTCACCATATTCAGGGGGATCCCACCGGTACTTGGCCTGCAATACCTCCAGGTCCCTCTCCTCGTACTGGTTTTGAAGCACGAGGCTTGGCTCGCCGGTCTTCCGTCGCGGATCTGCCGAGTGCTGCTGGTCACTGAGGTCCCAATGGAGGTACATGTACTGCTTGGACAGGTCCTCCTCTAGGTGTGACTGTGATTATTGCCAGGCATAGAGTTGCCGCTCCAGTGGATCTTGGTCACTGGGTAGCAATCCCTCCAGATATGGCTCCGATATGGAGCAAGGCTCCATGTTGGTGGGGCAGCCTCCCAGATCCTTCGTGCTCCCTGCATTGTCAGTACTGAAACGTGTCCAGTGGCCATCCCCGTGGTACCCCTGCAACCTGTGGGAGTTCATGCAGCCCTCCTAGCCTGCCCTCTTGGTTTTGGGAGCCTTAGACAGGCCGGTGACCTCAACGACCCAACTCCCTCCTGTTCCTCAGACCCCGGGGATAAGAACACACAAATCCATGTGGACCAAGGGGACCAATGGATGCCCCCTCACCCAGTTCCTCAGGTTGAAGCTAAAGTGCTCCAGGAGCTGTTGAAGAGCATTGTGCCCAATCTTGGCCTGCAGGCAGAGGAGTTGGAGGAGCAAATGGACCCCCTGTTCGACGTCCTCTCCTCCACAGCCCCTGTTAGGGTGGCCCTTCCCCTTCACAAAGGGGTATTGAAGATATACAGGGCCTTGTGGCAAACCCCGTCCTCTCTGCCCCCCATTTCCAAACGGGCAAAGCATAAGTACCTTGTCTCGACTAAGGGACACAAATGCCTTTACTCCCATTGTCATAAATATAGAGGAAAGAGTAGCATAAACCCCCTCCTTGGGAGCTGTACTGAATTGCCTTACCTCTAAGAGGTTAAGCAGTTCAATACCCTAGTTGGCACCTGACCAGAAGGACCCATGAGGAAAGAAAATACTTTCAGTTCTGGGGGGAAGGTTTTGTTTGGGCTCTCTCTTTGTTGTTCCCTCTCCGGATGGTGGGGGAGGCCAAGCAAGTGGTACATCTCCTGAAAATATACCTGGAATAATAGCTCTAAAACCACAGAAATGGTAGGTAGGCAAAGAAACACATTAGGTTATATTTTGTTTTAGCTTGTGAATTTTCCTATGCTACAGGGGTAGTTTTATTCTGGTTTTTGTAACTGTGAAGCTGAGCATGGAGGGGAATCCGCTGTTTTAAATCTTTTTATTACCCTGTAAAGTTACCTTCCATCCTGATTTTGCAGGTGTGATTCTTTTACTTTTTCTTTAAATAAAGTTTTTCTTTTAAGAACCTGATTGATTTTCAGTGTTTTGAAGACAAAGGGGCTGGTCTGTGCTCACACTGATAACTAATTGGTTTATATATTATTCTCAAGCCTCCCAGGAAAGGGAGTGAAAAGGCTTGGGGAGGGGATATTTCACTTGATGGTGGCAGCAATGCTGTCCGAGAACAAGGAAAGGAATTTGTGCCTTGAGGAAGTTTTTAACCTAAGCTGGTAGAATATAAGCTTAGGGGCTCTTTCATGCGGGTCCCCACATCTGTACCCCAGAGTTCAGAATGGCGGGGGGGAACCTGACACCCATCCTGCCCCAAATTCTCTGGTGGTTGACGCAGTTAACCACAGGGAATGTCAGGGTCAACCCGGAGCTACCCCCAAAAATAAAGACTCCAGGAGACTGGTCTTGTTTGGATGGAAAATTTATTCCTAGTCTAGCTTACAGTTGAGGGTGGCCAACCACCAGTCCTCCTTTGTCGCTACGACTTTAATATGTGGCAAACCGTGGCCAAGTTTGAGAATGCCCTCCTGGAAGGTTCCTGTAAAGAATTCCAGGCAATCCTCAACAAAGACACAGCTGCTACCAAGGTGGCCCTTCAAGTGGCATCTGATGTGGAATATTCCCCTGCCCGCACCATGGTGTCTGCCATCTCCATGCAGCGAGCGTCTTGGCCGCTCCTCTCTGGGTTGTCTTCCAAGGCCCAGCAGTCAATTCAGGACCTGCCCTTCGATGGCCAGGCCCTGTTTGCGGAGCAGAGAGACAATAAATTACATAGGCTGAAGGACTCCCAAGCCACCCTAAAAACCCTGGGGCTCTACGTTCCGGGCCTGGCACATAAGTGGTTCAAACCACAACTACCTCAGGGGCAAGGGAGCCAGCCCCAGCAGGCAGTACCCACTGCACAAAAAGCCCAAGGGCTATAGACGGTACATGATCCACCCACCCTCTGCCCAGTCGGGCTCGACCCGCTCCAAGCAAGGAGCTAAAAAGTCATTTTGAGGGTATGCCTGAGAATGACCTACCAGTTTGCTCCCTGGATCTGATTTTCCCAAATTTTTGCAACCGCCTTTCCTTTTTCCTCCCAGCGTGGTCAGTGATAACTTTGGACTGCTGAGTCCTCAGTACAGTGGCACATGGCTACACCCTCCAATTTATTTCCACTCCCCTCCCCATCCCTCTTCAGGGACCCTTCTCATGAGAGTCTTCTTCAGCAGGAGGTCCAGGGGCTCTTACAGCTGGGGGTGGTGGAGGAGGTCCCACCTCCTTACCAGAACAAGGGTTTCTATTTCTGGTATTTTCTGATCCCAAAGGTCAAGGGTGGTCTGCAGCCTATGCTGGACCTGCGAGACCTCAAGAGATACCTAAAGAAACTAAAGTTTCACACGGTCTCCCTGGCTTCCATTATCCCCTCTCTGGATCCAGGAGACTGGTATGCTGCCTTCAACCTGAAAGATGCGTACTTTCACATAGTGATCTTCCCAGGACACAGATGCTTTCTCTGTTTTACAGTGGTTCGGCCCACTACCAGTTTGCAGTCCTTCCATTTGGCCTGCCTACAGCACCGAGGGTATTTATCAAGTTCATGGAGGTAGTCGCGGCCTACCTCAGGTGTCAGGGTATCCAGATTTACCTATACCTCAACGACTGGCTGGTCAAAGGCAGCTCCAAGGCTCAGGTCCAACACGACGTTGCTGTACTACAAGCCATATGCCACTCCTTGGGACTACTGGTAACCACAAAAAATCCACCTTAGTTCCAGTTCAAAGGATAGAATTCATCAGGGACATGCTCGACTTGACCCAGGCGAGACTGTTCCTGCCATTAGACAGGTTTCAGGCCCTGACAGACCTCATCATGGCAGTGTCTGTGTTTCCTTTGCCAATGGCCAGGATGTTTCTGTGCCTGTTTGGCCATGTGTCAACTTGCACATACATGGTCTGCCATGCCAGGCTCCACATGCGGCCCCTGCAGAAATGGCTGTTGTCAACCTATTCCCAATCCAGGGACCACCTGGAGAAGATTGTCACCATTCCCCCTGCGGTTCTCACCTTGTTGATGGCAAGGAAGTCCTGATAGGAGTCCCATTTGACAGTCCTGCTCCATCCAGAGCTAGTGTCAGATGCTTAGAGCCTCGGTTGGAGCGGGGGGGGGCGCACCTCAGACATCTCTGGACCCAGGGGATGTGAACCCTGGAGGAGGCAGCGTTACACATAAATATCAAGGAGCTCAGAGCAGGCTGGCTGGCAGGGCCTAAGCAAGGGCTTCCTCTCTGATGCCTTCCTCCAATCATGGGCCGAGGGTCTGATCTAAGCCTTCCGTCTGATCCCTCTGGTCAGCAGAGTCCTAGTAAAGATCAAGAGGGACAAAGCACAAGTTATCGTGATTGCGCCTCTGTGGCCTCACCGGCACTGGTTCGGAAGGCTCATGAACATGGCAGTGGCCCCTCCCTGGCCCCTTCCCTATTGTCTGGACCTGCTGTCACAGGATCACAGTCGACTCCTACATCCCAACCTTGAGTGTCTACACCTCTCGGCATGGATGTTCCGTGGTTGAATCCGGACTAGCGTACCTGCTCAGAGGAGTTCCAGTAGGTCCTCCTTGGAAGAAAGAAGCCATTCACGAGACTAACCTAGCTGGCCAAGTGGACAAAGTTTTCCCACTGGGCATTGGAGTGTGTTATTTCTCCCTCATGTTCTTCAGTGCAATCCATCGTGGTCCAGTTACTGCAGCTCAGGAACCAGGGTCTGGTGCATTCTTCCGCCAGAGTGCACTTGCAGCCATCTCCACGTTTCACCAGCCGATCCAAGGTCAGATGGTCTTTTCTCATGACATGACTGCCAGGTTCCTGAGGGGCCTCGAGAGGCTTTACCCACAGGTACGGGCCCCTGCCCCACAGTGGGCCTTTAACTTGGTCCTCTCCAGGCTCACCAGCCCTCCTTTCGAGCCATTGGGATCCTGCTCCTTTTCCTACTTGTCCTGGAAGGTCACTTTCCTGGTAGCAGTGACGTCCGCAAGATGAGTCTCAGAGATTAAGGCCATGACCTCAGAACTGCCTTACACAGTGTTTTATGAGGACAAAGACCAGCAGCGGCACCATTCCCATTCCATGAGAGCCAGGATGTATTCCTGCAGTGTTCTGTCCCACGGCGCAGACGTCTGCATGGGTGGGACATCTGGAGGGCCTTGGCTTTTTACTTGGAGCATACCAAGCCTTTCCATAAATTGACCCAGCTCTTCATCGCTACAGCTGATAGGATGAAGGGCCTTCCTGTTTCTTCTCAGAAGATTTCCAACTGGATCACCTCTTGCATAAAGACCTGTTACGAGCTATCGAATGTCCCACAGCTGCCGATTGTCAGGGCCCATTTGACTAGAGCACAGGTGTCTTCAGGGGCCTTCCTGGCACACATCTCGATCCAGGACTTCTGTAGAGCTGTGATATGTTCCTCTGTCCACACATTTACCGCTCATTATGACATCACTCAGCAGGCCAGAGATGACACTGGGTTAGGCAGAGCTGTATTACAATCTGTGCAGCCGTGAACTCCTATCTGCCTCCACGGGAACTGCTTGGAGTCACAAAAGGTGGAATGGACATGAGCAAGCACTCGAATACCAGTTATGGAACAGGTAACTGTCTTTTCTTCTTCAAGGTGTGTTGCTCATGTACATTCCATGACCCTCCCTCCTTCCCCATTGATGGAGTTTCCGGCAAGAAGGAATTGAGGGCGTGGGGAGCCAGTGGTATCCCTTATACCGTGCCATGTGGGTATCATTCCAGAGGGTGCCAGAGCTGCCCCCCTACAGATCTGCTGAGGGAAAAACTTCCAGCACTGGTGCAATTGGTGAGCACACACACCTAATTTGGAGTGGACATGAGCAACACATGTTGAACACCAGTTACAGAACAGGTAACTGTCTTTTTGTGCAGGAGACAGAGCTTTCTGGGGAGGGAGGGCCAAGGCTCTAGACCAAGGGTCGGCAACCTGCAGCATGTGCACCAAAGGTGGCAGTCTAGCTGATTTTTAGTGGTACTCTGCAGCCAGCCGGGATCCCAGCTGCTGGCCCCACTCAGCCCGCTGCCTGCCTGGATGAATGGAACCCCAGACCAGCAGCGGGCTGAGCGGGGCCGGCGGCCAGGACCCCGGCTGACAGGAGCTGGTGGATGCAACCTCAGACCATCAGCGGGCTGAGCTGCTCAGCCTGCTGTTGGTCTGGGGTTCCTCTGCCATCCCCACTTCCGGTCTGGGGTTCCTTCTGCCGGCCCCTGTAAATGGAAAATGTATTACTGGCATGCGAAACCTTAAATTATAGTAAATAAATGATGACTTGGCACATCACTTCTCAAACGTTGCTGACCCTGCTCTATAATAAACTCCTGTGGAACTTAAAGATGACCACAAGGCTCCCACCTGCCCTTCTACATCCAAGATGCTTTTCTGCAATCTCACCACTGCTAATATAAATAAACATTGTGTGTGTGTGTGTGTATTCTAAACTAAAAGAATAAATCCCCATACAGTTTTCTCCTGAGGAGGAGAAAGGAAGAACTGCCTACGGCAGATGTTAGTCATGTCACTTAATGCTCAGCTATTCTATATCATTTTTTGTACTCTGGTCATCACTTTATCTGAGCACTTTTGAGTAGTGCATTAAGCAACATGGCCACATGTCTGTTGTGTGTTGCTTGTTCTTTCCTCCTCTCCCCAGAGGGAGAAGTATGTGCAGTGGAGTGTCTTGTTTTGGTTGGATGTCTTTTCCCCAGGGCCGGCTCTACAGTTTTCGCCACCCCAAGCAGCGCACCGAATTGCTGCCATGGGCGGGGGGAAGGGGAGAGTCCCTGTGCCCTTAGGGCGGCAGGCGCGTTTCCACCACGGCAGCAATTTGGTGGCAGCTTCTATGTTTAGCTGAAGCCGCCACAGACAGGTAAACATAGAAGCTGCCGCTGAATTGCTGCCACGGCGGAAACGCGCCTGCCGCCCTAAGGGCACACAGACTGCCACCCACCCCGCCCTCAGCGGCAATTCGGCGCGCTGCTTAGGGGCAAAACAAAGGGGACTGTTGCCCCTTGCAGAATGCCGCCCCAAGCAACAGCCCTGCTTTTCCCTCCCCTCACTGAATATAAATGTATCTGTGGCTATGTGTTTACATTGCAGAAGTCCTGGTCAAAGGAATGCGCCTTGCACTTGGAATGGAAAGTGGTGAGGTTTGTAATGGTCCTTAGTTCTGGGGAGGTGGAGTTCATCTCACAGTCTTTGCTCAGCCCTGGAGAAAGTGCCACCTTCCTCACAAACTAACTTTACTTTTATTGTTGAGAGTGCCACTCTATCAGAGCAACAGAGTTGTTGACCATGGTCTTCATTCTTGAACTTTAGACAATCTTTTAGATAACCTAGAAGGTACTAAAGCACTAAGATGCTATCGTGATGAGAGTAGAAGACGAGCATGAATGGCATAAAAGTTAAAATTTCAAGTCTTGCTTACATTGTTTTTCCTGGGAGACACTATGGAAGAGAGGTAGATAATGACATCAGAGAAATAATTCAAATAAAATATAACTGAAGAATGAAATGTGTTGGTTTTTTAAAATCAGATACTCAAAGCTGTGGGTATCTTTCTTAAGCCCCATTGAAAACAAAGGGTTGGAAGAAAAGCTCTGTTGTTCAATATTCAACACCCCTGCATTATCAGTGAAGAAAGCTTCTATTTGTCTAGATTTTCCAATAAAATCCTCCAGCGAAGCAGGAAAGACCGGAATTTAAACCACATTCCCGATACTTCTCAGGTAACACACGCATTTCAGGCCCTTGGTATATATCCATGGAGAAGCAGAAAGAAATTCCAACCCAAGTTTTTATCTTTACATGTCAGCTTTAACCATTTGAACAACAAGGCTGTCTCTCTATCTGATCCAAACATTTAGAAAGAAGCACTTTGGGGAAAATGTTAAAGTTGAGTTGGTTTATTTTTCAAACTAAAACCATTCAGGCAGTCTCATTCTCAAGTGCTTAACTGTCAGGGAGCTATATCAGTACAGTATTGATGATAACCTGCTGCTAGCATTTTGGCTGAGACCATCAATGCATTTCATGCAAGCCTTCAAAAGAGCAGGAAGCAACAGTGATATGACCAGGGTTGCACTTGTATCAACACTATAGAGGTGAAAGGCTTTGGGGCCTTCCTTGAGCAATCCTTGTTGCCTTTCAGCTCCCTCAAAAGTGGGCCTCTACTAAAATATTAGGAGCCATTTTTTCAGAAGAGCTCTGATGTAGGCATCTTAATAACATGGTCAAAATTGTCAAGTTTCAGTATCAAACAACTCAGCTAAGCCAGCCTGATTACTTGGCTAAAGCATTGGAGTGGGAGTCAGGAGACCTGGGTTTTGTGCAATCTTGGGTAAGTTGCTTTACTACTTTTTCCCACCCAACCTTAGGGTACATCTACACTACCCGCTGGATTGGCAGGTAGTGATTGATCTGTTGGGGACTGATGTATCGTGTCTCATCTAGACACAATTGATCAATCCCCAGACGTGCTCCCCGTCGACTCTGGAATTCCACCAGGGCAGGAGGCGGAAGCGGGTTGACGGGGGAGCGGCCACCGTCGATCCTATACCGCGAGGAGGCGAAGTAAGTCAATCCAAGTCGATCTAAGATACGTTGACTTCAGCTACGCTATTCTCATAGCTGAAGTTGCGTAACTTGGATCGATTTCCACCTCTCCCCCCACTAGTGTAGACCAGGCCTTAGTCTACTTTAGCTGTTTAGGTTGGCAGATCTTTGGGACTGGGACTGTCTCTCACTCTATATTTGTTCAGTGTCTACCACAGTGGGGCTCCAATCTCACTTGAGGCCTCTTTTTTTCCTCCTGTAATACGAATAATAAAAATCCTCCCTTCTTTTAATCTTGTTAGGAGCTTGTGGGTGCTGTGCTCATTTGAAAATCTGGCCCCACTTTCAAAAGTTTGCCCTATGTGTTGCTTTGTTATTCCATAATGTTCTGTAGCTAGACTTGGCTAGAATTATGGGCATATTTCTATTGGTTTTTGGTCCTGTTTACAGCTTTTGCTCACAGTTTAATGAGTTGATAAATATCTTTAGAATGATCTTTGTAATTTCCAAAGGATGGGGCCAAGAGGAAGCCAAAATGAGAAAAAGAAGTAGTTCTACAAAACTTTCAATGAACCCTCCAGCTTTTGAAAAATTCCCCATAGCGCTATCTTGTCCCCCTCATGTATTTTTTGTATCAGATCATATTGGTCTGACCATAATGAAACTTGGGAGGGGAAATCATTAAAGTAGGTTGCTTGATCAAATATTGCCATGCCTTGCACTTCTATATGATATGTTTCTAATCCTCCTTGATTAACAGCTATGCAACTTGTTATAACATGCTGAGCCTTGTCTATCTGTCTTTTTATTTACATTTTAAAAAACGTTTAATTTGAACAGCAGCATTAGCAAGCCTTGTTTAATTACACTCTTCCATTTGTATTTCTAGTCATGTCAATCTAGAGAACATCTTATGGGGAGATTAAAAGCTTTTTCTTCCTCTCTTGCAGAGTGATATTTATTTCCTTCACTATCAACAGTTAAACTATACAGTTGAATAGCTCAGCTTCCAAAGAAATGGCTTTGTTTTTCTAAGGGCTTGTCTAAAGTAGTGGGCTCTACAAGAGGTGTGATTTCTAAAGCTCACTAATGTGTTTCACATTAATTGGTCCAGGTAAACCCTGCTGGTGTGCACTAACGGCTCCCTGGTGCACTTTAAGGCATTGCAGTTTCAAACCCTAAGCCTTGACTTTGATGATAAAACTGTCAGAATTCTCCACCTTGCTCTGACACAGACTTGCTGTGTGACCTTGGGCAAGTCACTTAATATCGCTGTGCCTCAGTTCTCTGTTTGTATACTGTGAGTGATATTAGCCAGCAGAAAAGGATGGGAGTTGGGAATTCATGTTTGTAAAGCTCCTCTGTGATCCTTTGATGGTAGGTAGTATATAAATGAAAATTGTTATATTATTTCTTAATGACTAAGGCCCCAATCCAAGACAAAAATATGATTTTTCTGCCAACCTTGCAAAACTCAGCCTGTGATCTGCTTCTTTCTCACTCTTTCATATCATCACTGCTAATAAGGATTCTGCAATCGCGATTTAGCCGACACTTCTGGTAACGATACAAAGTGGAATAGAATCCAGCTTAAAGTTCTGTAGCTGCACTGACACCGCTGTGTTTAGCAGCACTAAATAATTTTTGGGCCAAATCCTCAGCTGGAGTAAATTGGCATAGCTCCAGTTTAGGATCTGGCTGCAGACAGGAACTAGGTCTCTTGAGAAAGGAACCATTTTTACACTCACTTTTATGATTACACCTGCAGTTTAATTCTATTTATTATTTGTATTACATGACCACGTAGAAGCCTGGGCCCCTTTATATAATTGCACAGGCACTATGCACAGTTAAGAGATGTATAACCACATAGTAAGACAGTTCCCCTCCAGAAGATCTCATGATCTAAGTAGAGCAGACAAAGGGTGAGATGGGAAAGGGGTGTGTGTGAATTGGTTTGCAGAAGTTCATGCAGCAGGTGAGTTGCTGACTAGAAACCAGGTCTCAATTCCCAGTCTAGCACCTCATCCATTATTCCACACTGCCGCCCATGGTAAAAAGGCTATTGAAGCTGGGGCTGCTTGAAAAATGTGTTCAGTGAGCAAACTTCTGACAAGCAAGGGTTAGTGAAATGAAAAAAAGAAAAAATAGAGATTCTGAACTAGTCTAATAGCAGCAGCAGTGAGCCTGTTCCAAGACGATGCACACAAGCTGTTCCACAGCCCGCAAAGCCAAGAAGAGAACCAGCCAAGGCACCAGACAAGATGCCAAACAAAGATCCAGATGCCACTGCTGGGGAAAAAAAAATACCAGCTTCTTCTCAGAGCTTGGCGTTTGTGTCTTGCAGGCTAGCCAACTGCGCCCCATGAGAGATCACAGAGGTAGGCAATGCTCCTGAAGCTGACAGATAAAGAGGTTGTAAGGGGACCGCTTTCCATACAGCAATTAACAGGAAGAGACAGCACCGAGTGAATATTTCAATTGCGTATACAGGAGGCGCCAATATGTTTTGCCATTTTGTGATTGTGTTCTAGAGGCGCCAGCAGCACTGTTACAGCGAAGGCTCTGTTTGCTTGGCATTTCCATTGTAATCCCAATTTTTGAAGAGGGTTATAATTCCGCTGTTTTAAATTAACAAGGGGATTAAAATTGGCACACAAACTCTCAGGCTGCCTTGGTTGCAGTTTCTGTTTTTTAAAAGGCACTCTTTCAAGCCATTTTAACAGTCATTCTTCTCTTTCCGGTTGTCTGTGCTAGCTTTAAATAGATAGATATGAAATAAGGTTTGTCAGGTTTAAGTGAAAAAAACCATGGGCAGGAGTTGTAGGCCAAGCTGGATGAGCAAGCAACTCAGAGAGGGGATTAGGAAAAAGCAGAAAGCTTACAGGGAGTGGAAGAAAGGCGGGATTAGCAAGGGAAGCTACCTTAGTGAGGTCAGAACCTTCTCGAAGCCATTTTACAGTCATTCGTTCTTTTTCACGGTTGTTCTGTGCTAGCTGTTAAAGTAGGTTAGATATGAAATAAGTAGTTTGGTCAGGGGGGGGGGGGGAGAGGGGGGTGAGCAGGAGGGAGAGCCGATTGGGGGGCGAGGGATGTGGGGTCGTGGGAGGCCCAAGCTGGATTTGAGCAAGCAAGGGCTCAGGGGAGAGGGGATTAGGAAAAAAGCGAGAAAGCTTTACAGGGAGTGGAAGAGAAGGCGGGATTAGCAAGGAAGCTACCTTGTGAGGTCAGAACATGTAGGGGATAAATGGAGGAAGGCTAAACAGCCTGCGCGTAGAACTGGGAACCTTGCAAATAGGAATCAAATACCAATAGTAAAAGGTTCTACAGCCACATAAAATAAGAAGAAAAAAAAGAAAGAAGTGGGGCCGCTATACACTGAGGATGGAACGGAGGTTAAGGATAACCTAGGCATGGCCCAATATCTAAATAAGTATTTTGCCTCGGTCTTTAATATAAGACTAGTGAGGAGTTTAGGGATGATGGAGGGATGTTGATAAACGGGAATGTGGATATGGAGGTGGATATTACCGCATCTGAGGTAGAGGGCCCAAACTTGAACAGCTTGATGGGACAAAATCGGAGGGGACCGGACATCTCCATCCGAGGTATATTAAAGGAACTGGCGCGTGAAATTGCGAGCCGTTAGCGAGAATTTTAAAGCAATCGGTAAACTCGGGTTGTTGTACCGTACGACTGGAGAAATTGCTAACGTAGTTCCTATTTTTAAGAAAGGGAATAAAAGTGATCCGGGTAATTATAGGCCTGTTAGGCATTGACGTCTGTAGTTTGTGTAAGGTCTTGGAAAAAATTTTAAGAAGGAGAAAGTAGTTAAGGACATTGAGGTCAATGGTAATTGGGTACGAATTTGCAACATGGATTTACTAAAGGTAGATTCGTGCCAAAACCAACCTGATTCTCTTCTTTGAGAAGGTGACGGATTACTTAGACAAAGGAAATGCGGTAGATCTAATTTACCTCGATTTCAGTAAGGCGTTTGACACGGTTCCTGCACATGGGGAACTGTTTAGTTAAATTGGAAAAGATGGGGATGAAATGAAAGTTGTAAGGTGGATAAGGAACTGGTTAAAGGGGAGACTCCAGCGGGTCGTACTGAAGGGTGAATTGTCAGGCTGGAAGGAGGTTACTAGTGGAGTCCCTCAAGGATCGGTTTTGGGACCGATCTTATTTAACCTTTTTGTTACTGACCTTGGCACAAAGAGCGGGAATGTGTGCTAATAAAGTTTGCGGATGACACAAAGCTGGGGGGTATTGCTAACACGGAGAAGGACCGGGATACTATTCAGGAAGATCTGGACCACCTTGTAACTGGAGTAATAGTAATAGGATGAAAATATAATAGTGAAAAGTGCAAGGTCATGCACTTAGGGATTAATAATAAGAATTTTTAGATATACGTTGGGGACGCATCAGTTGGAAGCGACGGAGGAGGAGAAGGACCTTGGGGTATTGGTTGATAGCAGGATGACTATGAGCCGCCAATGTGATATGGCTGTTAAAAAAGCAAATGCGGTTTTAGGATGCATCAGGCGAGGTATTTCCAGCAAGGAGAAGGAGGTGTTAGTGCCGTTATATACGGCGCTGGTGAGACCCCACCTGGAATATTGTGTGCAGTTCTGGTGTCCCATGTTTAAGAAAGGATGAATTCAAACTGGAACAGGTTCAGAGACGGGCTACTAGGATGATCCGAGGAATGGAAAATCTGCCTTATGAAAGGAGACTCAAAGAGCTTGGCTTGTTTAGCCTGGCCAAAAGAAGGCTCCGGGGGATATGCTTGCTCTATATAAATATATCAGGGGATTAACGTTAGGGAGGGAGAGGAATTATTTAAGTTTTAGTACTAATGTATAAGTGCTGCTCAGATGGCTCTGTGGAGGGGATGTTGGATGGGTGGGAACTGAGTTACTGCAGAGAATTCTTCTTGGGTGTGCTGGTGAGTCTGGCCCACATGGTCAAGGTTTTAGCTGATCGCAATTTGGGTCGGGACAGGAAAGTTTCTCTCCAGGGCGATTGGCAGGAGGCCCGGAGGTTTTGCCGTCCTCTGCAGCGTGGGGGGGCATGGGTCGCACTTGGCTGGATGCGAGTTCGCTGCAGGCTTGAGGGTCTGGTCAAGGTCTTCAAATCACAATTTTGAGGATTTCAATAACTCAGTCATGGGTTAGGGGTTGTTATAAATGTGTATGGGTAGGGCTTTGTGGCCTGCCTTGTGCAGGAGGTCAGACTAGATGATCATATTGGTCCCTTCTGACCTATGAGTCTATGAGTCTATAAGTGTTAGATCTAGAGAGGCTGCTGAAAAGTGCCGTACCCCTAAGTAAGGATGATGGTAGCTATCTTTTGTGATCTAACGTTCAAGGCATTTGTTACAAAAGCAGATGCTCCCCATGCACAAGATGGTTATATTAACTGTCAGCCTTTCATAGGTGTAATGCTGATGATGTAGATATATTCCCACTGATTTTTATGAGGCCCAGGTCCACAAAGTGACTTAGGCACCTGACCCCCAGATCTAGGTGCTATTGTGATCTACTTGTAACCCCTGCCTGCTCGGTGTGGCACTGTGTCCCCCTCTCACGGTAGCTAGGCCAGCTGGACACTGCTTTTTAGCTCAGGCAGTGGAGGTTCATGCATTAAGCTCAAGAGGTCTCAGCTTTGATCCCCATTGCTGATGACTGAGGTGGTTGGTGTTACCAGTAGAGGCTGTATGGGGAATGCAACTGGGAAGTCTCTAAAACTCATGACTGTGCTGCCCTGCCCACAAGGAGAATGTAACCCCTGCCTATTTAGTGTAGCAATCTGTCCCTCTCTAGCGGAGGCTAGGCCCAGCTACAGATTGATAGGCCTGCTACAGCCTTGACTAAGGGACATCTGTCTCTTAGCTCAGGTAGTGGAGGCTCATGCATCAAGCATGACGGGGATGATCAGTGTTTTGCCACAACCTCCCAGTCAGCTCCTGCCTAAATGTATAGGTGCCTACATTTCTGCTGTAAAAGTTCTATAGGAGTCTTAAGTTTTTTCTGTCTCTGAGCAGGTGTACTCTTGCATCAGGCAGGAGTCTGGGCAGCTGTCTCATGCCTACGCCCCAGCACAATCCTCGAACCAGGTGAAGATAGGTGTTGCCTCACTCGTCTTGCCTGTGGGGCCCAATTCAGTAGCCATGCTCTTCTCATTCTCTTCTCTCTCGGAGTTAACTTTCCCCCAACCATTAGGCTGTGATGGAACCAGCCAGCCTCCGCCGGTATAAGTGACAGAAATCTTTATATTTTGCATGAGCTCACTTCTCTGCCACCCATCACAGCCAGCTTGTGGGTGATGGGTACCTATTAATGCATCAGCTTGGTGACAGGCCTCTTTGAAGTGGCAGGTGTGTGTGTGTGTGTGTGTTAAACACCCAAGAAGGCAACAATAGAGATACTGCAGGGTCCATGCCTGATTTTGGCAGTGCAGTTTCCACCCTTAGAACTCTCTTCATGCAATTCAATGTTGAGACAACACCCAGAAGTCAAGCATTTTATGCAGTAAATCCTGGCCCAGAACACTGGATTGGGATTTAGGAGACCTGGGTTTTATTCTCCGGTCTGCCAGTGGCCTGCTGGACGACCTTGCACAAGTCACCTCACCCCTCTGTACCTCAGCTTCTCTATCTGTAAAATGATAATGATTACTCTCTTCGTAAAATGCTTTGAGATCTACTGATTTAAAAATTCTATATGAGAGCTAGATGGTGGGTGGTGTTTGCCTCACCCTACGCTCTTAGTGGGAAAGTCTGGGTGTTTCTCTTTTGAAGGGCAGTTAGGCAGAAGAGTGGGGATGGGGGGAATAGGATGGCACCTTGGTACTTCATTGCCCACTCTGACAATGGCTGGGGGTTTTCCTTGTTCTGGGACGGAGAGAGGCCATTTTCTCAGTGAGCATGGCAGTTTCCACTGGACTGGGTTTGTTTTTCTCCTATGACTTGTTTGCCCTTGGAGCAGTAAGTGCGCTCTTTGAAGGTGTTTGACAATCACTCTTCCTTGGTTTGTTGGGTTTGTCATTTTATGGTAGCGCAGAGGCTGGGGTATGCATGTTTGTCAGTTGAAATTTTGCTGACAGTTTCCTTGACAGGCACAGCAACTGACATACATTTCCCGAGGGGATATTTCCACATTCTCATTGTTCTTCAGGCGGCTGTGACATTTCCCAGCTCTGGTGAGCTAAGCCTCAGGTTTTAAGTACCATAGTCTCTCTTGAACCATATCCCAACAGGGTTAATTTGACCCTTTCACCTTTCTATGGTGGTTAAATTGAGGACTATGCAGTTTATTTACTGAGCAGAGGTCTTTCATCAGAACTGTAAAAACTGAGGCCTATATCTTCAAAGTGGATGCCTCAGTTCCGATCCCATGCTTTCAAAAATCATGAGTCTAGCCTCTCAGAGTCATAAGAATGGCATAAAACTAATTATCTAATTTTAAAATTAAAATGTCTGGTCCTTTTATTTGCCTTCTAGTGTCAGAATGTTTAGGGTTCATGTTTTAAAGCTTTTTTCTGCAACCACCTGGTTGAGAATTTCACATATTCACATGACTCCAGGAGCTGGGGCTGTCAGAAAAACACTAAATATTATGAGACTCATGACAAAATCATGATGGTTGGCAACAGTAGGTGTGATGTCCTATTCTTTTAACTGTTTGAGCACTCCTCCTCTCCCTAGAGCAAAGCCTCATTTTTGGGGTTAATTCCATTTTGCAGCCGAAACAATAAAGCCACCACCAGAGCAAATTGCTGTGTCTATCTCCTCCTCTGGTAGGTCCACATAAAACATTTGATGCCAAAGGATTTCTATCCCATGGTGTTCAGTACTGCCTCTGCCTGAAGAAGAAGGAAATGTAAGCAAATAATACCAGAGGCACCTGGAGACAGACTGCTGCTTTTTGCTGCTGGGACAGCATGAACTTGCCAGCTAGAGAGGAGGGAATAGGCAAATAAAAACAGAACAGAGGAATAGGCTGCTGCCCAGAGCTACTGCAAAAAAAGCAGTCAGGGGGAATTAAGCAGCCATATTGTTTGACCGCCTGCAAGCAGGCAAAGGAGGAAAAGCAACTTAGCCTGCACTGAAAGTCTATAGCCAACAGAGGGAGGCCAAGAACAGCTAAAGGAAGAATTCTGCGGCCTGCAGTGTTGGCATGAAGCGAGAAGAGGCAGGCCAAGTGCAGATAGTTCAGTAACCAAAAAAAGACAGTTTTCCTGTGGCATCAAAGGTATCTGGGAAGTTGTGAAGTTCAACAGGAGAGCAGAGAAAATGGCAACTTTTGTGGCCAAGGGTGGTGAACTGAGAATCATGGGTAGTGTACCTCGAACATTTCGAGCAATTTATATCCTGCTACACCATCCAGACGGCGATAAGTTTCAACCTTTCTGATAGCGATAGGTCCAAAAGCATATGCACTGCTGTGTGACCTATTGTCTCAAACTATACCTGGAATGGCATGAACGCCACACCTACTGCGGTAATGCAGTAATATTTTCCTCCTATCCCATCGATGATAGCAGAATATTGGTCCCATCAGGGAAGCGGAAAGTCAGTATCATCATTCATTACTGCTCTGCGGAAGTTGCCAGAGTTCTGTCAGTTTGGACAAATGTTAAGTGATGCCCTGTGTGACCAGTGAGTCTCTGGATTATGCAGTGACTAGGTCCGGAAGAAGTTATTGACTGCATTATTGCTTATATTCAAGAAGGTGGTTGAAATAGCAGTTGTAATGTAAAGCGCAGGGAAGGATTCTCTGGAATTTAATGTGAATTAAGAAGTTAATTTTGAGAATTGGCGGGACAGAGGACCATGGGAATTTTTACAGAAATTTCCATGTGACCATTGGGCACAAACTACGCACTCTGACAAGGATTGCTGGGCATGCCAGATTATTTGCAGAAACTGTCAGAAGAAAGGACACATTACCAGGACCTGTTGCACAGTTCAATGACCAGCAACACTGAGTAATCATTCAGCCAAGAAGACACCTGTGAAGACTGAACCTAAGAGAGGATGGAAGTTGGGAATTCATAATTTGGAAAAAGACGAACTCTGACACTGACCAAAACCTAGTACAACATGTGCTGTCAGAAACTGGAGTCAGAGATGGCCTCTGCGTCACACCTTTGATTGAAGGAGTTCCTATAAGAATGGTGCTTGATACTGGAGCATCTCCCTCTCAGCAGATGTCGTCATAAGTTCCTCTGGAAGAAAACTCCATGGTTTTGAAGACTTATACTGGAGAAAAGTTGGCTCCAGGTGAAAGTTCAACTAGATGGTCAATCATTTTACCCTGGTATGTGATGTAAAGAAAGTATCCACCATTATTTGGCAGCGCTTGGCTTGAGAAACTCAAAGTGAATTGGACCAAGATCAAGATGATCATGAAAGCATGTTGAAATCTTCAAGAAATCGTGGACAGATACTCCAAAATTTTTGAACAAGAGCTTGGACAGATAACAGTGAACTTCACTAACACATTGCTTAAGTTTGAAAGCTAGCCAAAATATTGTCTAAGCCACAGTTGTGCCTTATGCTCTGATGCCTCTGGTGGAAGCTGATTTGGACTGATTAGTGAACATCAGAGTCTTGTCACCAGTTTCACACAGTGAATGGGCTGCAGCCATCATACTAGTGATCAAGAAGGATGGCTCTGTCCAAATTTGTAGAGATTTCAAAGTGACACTGAATCCAATTATATGTGCAGACCAGTATCCACTACCTCATGTTGAAGGCTTGTTTGCTGCGGTTAGTGGAGGACAGTGTTTCAGTAAATTGGATTTGCCTAGTGTATACCTACAAATGGAGATTGATTTGGCATCTTGCAAATCTCTCACAATCAACCCACAAAAAGGCTTATTTTATTACAATAGGTTGCCTTTCAGTATCACATTGGCACCTGCCCTGTTCCAGAAAGCTCTGGAAGAGATTCTGAAGGGACTGAACAGAGTTCAGTACTATTTGGACAACATCCTAGGATCAAGGAAAGAGTCAAGAGGATCGTCTTTGAAATTTGAATGCTGTCTTGCAATGTTTGGAAAATGAGGGGCTCAGAGTACATTGAGACACAGGTGAGTTTTTCAAACCTTCTGTTGAATATCTTGGACTTGTAATTGATGCCATAGGCTTAAGGAATTCGCCAGAGAAAGAAAAGATGGGTCTTGAAGCACCACCACTAGAAAACATGTCACAATTAAATTCATTCTTAGGACTGCTTAAGTATCTGGTGGCAGTATTGGCACCTCTACATGAACTGTTACAAGCAAAGAAAAAATGAAAATAGACTAAAGAGTGTGAGTGTGCATTTAAGGAAGCAAAGACATCAGCTGAAGTTCTTATGCATTTTGATGCTTCGCTGCCATTGCAATTGGCTTGTGATGCTTCGGAGTGGGAGCAGTTCTTTCCCACACTATGTCTAATGGAATGGAGAAATAAATTGTCTTCATCATGTACACTCATCACACCTGAGAGGAGCTATGCATAAATAGAATGAGATGCTCTTAGCATTATCTTTGGAATTCGGAAGCTCCATATCTATCTGCATTTTATGTTGCTGGTAGATCATTGCCCATTGGTTTCAATTATTGGACTGCAACATGGAATTCTGTCATTAGCTGGTGCTTGCATGCAATGATGGGCATTTCTACTTTCAGCTCATTCCTATATTATTCAGTTCTATAAAGGGATTCAGCACGGCAATGCTGATGGGCTCTCATGCCTACTATGCCAGCTGTCATCAACCCAAAGAAACTTCAGATGAAGAGTTCTATCTCAATTTGATGGATAGGTTACCCATCACTAGCACAGGCATCCACAAAGAAACAGCTAAGAATGATTTGCTTTCTCATGTGAAGGGAATGGTACTACAAGGTATGGTATTGGATCAACGGAATCACCAGTTTGCACAATTTGTGTCAAGTCAATGTGAAGTATCTGTGAATCATGGTTGCATCTTATGATGAATGCAAGTGATCATTCCAAAATCACTTCAGTCTCAGGTTTTGGAAGCTCTTCACAAAGGTCATTTTGGCATTGTATAGATGAAGGCCAGGGCCCAGAGTTGTGTCTGATGGCTGAGGAGCAACAAAGATATTGAGAGGATAGTGAAGAACTGTACTACGTGTCAGAAAATTCAGCATGACCCTGGTCCATTTTGTCTATGCCCTTGGTACCAGTTCCAGTGATTCCATAACCTGTTCAGGACACTGTTGCACCATCACCACCACCAAGAAAGTGTGAAATCCAGTTGTGTGCCTGAACTTATAAATCGTCTAGTTAGTGAGTTGCTATTCTGGGGCAGAATAATACCTTGCAACTTGAGTCTGCAGTAGTCCACCCACAACTTTTAGTTAGGTTATATTGTGTTTTATGTTAGCCATACAAACAATAATGTGTGAATATATTTTGGAAGTTTATTAAAGTAGAGTGGAGTAATGTGATGTCCTGTCTCTTTAAATGTTTGAACACTCTTCCCCTTAGGAGTGCAAAGTCTCACTTTTGGGTATAAGCAAATAATGTGTTTTAATACAGCTAAATGTAAACGAATATATGAGGAATAAAAAATGTAAGCCATACCTACAGATAGGAGACTCTATCCTAGGAAGCAGTGACTCTAAAAAAAGATTTGGAGGTTGTGGTGGATAATCAGCTGAACATGAACTCCAATGTGATGCTGTGGCCAAAAAAGTGAATGCTATCCTGGGATGAATACACAGGGAAATCTCAAGTAGGAGAGGTTATTTTACCTCTGTGTTTGGCACTGGTGCGATCACTGCTGGAGTAGAGCACCCAGTTCTGGTGTCCACAGTTCAAGAAGGATGTTGATAAATGGTAGAGGTTTCAGAAAAGAGCAATGAGAATGACTTAAGGACTAGAAAACATGCCTTATAGCAATAGACTCAAAAGAACTCAATCTATTGAAGTTTCTATAGCCATATAAAAAAGAAGAAAACAAAGAAAGAAGTGGGACCACTAAACACTGAGGATGGAGTGGAGGTTAAGGATAATCTAGGCACGGCCCAATATCTAAACAGATACTTTGCCTCAGTCTTTAATGAGGCTAATGAGGAGCTTAGGGATAATGGTAGGATGACAAATAGAAATGAGGATATGGAGGTAGATATTACCACATCCGAGGTCAAAGCCAAACTCGAACAGCTTAATGGGACTAAATTGGGGGCCCCAGATAATCTTCATCCAAGAATATTAAAGGAACTGGCACATGAAATTGCAAGCCCATTAGCAAGAATTGAACTTGTAAACTCAGGGGTTGTACCGTATGACTGGAGAATTGCTAACATAGTTCCTATTTTTAAGAAAGGAAAAAAGAGTGATCTGAGTAACCACAGGCCTGTTAGTTTGACATCTGTAAAATGCAAGGTCTTAGAAATTTTTTTGAAGGAAATAGTAGTTAAGGCTATTGAGGTCAGTGGTAACTGGGACAAAATACAGAATGGTTTTACAAAAGGTAGATCACGCCAAACCAACCTGATCTCCTTCTTTGAGAAGGTAACAATGGATCTAATTTTACCTTGATTTCAGTAAGGCATGGGGAATTATTAGTTAAATTGGAAAAGATGGGGATCAATATGAAAATTGAAAGATGGATAAGGAACTGGTTAAAGGAGAGACTACAGCTGGTTATAATGAAAGGTGAACTGTCAGACTGGAGGGAGGTTACTAGTGGAGTTCCTCAGAGATTGGTTTTGGGACCAATCTTACTTAATCTTTTTATTACTGACCTTGGCACAAAAAGTGGGACTGTGCTAATAAAGTTTGCGGATGGACCAGACGGGAAGTATGCTAAGCAGAGAAGACCTGTTGTAGCATATGCAGGAGAGATTGAGTATGATGCGTGGTAACTGGAGTAAGGAGTAAGTGAGGCAGGAGGATGCAAGATCTCTAATGAGCACTGCAACGTGCAAGGGCCTATTCCATGCACTTACTGAGAAATATAGAGTACTAAACCAACATTTTGTATCCTTTAAAGTGGTGCACATAGGCTCACTTAATGGCACACCCAACTACGGCAGAAGTTACAGTAGTAGTTGGTTATGGGGGACTGCATGCATGTTCATGCGGAAGATTTTTACCCTAGCAACACTCGTGGGTCAGCTGGTTGCCCCCTAGAGTGCGCCGCCATGCGCCGGATTATAACCCTGCCGACCGAACGGTCCTTCAGTTCCTTCTTACTGCCCATGTCGGTCATTTGGAACAGTGAAGCGCGGCTTAGCGGATCTCCACTTCCCTAGCTACTCGTAGTTCTCTTACTAATTCTGTGTATATAGTTATAATTCTATAGCTGTAGTTTATTCATTCATAAATATGTTAGTGTTTATAGTTGAAGAGGGTTCAGTGATTAGCCCTTCCCCACACTCGCTGGAGCCCATGCCCGGTCACCAGGCTCTCAAACTGTGCTCGACCTGCCACAAGCCGATGCCAAGGGAGATCCCACGACTCCTGTCTTAAGTGCCTTGGTGAATCCCATCTCTCGGATAAGTGCGGATCTGTAAGGCCTTTAAGCCTAGGAAGAAGAAAGAGTGGGACTTTCGTCTCAAACAGCTCCGATGGAGGCAGCTCTTACTGCCTCTGCCCTTCAGCACGAGCGCCGGACAGTCCACAATCAGGAAGAAGCGCTTCTTCGGCACTCTGATCGCACTGGTACCGCTAAGGCCCTCGTACCGACCGTCGCTCTGCATAGATGTCTGCTCGGCACCTTCCCTGTCCCGCGGGTGTTTAAGAACATAAGACTCCTGCTGTTCTGTGTCGCCTGCACCACAGTCAGAGCACCCACCTAAGTCGGACCGCCCAGCACCGACACCTGCCGTGGCACCAAGCATTTCCAGCACCATCGATCCGGTCCTGCGAGGGCCGTCGAGTCCGGTGCCTGAAAGCTCCCTGGCGCACGCGTGGTTGAGCTCTACTATCCCTCCACGCTGGAGACCTTTCCACGGTGAGGGAGCTGATGTGCTGACGAGTCTGGGCTGCCTCAACCCCCGGCACCGCCGATGGGTGATACAATCGATTGGCAAGCCTGCCCTGCTGAACCATCCTTTGTTGCACCATCACAATCACGGTCCCACCCCGCGCTCTCTCGTCCCACCGTACTGACTCGGTCCCGTCACTGATCCCAGTCCCGACGCTGCTTGCAGTCCCAGCACCGCTTTCCATCTTGGTACTGGTCGCACTCTGGGGCAACCGTCAGTCAATCTCGTTCGCTGGCCGGTACTCTCGGCACCGGATCCAGTTCTGCAACCATTCCTGGCACGTGCCTTTCACAGCCATTCCAGATGTCGAGCTTCGAGATCCTGGTTGACCTCCCGGCACCGCTGCAGTCGCAGGTCCTGGTCTCGTTCCCGGTACTGATACGCCTCCTCGGTTTCCCGCACAGAGAGAGACATTTAGAGATGGAGACCCTTTTCAGCTCCTCCGTGGCTGTCTCGACACATATCTGTATCATCTCACGCGGACAGTGCTTCCTATGCACAGGACCGTGACTCAGATGTGCCCAACTGAGTCTTCCAGGAGACCCAGGCCCAAAACCGAGATCTCATAAGTGGTCTTCTGGACACCTTGGGCATATCACCAAGCCCAGGTGAGCCGTCCAGTGCCATCAACCGGTATCAGACCATCGGAACACCGGCTGCCGAGGCGACGCAGCCGCCCCACTCCTGAGGTAAGGGAGGAAGCTCCATTCAGTCAACGACTCTCGGTCCCACCTGAGCTGACATCGCCCAAGAACGGAGCCCACGCAGGACCCTCTTATCCCTGGCCTTTCCTCTTCCTGCCTCTTCAAGATGAAGCGTGGAAGAGACATCCCTTGGGCCCTTCTCCACACCACGGCACATCAGGACCTCCTGAGATGCGTGGCCCCTGATATGAATCTTCAGGTGGAGGAGGTCCAGAGATAGAAGACCTCTGTTGGAATATTTGTCAGCTGACACCCCACACAAGTCTGGCCTTGCCATTCATTCGACGATCCAGGCAAAGTCGATACCATCTGGCAATCTCCAGCTTCTATCCGCCATGGCCAAGGGAGTTGACAAAAGTACATGGGCCCTCTAAGGGGTATGAGTACCTGATGCGCACCCTGCTCCCTTGTCGTGCAATCAGTCAACGGAAAGGAAGCGCCATGGCCAGCAAGCTCCTGCCCAAAATCAAAGGAGGCTAGGCGCATGGACTTATTGGCCGCAAAGTATACTCTGCTGGGGGCCTTCAGCTCAGGGTGGCAAACCAGAAAGCCCTGCTTAGCCGGTACAACTATAACACCTGGGCGGCGGTTGGAAAATTCACGGAGTTAGTTCCCCAAGACTCCCACCAAGAGTTTGCTGCCCTTTTGGAGGAAGGGAAGAAGGTGGCGAGAACTTCTCTCCCGGCCTCGCTGGATGCAGCCGACCCCGCAGCCAGGACTCTGGCTTCAGGAATCGCCATGAGACGAATATCGTGGCTTCAGGTGTCAGGCCTTCCACCTGAATTACAACACACATACAGGATTTGCCCTTCGATGGCCAAGGCCTATTTTCTGAAAAGACTGACCCTAGGCTGCAAAGCCTAAAGGACAATAGGATGATCATGCACTCGATTGGGATGCACACACCGCTGACTCAGTGCAGATCCTTCCGCTCCCAGCCTCACCGCCCTTACCCCCCACCTAGGCCATGACAGGACTTCGACAGAAGCGCAGCCGACGCATTCGCAGATGGCAGTCCGGACCCCAAGGGGGTCAGAATCAGGGTCCTTCCAAACCACCCGCGGGACCCAAACCAAACTTTTGAAGGCACGCCCGAGGACGGCATACCAGTTGTTTCCCAGGATCCTTTCCCTCCCTTTTACAACCGCCTCTCCCTTTTCCTCCCTGCGTGGACCCAACTAACTTTGGATCATTGGGTCCTACGCACGGTAGAATTCGGATACCACTTCCAGTTTATTTCGCCTCCCCTCACCCCCCATCCTCGTCCCTCTTCAGGGACCCCTTTCACGAGCAATTCCTCTTGCAATAGGTACGGACAGCCCTTGCCATGGGAGTTATAGAGGAGGTACCAAAGGACTCAAGGGGTTCTATTCCCGCTATTTCCTAATCCCCAAGGCGAAGGGAGGTCTCAGACCTATCCTAGACCTGCGAGGACTCAATAAGTTCATGATAAAGTTGAAGTTCCGCATGGTATCCCTGGGGACCATCATCCCATCCTTGGATCTGGGAGACTGGTATGCCGCCCTCGATATGAAGGACACATATTTTCACATTGCCATTTACCCTCCGCACAGACAGTACCTCCAGTTTGTGGTCAACCGTCAACATTTCCAATTTATGGTCCTTCCGTTTGGCCTCTCTACAGCCCCACGAAATGCATGGCTGTAGTTGCCGCCTCCCTCCGTCGTCATCAGATACACGTCTTCCCGTATCTCGACGATTGGCTCATTCGAGGGGCCTCCGAGACCCAAGTCACCCGTCATGTGGGCATCATGCTCCTGGGTAGTAGGAGTACCAGTGCTCCTGGGTAGTAGGAAACCTTCCACTAAGTTTACACATCTGGCCAAGTGGAAGCGCTTCTCCTGCTGGTGCAACCAACGTAATGTTATTCCCACCAAGGTACCGGTCCCTATCATCTTGGACTACCTCTGGTCTCTCAAACAGCATGGCCTAGTGATATCTTCATTGAAGGTGCACTTTTGCGGCCATCTCTACCTTCTACCCAGGAGAGAGCGGCCGCTTGGTGTTCTCTCACCCCATGGTTTTGAGGTTCCTCAAGGGCTTGGAGCGATTATACCCACAAGTACGCCACCCTGCCCCAACTTGGGACCTCAACCTAGTTCTAGCCAAACTTATGACTGCTCCCTTCGAGCTGCTAGCAACCTGCTCGCTGCTGTACCTGTCCTGGAAGACAGCCTTCCTCGTAGCCATTACATAGGCAAGATGAGTTTCAGAGCTTCGGGCTCTCACGGTGGACCCCCCGTATACAGTGTTTCATAAGGACAAGGTACAGTTGCGACCACATCCAGCCTTCCTCCCTAAAGTCGTATCGGCCTTTCATATCAACCAGGATATCTTCCTTCCGGTCTTCTTCCTGAAGCCACACTCATCATGCCAGGAGCAGCAACTGCACTCCCTAGACGTCCGTAGGGCGCTCGCATTTTATATCAAGCGAACAAAGCCCTTCCGTTAAACATCCCAACTCTTCGTTGCGGTCGCAGACTGAATGAAGGGCCTACCTGTCTCCTCCCAGAGGATTTCATCTTGGGTGACATTGTGCATTCGCATCTGCTATGACTTGGCTCGTGTTCTGATGAGCCACCTTACTGCTCATTCTACCAGGGCTCAGGCTTCATGTGCCGCTTTCGTGGCTCATGTACCCATCCAGGAGATATGTCGTACAGCTACCTGGTCCTCAGTCCACACCTTTGTGTCACATTATGCATTGGTTCAACAGTCCAGAGATGACACGGCATTTGGATCAGCAGTTCTACATTCTGCGACGTCTAACTCCGACCCCACCACCTAGGTAAGACTTGGGAGTCACCTAATTGGAATCGATATGAGCAAGCACTCAAAGAAGAAAAGACGGTTACTCACCTTTGTCGATGAGAATAGGATGAACAGATAAAGGGAGTGACACAGAGAGAAGAATGTGCAAGGTGCAGTGGGAGGCAACAGGTTATGGGCAGAACTTTAAGAATGAGAAGGCATTTGAATTCTATGTGGAAAAAGAGGAAGTGGTAAAGATATCTGGCAGGAGAGTGACACAGCATTATAATGACTGATTGCTTCATAGTTATTTTTGTTGCCCCTTTTTGACCCAAGCAGCCTTAGGACTATTCCTGTTGGATGCAGAAATTGATGGAGTCTGTTACTTTCTTTGCTGTAATCTTGTTTATTTACAAAGAATGTACATGTGCTTAAATCCAGCTTTTCTGAATGCACGAGGAACCCAGAACAAAGGGAATTTACAGCAACAAGCCTCTTTAGACAACAGATCCAAAAGCTTGCCTCTCCCTGTTCTGTCTGTTCTCAGTTTCTGTGTGTTCGACCTTCCGTCACCCCCCCAAAACACTATGCCACAAAATGCCTCCACCCCCTTGCTCCAAAATCTCCTGGGTTGGTTCACAACCTCTTTTGCTTATACAGGAATTTGTGATGGACTTATCCTTATAGTTATGATAACTGAAGGAGATGTTCACACTTGTCAGTCTCAGCGAGGTTTTAATTTGACCTGTAACAAGGTTTCAGCCTGCTCATAACATGGTTATTAATCATTTGTATTGTCCCACTGGCACCCAGGAGCTCCAGTCATGGATCAAGACCTCACTGTGCTAGGTGCTGTACACACACTAATTATTTAAGATCATACCAATGTGGAGACAAGAACAAATGGATATAAACTGGCTAAGGAAGTTTAGATTTGAAATTAGATGAAGGTTTCTAACCATCAGAGGAATGAATTCTGGAACAACCTTCCAAGGGGAGCAGTGGGGGCAAAAGACAAATCTGGCTTCATGACTAAGCTTGATAAGTTTATGGAGGGAATGGTATGATGGGATAGCCTAATTTTGGCAATTAACTGATCTTTGATTATTAGCAGGTAGATATGCCCAATGGCTTGTGATGGGATGTTAGATGGGGTGGGATCTGAGTTACTACAGAGAATTCTTTGCTGGGTGTCTGGCTGGTGAGTCTTGCCCACATGCTCAGGGTTTAGCTGATTGCCGCATTTGGAGTTGGAAGGAATTTTCCTTGAGGAAAAGATTGGCAGAGGCCCTGGGGATTTTTTGCTTTCCTCTGCAGCGTGGGGCACGGGTCACTTGCTGGAGGATTCTCCGCACCTTGAAGTCTTTAAACCACGATTTGAGGACTGTGTTTTGCAGGAGATCAGACTAGACGATCATAATGGTCCTTTCTGACCTTAAAGTCTATGACTCTATGACTCTATTTAGCTTATCAGAGAGAATATTAAGGGGTGACTTGATCACATTCTATTGTTGTGGTTCCCGAGACCTCTTCTGCTTGGCTCCCCAAGAATTCAGTCGGACTGCAGTCGCGGCAGTCAGGTTCCTTCATTCGGCCTACAGCAAAACTACACTGAGAGATCTGACTCAAGCAGGGTGGGTGGGTACAGGGCATACCACACATCCAAGGTCACATAGGCAGCCTCTTTCTTTATATACATTTACACATTGCATTGCATTTACTATACATTGTATCACACGTTTTGGGTTTGGTTTGGTAACTTTGTAGGAACCGATCTCTGTACAGCACATGCTGTCTGTGCACAATTTACTCTTTTCTTCATTTTATATTCCAGGCCTATATTGTCCATTGTAAATGGTTCCCTGGCTGTTCCTCCTTTTCTTAGCTAGTACAGACATTCTGTTTTCAGCCTGATGACCCATTTACCTCCCTAATCCTCTTTCCCAAGAAATGAGGCCTCATCCATGTCCAATTACTCATGTCAAGCCAGGCCTAAATTCCATTGCTTTTGTTTTTATATTAGCATTTGTTTCATTTGTATCATATTCCTGTATTTCTGTGCTTTCTTTAAGTACACTATCCAGCAAGACCACAGTAGTTGTAATCATGTGAACTACCATGAATACTAGGCTCAGAGTATGAACCAGAGGGTGCAAGTTCACCACCTCTGGTATAGCCCACCATAGTGTAACTTTGCATTGTAGGTTTGCTTGGCCTTTAAAGTGTCTTTCTGTAATTTTAACTTTGCTTTTATTACATTATAAAAAACTGGTACAAAATATAAAAATCTTTCCATTTATCACCACAGGAAATTTAGGTGTGAAACAGAGCACAGGCCAATTAAAATAGCATTCCCTGGGTCCATTCCAGAACTGGTTGTCTTCAGCCACCATGCAAAACATGTTGTCACCAGCATAGATAGTTTTTCTTTACCAGCATCCTAGTATCTCAACCATACTGTGCAATTTGGTGACTTTTCCCCCAGAGTGAACCCATGTGCCAGTAACACTCACTGTGAGACATCATACATGCTCATGGAAGTGCCTTGCAGGTGCAAACCACAGTGCAAGTCTGCGGCTTACCAGACCTTGCATTGTCTTGCAACAGTATTAGAGGAGGAAAACCAACTTTTTCTACGTTGGGTTGCTGTGGTTTTCACCTTTAACTTCATGGTACTGGATTCTTGTTAATTTTCTTATCCTGCAACCACTATGTCACCTGTTTTGTACCACATTTTTAACTTTTCTGTAGTGATACTTGCTCCATATCACTTAAGGTGGCATTTACTTTGTATAGGATGTATTCTCCATATACTAGACATGTTGTTATTAGAACACATTGACTTAATTTTATACTTCCTTAAAAGCAATTCTCACAGACACAGACACACACACACACAGTTAACAAAGTTTCATTAATGAGCCTTTCGTTATGCTCATTCTGTGGATGCAGTGATTTTGCTGCTATGTTCTATTGAAATGCTTGGTCATGTTCCCACAGCATCTCTGTCAGCTATATATCAATTTCAAACAATTCAGTTCCTGTGCCAATCCTATTAAGTTTCTTTTGATGTGGTTGCCTCCTCCTGCCTTGGCAGTTTTATGCATTCTAAAGTATATCTTCTGTACAGAAATTCCTTTCAACAGTTTTTAACTATATTCCACCAAATTTTAGTGGGGACAATCTTTTACGTAACTGCAGATTGGTAAAATTCAGTAACACTGATCCATAAATAAACTAAACATTTTGGTACAATCTTTCATTAAGAGGTCTTAACTCTAATCCACTTGGACCTGTTTCTAGTCTAGACCATTTTAGTGGGTTTTTTTGTTTGCTTTTTTTAATTTACAAGCTCCACCATATATATTTTGTTTTTACTCCCTTAACATTTATTTTACACCACAATTAAATGGAGATGTTGGATAGGCTGTCAGTGATTGGAGCTTTTGTCATGGTTTTGAATGGTCATTGCACAATTCAAAGTAGCACCATCATCCATAATTAATAACTTGTTTAAAGAAAACAAAATTTGGATGGCACTTTTGCTTAGGGTTTAGGTAGTTGGGCTTCATGCCTTTATATTTACAGATTTTTTTTTCCCCGTTGGTGCTGGTTAGTTTCTATTTTCAAAGCATGCAGACGTCTGAAAAGAAAAACCACAACCTATTGTGGCTCCTCCTTGAAGCATTTATAGGATTTTAAATAAGAACATGATAATGGCCATACTGGGTCAGACCAATTGTCCATCTACCTCAGGATCCTGTCTTCTGACAGTGGCCAGTGCCCAGTGCTTCAGAGGAAATGAACAGAACAAGGCAGTTATTGAGTTATCCCTCCCCTGTCGTCCACCCCCAGCTTCTGGCAGTTAGAGGCTTAGGATGCCCAGAGCATGGGGTTGTATACCTGATCATCTTGGCTAATAGCCATTGATGGACCTACCTCTGTGAACTTATCTAATTTTTTTAACTCAGTTATAGTTTTGACCTTCATAGCATCCCTTGGCAAGTTCCACAGGCTGATTGTGCATTGTGTGAAGTATTTTGTTTTAAATCTGCTGCCTATTAATTTCATTGGGCAACCCTGGGTTCTTATATTACGTGACGGGATAAATAACACTTCTGTATTCACTTTCTCCACACTATATGGAACCCATGTGTCTAATAGGGAGGTATCTCTTTAAGAGACCCAATGCTGGGAGGTAGGAGTGAGTTGTGTCTGGGTCATTGTTGCTAGGCAGGTTAAGAACTCCACATCCAGAAGCTTCTGGAATCGGATGTGGTGGTTTTGGGCAGGGCTGCCCAGAGGATTCAGGGGGCCTGGGGCAAAGCAATTTTGGGGGCCCCTCCCATTAAAAAAAAGTTGCAATATTACAGAATACTATATTCTTGTGGGGGGCCCTGCAGGGCCCAGGGCCTGGGGCAAATTGCCCCACTTGTCCCCCCTCTGGGCGGCCCTGATTTTGGGGGTGCTCCAGTAGGTTCCCTGTTGCTGGGGTCAGACTCCATGAGGGCAAGTGGTCAGGGCAGCTGCTTTGCAGGGGACTATGTGCCCTGGGTGAGTTGGGAGCAGAAGCAGGCTGTTGTCCCTAACTCTGAAGCATTTTGTAGCTGGTTAGTGCTGTTGTTAACTCTCTAACGGAAGCACGGGCAATGCTAATTATAGCAAGAGGACATTGGGAAGGAAAAATAACTTCTGTTTTAATTGTATGCTTTGAATGTTTGGTTTGATTTTAACCTAACTGTTCTAGTTACATTGTCTCAACTAGTCTGATACACTGTTTCTTTAAATGTAGTACTGGGAAAGAATCATTTCTATTTCGTTGTTCTCAGTTTTGTATTTTCTTGTAACAGAGTTTTCTTTAAATTTCTCCACTTAACGGAGTGATTGGCCAATCAGTCAGCTGTCTGGCTAGCAGTGATTTCAGCAAAGGAAGGGTCTGCATGGATTCCAACTGAAGGTTCCTACAAGCAAGTGGAGGGAAGATGTTGTTTTAGACTGAGCAGACTATCCAGATTTGGTGATCAAAGACTCTAACTGAGACTTAGGTGAACAAATCCTAAGCTTCTGGGAATTTATGATGATGTAATTAAATTAATTTCTTTAGTTCCTTTTAGGACTTGAATGTTGGGAGGTTGACCCTGTGCAAGTCTCCCTGAAAATCCTTAGAGACTGAACTCTGGGTCTCCACCTGCTTTCTATGGGAATTGTGGTTTTTTTTTTAAAGACACTGGAAACGGGAAATGACATGAACTGTAGCCCACCCAAAGGTTACAAGTGCATGGTTTTACAGATTTCTATCATTACCCTCTTAGTCATCTCTTTTCAAAGCTGAAAAGACCCAGTCCTTTTAATTTCTCCTTGTGTGAAAGCTGTTCCACACCCGTAATTTCAGAGTAGCAGCTGTTAGTCTGTATCTGCAAAAAGAACGATGAGTACTTGTGGCACCTTAGAGAATAACAAATTTATTTGAGCATAAGCTCACATGGGCTACAGCTCACTTCATCAGATGCATAGAATGGAACATACAGTAAGAAGATGTATATCCATACAGAGAATATGAAAAGGTGGAAGTTGCCATACCAACTCTAAGAGGCTAATTAATTAAGATTAGCTATTATCAGCAGGAGAAAAAAACCTTTTGTAGTGATAATCAAGATGGCCCATTTCAGACAGTTGACAAAAAGGTGTGAGCATACTGAACATGGGGAAATAGTCAAATTGTGTAATGACCCAGCCACTCCCAGTCTCTATTCAAACCTGAGTTAATGGTATCTAGTTTGCATATTAAGTCAAGTTCAGCAGTTTCTCGTTGGAGTCTGTTTTTGAAGCTTTTCTGCTGCAAAATTGCCACCTTTAAGTCTGTTACTGAGTGACCAGAGAGGTTGAAGTGATCTCCTACTGGTTTTTGGATGTTATGATTCCTGAAGTCAGATTTGTGTCCATTTATTCTTTTGCATAGAGACTGTCCGGTTTGGCCAACGTACATGGAAGAGGGGCATTGCTGGCACATGATGGCATGTATCACATTGGTAGATGTGCAGGTGACCAAGCCCCTGATGGTGTGGCTAATGTGATTAGGTCCTATGATAGTGTTACTTGAATACCTCTCTTTTGAGATGGCCTGTCTTGTCCGTGGTTCCCTGGATATTCCCCCTTATCCTAGCTATCTCCCAAGAAATGAGGCCTCACTCATGTTCAGTTACTCATGTCAAGGCAGGCCTACATTCGACTGCTCTTGTTTTTCTTGTTGATATTTGTCTTGTTTACATTTATTTTACTCCCTTTATTGTATACACTGCATGTTCCATACGAATGCACACTCCTTTCACTATTAACTTCCACTTTTTAAAAGGCTCTTCCCTCTAGCAGAGAAACATATAACACAATCCAATGGGTGGAAGTTGAAGCTAGACAAATTCAGAATGGAAATGAGGTGGAACTTTTTGACAGTGAGGATAATTAAACTGGAACAATTTACTAAGGATCCTGGTGGCATCTCCATTTCTGACAATTTTTAAATTGAGTTTGGATGTTTTTCTAAAAGATCTGCTCTAGGAATTGTCTTGGGGAAGTTCTTTAGTTTGTGTTATGCAGGAGGTCAGACTAGATGATCACGATGGTCCCTTATGGCCTTGGAATCTATGAACCTAGTCATATTTGAACCTATATACCTAGTAATTTGTGCCCAGTGTCCTTTCTGCTCAACCTGAATTTGAAGATTCCAGAGCACTTTTTGTAATACTAGAGGTTTTGTCTTGGTCTCCTTGTCCAAAATTTTACCTTCACCTACATTGCTGTGCTAGTGAAACTGGAAGAGATGATGTTGTCATTTGATGACTAAGCCTGATACGTTTTTGAAAAATATATTTTTATTCCCAAAAGCTTACTGTTTAATTAGTAAGTTTGCTTCACTAAGAATTTGAAAATGCAATAATTAATGAAGCAAAAGCTACTGGCCATCCTGGGTAAACTGGACCATGGCATAAGACCTTGTCACTGTAGGGTATGGCCCTTTAAGAATATCAGACTCTCGCCTCATTTGCTGGCTGTGCTCACTCAGATGGGATCATGGGAGAGGGAATAAGTGAAGACTGACCCTTGAATTTAGGGTGACCAGATAGTAAGGGTGAAATATTGGGTCAGAGGTAATAGGCACCTATATAAGACAAAGCCCCAAATATCGGGACTGTCCCTGTGACAATTGGGACATCTGGTCATCCTACTTGACCTCTACTACTAGATTATGTTGTGTAAGACAAAGCAGACTTGAAATTGGTGGGGACGAGAACTATGAGTGCAGTCTGTGGCCCTGTTCATACAAAATGATGTCAGAACAAACCAAGAGACCTCACTTGTCTGTGTGTTATTACAGATCCAGCATCAAATGAATCCTTTGTGGAACTCCACTGAAGTCAATGGAGTCACACAAGGTATGCATTTGATTTCCAGGGCTTAGCTATCTTTAACCTAGAGAAGGCAAAGAATTTTTGGGGCTAATTTTCTCAAGTAGTCAATCCTCTGGAAAATGTGTCCAAGTCCAGTCTATGAGCTGTGCAGATTGATGTGTAGGCCTTTGATTTCCCTGCATAATTTCACAACCTGCTAATTGTTCCTTGTGAGAGGTTTCACTTTTTGGTGTTTGCCACTATGTCTTGAAAATCCATGCAGCCAAGTGCAGGAGTGCATATTCTGAGATATGCAGAGATGTGAGCCATGTACCAGACATGAGAAACAGGCCTCCCATGTTTTCCTTTAAAAAAATACCTTTGAAGTATGCAGCAGCATTTATCAACTCAGCATGTGAATGGCTAATTGAACTTCCAGGGCATATTTCTCTCCTGCTCCAGTTTAAAATACATGTACTGCTTGTAGGCTGCAAATTGAATGCTTTCTTTGGCTCAGATACATCGAACTGAACAATCAGAAACTATTGAGTTTCTGTCCAAGCTGTTTTCAATTTTTATCATTGGTAGGCAGACCATTTGTCTGGTTTTAAGACACAGTCCTCTTTTTTTGTAAGGTTTGTCTTTGTCTGGAACTGAGACAGAACCGGAAGTGATTTTATCTGGTATCATGGCTGGGAGATCCCATTTTGAAGAGCGTGCTGCCCTCCTACCCTTGCACGCATGGTATGGGCCAAGTCACACCAGCAGGGAGCAAGGCAGTACACTCTTCAAAATGGTATCCTCCATGTGGTGTGATCTTGCATGCACTAAGCATGTGAAGTCATGCCGATGGGGTCAGGGTCATACTGCTCCCAGAAGTACCTGAATGTTCAGTATTCTGGGAATGTGGCAGTGGTCACTCTAGTCACTGATAATTTTTAAAATGACATCATAATGAGGTTAGCTAATATGAAAAATATTGCCTACTCTGAAGAGATGGTCCCTTGTGGCCTTGAAATCTATGATTCTAGTCATTTTTGATAATTAGGGCCCTTCCCGCTCTACCTGAATGTTGAAGATCTGAGGGCACTTTTTATAAGACGAGGGGTTTTGTCGTGATCTCCTTGGGATCACTGTTCTTTATGCACATGCACTGTTGACATCAGCAAGATGGTCACATTAATGTTTTAATCATGTCTGGCTAGGAAATGGTTTTTTTTTTTCCCCTCCCGTGAAGAATTTCAATAAAAATATATAACATTTGCAATTTTTTTGGGGAATGAGTTTCAGCAAAAAAAAATTTTTGTTTGTTTTTTGTTCTATTTTTTTACTTTTGCTAACTGAAAATCAACAAACTTCAGCCAACTGGGCAAAACCTCCCCCACCCCACCCTCCAAACTGAAAAGTTTCACTCACTGGCCAAAAATTTTCAGATGCTGAAAACAGAAAAATCTTTTCCAATGAAAAATCTGGAAACTTCTAGTTGAAATGGATATTTTCTGTGCAGACTTTCCATTTTTGGCAATTTTTTTCCCACTTAAATAAAAGTTTTGATGAAGAATTTCACTCGCCTCTACTTTTAACAAAACTATCTTCAGCAGCATCCCACGCCTGCAGTTGGGAATAACTTCAGCATTAATTGGACTAATAAGTAGATTTTCACTTGATTCTTTTAGGCTGTGCACCATGCATAGGTGACCAGGGCCTGATAGGCTTTTCTCACAGGAATTGCCAGACCCCAGGTCCATCTGGTCCAGTATCCTCTCTGACACTGCTCAGCACCACTGGAAAGTATACAAATGTCACAATAGGCAGATGTGCAATAATCTAGCCCTCTGCCCCTATTATCTCATCCTTATCTCTAATAGTTTGGAGATTGGCTCAAGCCTTAAAGCACAAGGTTTAATATCTGTTGCAAAATGTATTATCCTTAAATATAAACAAGTGTGGATATTCTTATCTAAATAAGCATCCAATCCAATTTTGAATCTTGCTAAATTTTTGTCCTTAACCAGTTCTTGTGGCAATGAGTTCCCAATTTTAATTTTGCATCCTATGAAAAAATGACTGTTCATCAGTTTTGAGGTTACCACCTTTTACTTTAACTGAATGTCTCCTTCTCCTTGAGTTATGAGATAGGAAGATCAGAAGTTCCTGTTCTACCTTCCCAATCACATTCATTATTTAATATGCTATTAACACGTCATTTCTTATTCATCTTCTTTCTAAGGTAAACAATTCCAATCTTTTAATCTCTTTGTATGAGTTTTCTAGGCTCTTGTTCATTCTTGTTGCCCTTCTCTGAACCCCATCTAATTCTGCAATATCCTTTTGGAGGACAGGATGACCAAGAGTGCACACAATATTCCAGATAAGGCCTCACCATTGAATTTATTATAAATAAATTATAATGCTGTCTGCATTATTATCCATTCAATGCCTTATGCATCCTAACTAGAGCTGAGTGAATAACTGATTTTTTTGACTGGCAGCTCCAAAACATTGGGGGAAAAATTAGTTTAGTTTGAACTAGATCTCAAAAGTCTGAAAAATGTTGGCAAGTCAAAAATGTCCATTTCAGGTCAAACAAACCATGTCATTTGACCCAAAACATTTTTTTTCTGGGCTCTGGAGCAGGGATTTGGACAGGGGTCTAATCCCCAGGCTACTCTCGTGCTCAATCTATAGCCCAAACTATTCAAGCATTTTACACACAGTGGAACTGCTTCAACAATAGAAAATGAGAGAACCCTACTCAGAATAGCTGATAACCTGGTTTTTAGGGCACTCATGTGGGAGGGTTCAGATCCCCATACCACTGTGGGAGTTCCAACATTTATCTCCCACATCCCATGAGAAGGTCCAGACCACTCAGTTAAAAGTTATAAGGAATGCATCTCCACCAACTCCTTCAGCCATTTTGTGAATGTAGCCCCCTTCACCCCAATGTTTCTGGCCAAAATTATTCAACACATTTGTGAATAGTCCTGGGTCTATCAATACTTCCTTTTGCTGCGAATCAAGTATTTATCAAAAAATGTTCACCCATCTCTAATCCTGACATCTTGTTAGTCTGTTTTTGACCACAGCGGCATATCAAGCAGACGGTGTTATTGAACACTCTACAGCAGCAGTTCTCAACCCGCGGGCAGCATGTGGCCCAGTTAGTGCACAGCTGTGGCCCAGCTCAGCTGTGTGCTAAAGGCTGCCAGCATGCTGGGGTCACCAGATTCCTGGCTGTCTGGCATGGAGGGGTCAGGGCTGCCGGCCTGCCCTGCATGTTGGGAGTCTGGGGCTCCTGGCTGGCCCCGTGGGGTCGGGGGCCCAGGGGCCAGAGCGCCCAGGGGCCAGAGCGCCACAAGGTGGGGGGTCTGAGGTGAGAGCAGTTGGCCAGCCCTGCGTGGCAGGGGTCCAAGACTCACAGCATGAGCTCTGGGGCAGCCACCCAGGGGTCCGGGTCAGCCGGTTGGTCCTGCACAGTGGGGGTCCAGGGCTCCCACCTGGCCCCACAAGGTCCAGGGCCCAGGCAGCCAGCCTGCTGCACATGGCAGGGTCTGGGACTGCCATCCAGCCCCACAAGCTTCAGGGTCCAGGCAACCAGCCCGCCACATGTGGTGGGGTCTGGGACAACCTCCTGCGTTTCATGGCAGGGGTCTGGGCTGCCGCACATTGTGGGCTGCATATGCGAGGGCCCACAATATGTAATAAGTTGAGAACCCCTTGTCTGCAGTGATGCCCTGGTGCCTTGCCTGGGTTCATAGTTAATTTAGCACTAGACAAGTAGTTTAAATTTTTCTCTCCAATGTGCATTACTTTGCATTGACTGACATTGAATTTCATTACTGTGATGCCAATTCACCTAACTCCTTGAGTCTCTCTGAAGTTCTTCAGAGTCCTCTCTGGTCCTGAATAACCTAAATAAATTGTGAGTCATCTGAAAATGTTGTTAGCTCACTACTCGCTCATTCTTTTCAGATCATTATAGGGTGGGCTGGTAGCACTGCCTGTTGTTAAGTTTGACACTTCACATTATCAGACCCTGTTTTCAGTTGCTTAAAACTTTTCTATTCTGGGGTCTGCCTCTGGCTGAATTGTTTTGAAAATTTGGAAAATGGGATTGGGAGAAACAACCAGGGGTGAGGAAGAGAGTGGACTGGAATAAGCACAGGTTCAAAGGACAGGGCAGCAGGAGTCATGCTTGGGCGGAAACAGGCAGAATAGTCTGTGCCCACTAGACTCATAGGTCAGAAGGGACCAACATGATCATCTAGTCCGACCTCCTGCACAAAGCGGGCCACAGAACCCTACCCATCCACTTCTATAAAAACCCCTAACCTACGTCGAGTTATTGAAGTCTCACTTGGTTTTAAACTCAAGCAGAGAATCCACCAGCAAGTGACCCTGCCCATCTGAGGGGAGGCGAAAAACCTCCAGAGCGTTCAGCCAGTCTGCCTGGAAGGAAAATTCCTTCCCACCCAAATTGGCGATCAGCTAACCCGAGCATGTGGGCAAGGCTCCCCGCAGCATCAAGAAAGAATTCTCTCAGTAACTCTGATCCATCCCATCCAACAATCCCATTCGAGACCATTGAGCAGACTATCGCTGATAATCCAGGACAATTGTAAAATTAGCTATCCATCATCATTCTTCCTAAACTTATCAAGCTTAGTCTTAAAGCCAGATATTCTTTGCCCACTATCCCTCGGAAGGCAGTTCCAGATTCACTTCTAATGGTTAGAACCTTTGTCTATTACAGCCTGAATCTTCCTAGTGTCCAGTTTGTACCCATTCGTCCTTGTGTCTACATTAGTACTAGCTAATAATTCTCTCCTCCCAATGTTATCCCCCTGATTATTTATATAGAGCAAGCTATCCCCGGAGTCTTCTTTTGGTTAGGCTAACAGCCAAGCCTTGAGTTCCTTTCATAAGGCAGGTTTTCCATTCCTCGATCATCTAGTAGCCGTCTCTGACTGTTTCCAGTTTGAATTCATAACCTTATGGGAGCAGAACTGCACAGTATTAGGTGAGGTGTCACCAGCGCTTATACAATGGTACTAAATCGTCTTATCTTTGCTGAAATACCCTCCTGATGCCCCTAAAACCGCATTTGCTTTTTAAACGGCCATATGCATGTGACGGCTCATGTAGTCTCCTGCGATCACTACCCAAGGTCCTCTCCTCCTGTGTTGTTTCAATGATGGGTCCCAATGTAATCTAATCTTATTATTGATCTAAGGATGACGACACTTCACTATTAATTTCATCCTATTACTAATATCTTCAGTTTACAGTGGTCCAGATCTCCGTATGTATCTCGGTCCTTCTCGTGTTAGAGATACCCTCCAGATCTTCCTGTATGGTATCCCGGTCCTTCTCTGTGTTAGCAATACCCCCCCAGCTTTGTATCATCCGCAAACTTTATTAGCACATTTCCCGCTCTTTGTGCCAAGGTCAGTAATAAAAAGGTTAAATAAAATTGGTCCCAAAACCGATCCTTGAGGAACTCCACTAGTAACCTCCTTCCAGCCTGACAGTTCACCCTTCAGTACGACCCGTTGGAGTCTCCCCTTTAACCAATTCCTAATCCACCTTTCAATTTTCATATTCATCCCCATCTTTTCCAGTTTAACTAACAATTCCCATGCGGAACCGTGTCAAATGCCTTACTGAAATCAAGGTAAATTAGATCTACCGCATTTCCTTTGTCTAAATAATCCGTCACCTTCTCGAAGAAGGAGATCAGGTTGGTTTGGCACGATCTACCTCTAGTAAAACGTGTTGTAATTTGTCCCAATTACCATTGACCTCAGTGTCCTTAACTACTTTCTCCTTCAAAATTTTTTCCAAGACCTTACATACTACAGACGTCAAACTAACAGGCCTATAGTTACTCGGATCACTTTTTTTCCCTTTCTTGAAGATGGGAACTACGTTAGCAATTCTCCAGTCGTACGGTACAACCCGAGTTAACCGATTCATTAAAAATTCTAGCTAACGGGCTTGCAATTTCATGCGCCAGTTCCTTTAATATTCTCGGATGGAGATTGTCCGGGCCCTCCGTTTTGTCCCATCAAGCTGTTCAAGTTTGACTTCTACCTCAGATGTGGTAATATCTACCTCCATATCCTCATTCCCGTTTAACATCCTTCCCTCATCCCTAGGAATCACTCCCCTCCAGAGCCTGGAATGTCTCACCTCCATCAAGTGCTCAAAATACCGAGGATGACAACCTACTACTTTTATCAGTTACTCCACTAGTTCAAGTTAAAGATCTGTGTGGTGAACCTAAAGGTTCCCAACCCTAGTGACAAACCGTATGGATTACAATATGGTACATGATGGGATTTCTGTGTTTTGCCTGGTTTTTTAAAACAGAGGAAATTAAACAGAAAAACCCACTTAAGCCAAGCTTTTCTCAGTGGTTTTCCTCAATTTCTTGATGCCTCACTTGAGATCCTGAGGTCTGATTTGCAGAAGTGCTGAGCACTCACAGCTTCAGCTGAAGTCAACCAGAGCTGTGCTTTGAGCATGTAAAGCTCCTTAGTATCTCAAATAGGAACCCAGAATGAGTGGATACTTTTGACCTTAAATCTCTCTGTGCTTTAGCTTGCCATCTGTAAAATGGGGATAATACCTCTCAGCTCACAGGGGTGTTGTGAAGATTGATTAATTAATGTTTAAGAAGCACTCAGATGTGATGAGCACCCCTAAAAAAGCCTATGGGCAAATTAATAATTCTGTCTTAAGAGTGGGGTTTGAACAGTGTACTAAATAGTGCATGGGGCCACACACTGAAATGAGGAGAAACCAAATAATAAAAATTTGCTCCTTAAGCAAACACTGTCCATCATGTGCACTGAATGAGGCAAGGTCTTTAGAAAACATACGGTGTGACCATGTAATTACAGACTATTATAATGCATATGCACAGGAGGGTTGATTTAAGGTTGCACGTGCTACCTAATGAATTCTGGGATTTCCTAACTTTTGACTGCTTGATTTTGCAATCTTAATAATATTCTTTTAACTTTGTTTTTGAGAGTGTATTTAATAAAGATATTAACATAACCAGACCTACATGAGGCACTTCACAGATAACCTTTTGCCATTATGAAAATTTACCATTGCGTTCTCTTCTTTCTGCCAGTTTTTGATCCATGACAGTACTTTGCCTTTCACCATTCTCACAAGAACAATAATTCTAGCTTGTGTTTTCCATTTGAAATATTAGGTCTTGGCTTCCCAGGGTTTTCTAGAGGACTGTTGGCATTACGTCACAAGAGACGGAATCACAGACAGGTGAAGGAGAAAGGGAATTTTGAGTCTGACTGATTGAAATCTTGGCTCATTTTAACACCTGTTTAACTGAATTTGTTGGCAAACTCTTTGAGAGGAAAGCTTTCTTTGTGAAAGATCCAGACTCCTCCAATGCCCGTTAACTGGGGGATGAAAATGCTCCTTCTGCAGTCTTCTAGCAAACTCAGGGAAATCAAGATTTTATATTTCTGATAATTTTAAGATAACTTACAAACTACCAGGGGAAAAATCCTTATTTATAAACAAACACACACACACACATCTTTGAGGCCTTTATACATCATGAAGCAGAACCAAAGACAACCCTTTCCCCTGCCCTCTCCCCTTTTGCGGGTCCCATTTGAAGAAAAAATAGAGAGAAGTACAGGAGCCCACTGGAGAGTCATTGGTTTACTGGCATGTTTCCTGAAGATGTCATTTAGGGCACTTGAACTGTGACAGTTTCTGGCATTACTAGGTTGTTCACTGCTTAAATCTCTGTTCCTTCTGTTTAGTGGTCCTATAAATTAATGAGCAAATGTTAGTTTTTTACCTTCTTTCTTGTGAGTGTGTGAACATGTTGAAGGTAAATATTGGAAGAAAAGGCACAAGTGGCTAAGAAATGAAAATGTGGCTAGTCCTTTAACTCACCAATAGGCATCCTCAGGATATGGCCGGCGGTGTTTTCCAGCAGTACACAGATAACAAAGTGGGGAATTGCAAACCTTGGAGCTCAGGGGCAAGGTTGATGGCCCAGGTCACACTTCCTTGTGACTATCCCTGGAGGGGGATTTCAGGTGACATGGCAAAATTATTGGCACTGGTGGCTCCCAGACAAGAGTGGGCCCCTTTCAGAAGAGGGAGTAATGCAGTTTCAGGTTTGGAGTAGGACTAATGTCCTGGCAATGGAATGTGGAGCAATTAGGGAGGGACACCTCCCCTTCCCCATCACCCAGTGGCAGCATTCCCAACAAAACACAGGCAGGAGACAAGGCAACTAATACCCTACAGATTATGTGGGATCTGATCACCCACTGAGGATGCATCTGTCTCAAGGGGTTAAAGAGAAGATTTTGAAAGGCGAATTTGTAAATTTTATTTCTCTTGCTATTCAGGGAAGAACAGACAGAGGAAAGGGGTGAAAAGGACAAAAAAGAAGAGGACAAATCTTGCAAACATAAGCTACCTCAAACTCTTGAGAACTGGTCCACAGCCTCTTATGTTTGTGTGTCTATAACGTGTGAGGAACTGCGAGAGGTGTATTTTCTTGCTCAAGTATTAGGACTTTATAGCCAGGGCTCTTGCTACATATGGGAAGGCAGCATGATAGACAATTTAGACAGAGGGTGGCAGAGGAGTCTGATTTACCCTGGGGTGAAATAGAGCAGGAGCTATGGCTGAAGTAAGAAACTCCTTATCGCCCTGCTCAGGTGGCATCCACAGACAGCAGGTTGCCAGTTCAAAACCTAGTTTTCAAAATACAGATTTAAAAGCCAATGTGCGTTTTTCATTCAACAGTGGGAAATGTTTTTGCTCTTGGGCTGGGAAGCAGGCTGCCAGCTGCAGTGTTTACATACCCAGACTCGCCATATAAACCCAGCTGCCATGTATGAACACTGATACAGGAGGCATAGGGGTTAGCAGAACGTACTTTCCTATTATGGGGGTAAAGGGTGGTTTCACCAGGCCAGTAAAAATGGAATATGCAAGATCCCAGTGCTTCAGGAGATGCTACGGGGGAGACAGTAACCATGGAAAAGGCTTCTTCTCCGATTAAGATACAGAACATAAGAACAGCCATACTGGGTCAGACCAAAGCGCCATCTTGCCCAGTATTCTGTCTTCCAACAGTGGCCAATGCCAGGTGCCCCAGAGGGAATGAACAGAACAGGTAATCATCAAGTGATCCATCCCCTGTCACCCATTCCCAGCTTCTGGCAAAACAGGCTAGGATCACCATCCCAGCCCATCCTGGCTAATAGCCATTGATGGACCTATCCTCCATTAATTAAACTAGTTCTTTTTTGAACTCTGTTATAATCTTGGCCTTCACAACATCCTCTGGCAAGGAGTTCCACAGGTTGACTGTGTGTTGTGTGAAAAAATGCTTCCTTTTGTTTGTTTTAAATCTGCCTATTAATTTAATTAGGTGACCCCTAGTTCTTGTGTAATGAGAAGGAGTAAATAACACTTCCTTCTTTAGTTTCTCCACACCAGTCATGAGTTTATTGACCTCGATCATATCCCCCCTTAGTTGTCTCTTTTCCAAGCTAAAGAGTCCCAGTCTTATTAATCTTTCCTCATATGGAAGCCATTCCATACCTCTAATCATTTTTGTTGCCCTTTTCTGAACCTTTTCCAATTCCAATATATATTTTTGAGATGAGGCAACTACATCTGCATGCAATATTCAAGATGTGGGCATCCCATGGATTTGTATAGAGGCAACGTGCTATTTTCTGTCTTAACATCTAAACCTTTCTTAATGATTCCCAACATTCTGCTTGCTTTTTTGACAGCCGTTGCACACTGAGTGGATGTTTTCAGAGAACTTTCAAGATCTCTTTTTGAGTGATAACAGATAATTTAGACTCCATCATTTTATACATATGGTTGGGATTATGTTTTCCATTGTGCATATCTTTGCATTTATCAGCATTGAATTTCATCTGCCATTTTGTTGCCCAGTCACACAGTTTTGAGAGATCCTTTTGTAGCTCTTTGCAGTCTGCCTGAGTAGTTTTGTATCATCTGCAAATTTTGCCACCTCACTGTTTACCCTTTTTTTCCAGATCATTTACTAATATGTTGAATAGGACTGGGCTCAGTATAGACCCATGGGGAATACCACTATTCATATGCTGGAACTAGTGAGATTAGCCCTAGCGCATAGTCACGTTGGGTATGGAGCCAAGACACTTGTTTTTGGCTCTGGAGAGGACTGGAGCAAAGTTATTTGGACAAAGGAGAAGCTGGAGATAAAAAGGGAGGGATGACATCACAGGGGGAAGGGTTAGGTGATAAATGATCAGGCTACCAGTGGAGAAGACAAAAGGATTGCTGGATAAAAAGGCAATTATTTGATCAAAGGGGAAGGAGCCATGTTCAGACACAAAGGGGCACAATTCCAAGCAGCTGGGGAACAGATTAGAAAAACCAAGGTGGTGACAATGAACGATTCCAAAGCAGAAGAAAATGACAAAATACATTAGCAGCAAAGGCAGGAAGGAGGGGAGTAAATAACAGTGAGGACAACTGTCTCTCTACTGCTATGCGTTGCCCTGCATTCTGCTAAACCACGCAGCCATCTGCTAGCCCGCGCCTAATTTCCTCCTGCCACAACTGCCTAAAACGATTCCCCGTTATCTCCGAACTGGGCTCCTTACCCTTTGATTGACTAATTGGCTCTCTTTCCTTTTGATCTTCTCTTCTCTCCTCTCCCTGCGTAAGGCTTCTCTGCAGGACCACTTGGCCCATTTTTTTATTACACCCTCTCCCTTTTAACACACTCTCTTTCCAACCTTATTCTTTCTCCCTCTTTCATTGTTCTGCATAATGGCTCCCTATTTTCTCCACTGAACCTTGTTCTAGTTTTTTGCAGACCAAAGGGAAACAGAAAGGTGCACAGTGACCTTTCCTTGTATGACTGAAAGTTCATCTCTGCTCTTATTTCCTGTGTCTGCCAAGAATATTGCGGACTTTTTTTTTTTTTTTAATGATGTGGTCAGCATTCTAGTATCTCCATCCAGCCTGTATGGTACCCACTTGCTTTTAATAGCAGGCCTATTTTTTACATGTCTGTTGTGCTTTTCATCATCCATGCTCTAGACCCTATATAATGATAACTCTTTGCATAGTGCCTTGTAGCCAAGGATCTCAAGGTGCTTTACAGGCATGAATGGATTTAGCTTGGCAGTACTCTTGTGGGCTAGGGAAGTTTCATGAACTCACACAGATGAAGGTCAAAATCTAGATACCTTAAATTAGGTACTCACAGTCCAGATCCTCAAAGGTATTTAGGCACCTAACTCCCACTGAAATTAATGAGTTCGGCATCTAAATATCTTTGAGGATCCGGGCCTAAGACCATTTAGACGCTTCAGTATATGCCCTGTTTCTTTTCAGATGTGAGCACCTATTCCCGCAGAATTCATCTGACCCAGAATTCTGATGTTGTGCCTTAACCATTCTCCTGTGGAGCACCATTGAACTACAGCCACATCTGGGACAGATGCTACCAGCAACTGCACAGCTGTGGGAATTGGGGTGTGTGTGGCAACCCCCCCTTTTATATAAGGCATCAAGGAATCTTCAATATTCATTAAAGGTGAAATTCACCCATGTGCAGTGGGCTAGTGCAAATGTAACCCTTGTGGCCTGAAGCTCTGGGGAGTAAGGCGCTCTCTGTCCCATTGGTTGGTGAACAGTGGGAAGTATGACTAGAAAGCGTGGCCGTCCCTAGGGAGATGCAGGGCCCAGGACAACCCCTCCCCCTCTGTCCCAGGCCCTACCCCCTCTCCACCCTTTCCCCCACACTCCCGTGCCACCTCTTCCTGCCCCTGCTCCACCCCGCCTTGCCTCTTCCTGTCTTTTGTCTGGTGAAAAAAAATTCCCTGGAACCTACTCTCCCCCTATTTACATTCATTCTTAAGGGGAAATTGGATTCTCTTAACATCATTTCGCTTAAAGTAGCATTTTTCAGGAACATAACTACATTGTGTACTGCTCCATCTACCAGTCTCAGAAAGATGGTTTGTCACGGTCAGTGGCAGGCATTTAAATGTGTAGTGCAAAGGCATGGCAAACGCAATGAGTAGACTACTAAGCTAACCACGGCTCCATATGTACCTGTGGGGAGGGAGAAAAAAACAATCTTCTGGAGCCAAGACTTACACAATGGCCTCTACTGCTTTTATACCATGAAAGAAAAAAAGTAATAGCAATTTTTTAAAGTACACCAGAAACAGGAAGCCAGCTAAACCACCAGTGGGGCCACTGGATGATCGAAGTGCTAAAGGAGCACTCAAGCATGATAAGGCCATTGCAGAGAAACTAAATGAATTATTTGCATTGGTCTTCACGGCTGAGGATTTGAGGGAGATTCCCAACCTGAGCCGTTACTTTTAGGTGACAGATCTGAGGAAATGTCCCAGATTGAGGTATCATTGATAAATTAAACAGCAGTAAATCACCAGGACCAGATGGTATTCACCCAAGAGTTCTGAAGGAACTCAAGTGTGAAATTGCAGAACTACTAACTGTAGTCTCTAACCTATCATTTAAATCAGCTTTTGTACCAGATGACTGGAGGATAGCTAATGTGACACCAGTTTTTAAAAGGGCTTCAGCGGTGATCCCAGCAATTACAGGCCTGTAAGTCTGACTTCAGTACCAAGCAAACTGGTTGAAATTATAATAAAGAACAGTATTGTCAGACATATAGATGAGCATAATTTGTTGAGGAAGAGTCAACATGGTTTTAGTAAAGGGAAATCATGCTTCACCAATCTACTAGAATTCTTTGAGGGGGTCAACAAACATGTGGACTATAGGGATCCAGTGGATATAGTGTACTTAGATTTTCAGAAAGCCTTTGATAGGGTCCCTGACCAAAGGCTCTTACGTAAAGTAAGCTGCCACAGGATAAGAGATAAGGTGCTTGCATGGATTGGTAACTGATTAAAAGACAGAAACCTTGTGGCCTGAAGCTCTGGGGAGTAAGGCACTCTCTGTCCCATTGGTTGGTGAACAGTGGGAAGTATGACTAGAAAGCGTGTCGCTCATTGCCAGCTTCTGGCAAACAGATGCTAGGAACACCATCGCTGCCCAGCCTGGCTAATAGCTTCCCCACTCAGAGAATAACTCTTTGAGAAGTATTCTTAACAGTTCTGGAAAATAGCGGATGGTCAGAGAAACTGGTCAATAATAGGACAAAGGGAAGCAGTAGTATGGGCGATTCATTATAATTCAAACGTTGTTTCAAGTCATTCCTTATGTTATAGAGCAGGGTGTCCATGGTTTAGTGAGTGGGAGGGAGAACATTGACAGTTTAGCAGGTGCAGCTTTTAGCAAGATGCAGACATCTTGCAAATGGCCCCTGGGAGACAACTGGTCCCCTGCTGCAACGTTCCATCTTGATCTAAATATCTGTTTACCCATGCCAAGATGGAGCATTATATGCATGGACTGTATCATGATAAGTGGAACTGGAATCGGTGAGCCCCTGTACCTGGAGGGACAATTATGGAGGGAGGAGACATTAGGGAAATGAAAAAAGGGTTGAAGCAACTCATCCACATGGACAGAGCAGTGCACAGGCATTACCTGCATATGGTGGCAGTGTCTGAGTGGCGAGTTCTCTGAAGTGCAGTGGCTGGCAGCATGAGCCATGGAGTTCAGTTTGAAGCCCTCCAAAGCCCTGGATTTTGCCGACACAAACTTACTCCAGCAGTGGATCTGGTGGAAGGAGCAGTTTGATCTGTACATTGACTTGGCCAGGCAGGATGATGACAACAGCAGGAAAGTAAAATTTATTTTATCTTATTGGTGAATAAGGCTCTGCACCCCTCTGCAGCTCACCACTGCCTCAAGACTCACCAAGGCATCAAACGCGATGTGCTCAGGCTAAGAGGACGGGCTGGGGTGGGGATTTGGGGAAGGAGTTGGAATAGGGCCAGGGAGGGGGTGGAGTTGGGGCAGGGAGTTTGGGGAAGGGGTTGGAGTGGGGGCGTGGCAGGGGTGGAGGGGCCTCGTGGAAGGGGTGAGGTGAGGCCAGGGGAAAGCGAGGAAGTCGGCGCCTATGCCAGGACAGCCTGGGTATGCAGCATGGTGGTGGTAAAGAAGCCAATAAGCAAGTTACACATCTGCATAGACCCAAAGCCACTGAACCAGGCTTTGAAAATATGCCACTAACCATGGCCTACAATTGATGACTTCTTACTAGAACTTTCCAAAGCCACAGTCTTTATGGTCTGTGGTGTGAGGAATGAGTTTTGGCCCATGATCCTGAATAAAGAGTCCAGCATGCTGACAACCTTTGTAACACCATTTGGTCACTACAGGTGGCTGTGTGTGCCAATGGGCATAAGCCCAGCACCACAAGTGTTCCAGAGAAGATTCACCCAAGCACTAGAAGGACTGCCAGGGCTGAAAATAATTGCAGACCCCTGTCCTCATCGTAGGAGAAGGGAGCAACAATATAGAAGCTGAACAACACCATGGCAATGGATCACAGACAAGAACATAAAACTCAAACCAGAAAAAATGCAACCCAGCCAGTGTGAGGTGACGTACATTGGACATCTGCTCACAGCAAAGGGAGTGAAAGCAGATCCCAATAAGATCAAGGCAGTCAAATAGTAGCTGAGAATGGGGTAAAAGTGCTTCATTGGAATGATACATTTTCTGTCCAAATTTTGTCCACACCTGGCTGCAATGGCAATATGTCAGCTCATAAGGCATGTTGTTGCATGGGAATGGGCAGGTTCCCAATAGCAAGCATCTAACATGCTGAAACAAATGATAATGGATGCTCCTGTCCTGAAGTACTACCAGCCACAATGGCTGCTGACACCCCAGTGTGATGCACCAGAGAAATGATTGGCTGTAGCGCTTTTCGGGAGCAGCTGGTTGCTTAGGCCAGCAGAACCCTGTCAGAGATTGAACAGGGTACACCCAAATAGAGAAAGAGCTTCTGAGTGTGGTATTTGGAGTGTAGTGAGTCTATCAATACACCCTGTGGCCAGACAGTCATAGACCATAAGCCCCTAAAGACTATTAAGGCACAGCCCCTTCTTAGGGCTTCAGAAAAATTGCAGCTCATGTTGATGTTCCTCTAGCACTACCAGATAGAGATCAGATATTGTCCAGAGTGATTACTGGTGTGAACTGATGCCCTGAGCCGGGCATATATACTCAGCATCAGTGAATTGGGGGAAAGGGATGAGAACATTGAATCCATTAACATTCTGCACTGTCTCCCCGTTTCAATAGTGAAGCTGATGGAAAAGGACATCCAGCTACAGGTAGTCAAGAGTGATACTAGCAGGTATCAGAGGGGTAGCCGTGTTAGTCTGGATCTGTAAAAGCAGCAAAGAGTGCTGTGGCACCTTATAGACTAACAGACGTTTTGGAACATGAGCTTTCGTGGGCATGCATCCGACAAAGTGGGTATTCACCCATGAAAGCTCATACTAGTAGGGTGGCCAGAAAATGAAAACTATGGGGAGCAGAACCATATTTTCAAATTAAAGATGATCTGAGTGTGGACGAAGGAGTCACTTTTTCAGGACTGAGAGCTGTTGTCCCCATTTCAGTACGTAAGGATGTGATGCAAAAATACCTGCCTCACACCTAGGCATGGACAGCTGTCTTAGACAGGCTCAAGACTGTGTTTACTGGCTAGGAATTAATATGTAACTCCATTTTTTTTCATAGAAAGATGACATATGCAGCTCATGTGATAACCGCTAGCAGAAAGAGACTCTGTTACCACAGAAGCTGCCCACCTGACCATGGAAAAGCAGGACTTGACAACAGTTGACTGCTATTCAAACCTTTGGAAGGTCAATGTCCTACTTGATGCAAGAAACAAGCCAGTGACTGGCAAACCAAAGGCCCACCTTGGAAGATATGGCATTCCAAACACTGTGTTCACTGACAATGGACCCAAGTTTGCCTCTGAAGAAGTAAAGGAATTTGCACACAAATGGTAGTTTGGCCTCTACATCTCCTCTTCTGCGTACCCACAGAGTAATTGGTAAAGTGGAATCAGCTGTGAAACGAGCTAAGAGAATGTTACACAAGGCTGTTCTTTCTGGCTCAGACTTCTTGTTAGCATTTTTGCCACACAGGAATTAACCCATCTTAGGGGCACACCTGGGGAGAAGGGTGGGATGCCCCCATGTGTCCTAGTCTCCAAGCACCATTGACATATGGATGGAGTGACCCACCATGCTGCGGGAATAGAGTACTTATTTCTGTGGGTGCAATTGAACCCATGAACTCTGCTAACCCTGCCCCTACTTTGCACCTTATTTTCAGATTGAGATTTTATTTGTCAAGTTTCAGCTTCCAGTCATGAATTGCCGACCCATGCAAACAAATTCTTCCAACACTGTGTGTGCTATTCAGCTTGCTCTATTAAAGACAAAAGGAGCTGCTAGCTGCATAGTAAAACTTGAAAGACTATGTTTGGTTTACTCCTACTAGGGTTTAAAGCCAAGATTTTCAAAGAGATTTTGGGTGTCTGGCTTGCAACACCTCCAGAAGGGCCTGATTTTTCAAAGAGCTGAGCAGCCACCCTCTGAAAATCAGTCCCCTTTTGAGTTGTCTCAAGTTGGACACTCAGATCTAGATTTTTCAGACCTGCCAAGAGATTTTAAGCGTTATGGCTGGATGGGTTAAACTCTGGTTTCTGTTTTTTCTTACTCTTTCATGTGATTTTCAGGTCAGAGTTGGTAAAAGAAACGGCAACAGCTTTGATCTATTAGAATCTCACAGGCGCATTCTGAGTAACAATGCTGCTCATGGTTTATGTAGTATAACACTATTTTATGCTACTATTAGCCAAAACATATCTGCGATAGGCCTATTTGCATAGTACACATCACATTAATATTGCATAATACCCAGCATGTGGGCAGTCAGATTAGCCAAATTATATTAGTCTTTCCCACAATGCTGTTCTCTTCTGCTCTCTTGTCAAGGTATATATCCAACAGTCCCCTGCACAACTCAGCACTTGGCATAGGCAGACAGGAAAGTTGTCGGAAACAAGATATATGAATGTTCTGCCCTGGTACAAGCTTGGGAGTTACCTTCACGGCCTCTAGCACTTTTAATGTGTTGTCCAAAACAAGAGATAAGGAAAGGTCCAGAAAAAGAAATTAAGGTACTGGTGTATTCAGTCTTAGGTCACACACAGAGTGCTTTGAGCTCCTAAATGGCTATGATAGAAATAGATGTTGTTTTGCGGTCATACTTCAGAGCTTACCTTCTGTATAAGGTAAATGTATGCTGCAAGACGTAGCTTCCTGCAGACAGTGGTGGGGTACGACTTTGTTGGCTCAGTTTGGTGATTTGCTCTCTTGAATCTTTTTAATATTGAATGACATGGGTAGTTAAAGCAACTGGCTATACTGTTCGCAGTATTGTCCTCCATGAACAATTTGGGATGAAATAAGAGATTAGAAAATGGGCATGTGTTCCTGAATAAACTGCACTGTGACTGCTAGCTAGAAACTGCTTCAGCTGAACTTGTTTTCCTTGCTTGTGGTTTAGAAATACAGGTGCAAGTATGAACCTGAGGGTCATTTATAAAGAAACTCCTTTCTTTTACTTGGATGCTAATAAAAAACCCATAGAAAGTGGTTAGCTGCAAGACCGCTTGTCACTGAAGGAATAAGAGTAGCTAGAGATCCATCATTCACATTCTAATCCTCATGCACTTGGATCCACTTGATCAAAACAGGGTTGCTTACTTCCCAGCCCGTGAAAGACAAAACCTAACTATTATGGATACCATATATTTGTACTCTTATTTACTTAGGTCACTCACTGTGAGAAAACACAAAGCACGCATAACCAAGATTTCTGGTTTGCTGGTTTATTAGCCAATTGCACAAATCAGTCTTCTCTGTTTTAATTCAGTGCACAATACTAACACTGCATTAATTTTTTGCTGATCCTCAAGTTACTCAGGTACAGGCTTCGTCATAGTCTTTTCAATTCTTGAAGCAGCAAGAGCACATTAAAGCACATTCTGCTCTGAAAAGGGTCTAAATAAATTGCACCCTGTCACTCAGCAGACATGTTCCTTGTGTGTATTCAGAGCTATATATTCTGACTTTTAAAGAAAGATTTTATGTTTCTACTACTGTCAGCCTTACTCCACCAACACAGGTTGTGGGAGAGTAAATTGGATTCTTTCCTGGTTTGTGCACAGAATTGATAACTAATTTCTATTTGCAACCCCATTGCCTTCAAACTGTTAAGCTCGTGCAACCTCAAGGAACAACCTTTGGTGTTTATGGATGAGCCAGAAAGAACCCAGCTTAATGTTCAGATCCTTGGCTGCATTTACAGCACTGGAAGTTGGGGCTTGTGATGCCATCTTATGTCTTTTGCTAGTTGGCACCCCCGGGTCTAGGTGTTGGGGAAAGAAACATTTTTACTAGTAAAATGGTCAAACCATTGAGACACTATGATCATGGAATCTCATGATGTTATTTTTACCAGGTCACTTTTCAGACTAAAAAAACCCAATCATACGTCAAAGCCTCGGAATTATATCCTGAGTAAACTGCAGACATCAGATTCCTCAGCTTCGTACGGGTTATAGTTTCCATTTCTCCAGTACCATGTTTTCCTTAGTGGGATTGTGTCACTGTTGCATTTCTTCCTCTTGAAGGATGCTTATGTATGGTGTGTCCACTGTTGCCCAAAACAAGGCAAGAAACCAGGAGCTAATGCTGAAGTTGAAAGAACAGGAGTACTTGTGGCACCTTAGAGACTAGCAAATTTATTTGAGCATAAGCTTCCGTGGGCTACAGCCCACTTCATTGGACGCATAGAATGGAACATATAGTGAGGAGATATATATATATATACACATATAAAGAACATGAAAAGGTGGGAGTTGCCCAACCAACTCTAAGAAAACCACCTTTTCATGTTCTCTGTATGTATAAATATCTCCTCACTATATGTTCCATTCTATGCGTCCAATCAAGTAGGCTGTAGCCCACGAAAGCTTATGCTCAAATAAATTTGCTAGTCTCTAAGGTGCCTCAAGTACTCCCGTTCTTTTTGCGGATACAGACTAACATGGCTGCTACTCTGAAACCTGTTGAAGCTGAGTCTCTTTGAAGGTGATATCAAGGACTTACATCTTGGACATTTGGCCACCTGAGCTGTAGTTATGTTAATATTTTTCAGTGTGCAGAAGGACTGTTTTTATGAAAGATTAGCTGTCCTGCTTTCCAAGGGTTATTGATTATAATGTAAATTGTGTTGCAGCTGGCACTGGAATAGACTCATAACATTTTTTAAAAACAAGACTCGGGGATTGAGTGGATACTACATTATACCATTATTAGGGCTTCAGTATTATTTTTCCTTTAACTGGAATTGCTTATTATGTATGAGTTGAAATGTAAATGTGGAACAAATGAAGCTGAGATATTAAATTAATGCTGCGATCTGGTATCCCCTCTCCCCCTGTTTTGTTGCCATAATAATCTGACTCTTGAAGCAACAATAACATTAGAATTACATTAAAGGTGTTTACAGCATGTACACTCTGTCTTCCATTATTATTTTTTCACCGTAATAAACATATTTACTATTTTGCTGTAGGACTGATCACTGCTCTTTGTTTTTTTCCTAGCCATTGCTCATGCTGCTTTTATCAACCACTCAAGTTTTTGGAGGGGAGAAAAATACTTTTGAATTTTAAAACTGTCAGTGTCTTCTTTCCAGTTCTTAAGATCTTTACATAGACCCTTGCACTTAGGATGAAAGGTGATGAGGTTTTGTAAGATGCATTTCTTTTACCTTGCCTTCTCTATCATAAACCTATAGCAAAGGAAGTGTGTGTGTGTGTGTGTGTGTGTGTGTGTGTGTGTGTGTGTGTGTGTGAGAGAGAGAGAGCGAGAGAAGACAAAATACAACAAAGCACTGCATTTCACACACACATCTCCCTCTGGCGAGAGGCTGAGAGAACAAACACGTGCTGGATGTTAGTCACATTGTTTAATGCACTCTTGGAAGGTGCTCGGCTATTATCGTGTTGAGCACAATGGACAAATCAAGGCACAGTAAGAACAAGTCTGTCTATTCTATCTCAAGGGTGCTTAGTATTCTGGAACTCCTTTGCCATACTTATGTCCAGTATATCTCACTACTACTTCTTGTGCACACTTTCCATACAGTCTCTCCCCCTGGAAATACTTATCTCATGATTTGTGATTACCTTTCCTTAAGAAAATTAATAGGCAGCAGGTTTAAAACAAACAGAAGGAAATACTTCCTTACCCAACGTGCAATCAAACTGTGGAACTCATTGCCGGGATGTTGTGAAGGCCAATAAATAACTGGGTTAAAAAAAAGAATTAGGAAGATAGGTACATCAGTGGCTATTAGTCAAGATGGTCAGGGACACAAACCATGCGTGGGACGGGGGGCGTACCTCTAAACCTCTGACTATTAGAAGTTGGGACTGAATGATGCAGGACGGATGACTCGACAAAGTGTCATTTTCCGTCCACTCTTTCTGAAGCATCTGACACTGGGTGCTGTCAGAAGACAGGATACTGGGCTGGATGGAGCATTGATTTGACCCAGCATGGCTGTTCTTATGAGGCCTCTAGCCATCATCCAACCCTAAATCTATTCCGAATTGGAAACAGCCCACTCTTTCCATTGTCTATTTTGCTTCCAATACAAAGGAAGCGGAGAACAGTAACGATATAGGTTAAAAATAATTCCTAGGCTCAATTCTGCAGAGTTCTCATTGACTTTAACAGGCGTTTGGCACATGGAGATGTTCCAGAATCAGCCCTCCCTCGTGCAAATTCTTTTCTCAAGCTTTTGCTATCCACAGCCAGGATCATAATTATCTGTTGTGACTTTAAGGAGCTGAGATCTCCCCAGAGGAAGGGTTAATATAGTAGTGCATCAGCTGACTCCCCTTTCTGAACAACACAGGATAGTGTACTAGGAGGATTCTAGATTCCATGGTGCTGAGTTGTCGGAACTTAGGTAGGTAGGTGGTGATACTGGTAGTAAAAAAGTTATGAGTTGGCAGAGTGGATGGTTTAGAGTACTGATTGGTACTGGGATACAGAGCCTTTTAAGGTTAAATCACCAGTTTAACACCATTACAGATTGGTATTGACCAAAGCTGTTCAGTGGTGGTTGCAGGCCAATTCCAATTGCACAACGCCACATCACAACCCCCTGGTGGTGACTTTGATAGTTGTAGGAAGTATTACTTCCCACAATGCACAGTCAACCTGTCGAACTCTTTGCCAGAGGATGTTGTGAAGGTCAAGACTAGAACAGGGTTAAAAAAAAACTAGATTAAATTCATGGAGGATAAGGTCCATCAATGGCGAAGATGGGTGGTGATGGTATCCCTAGCCCAGAGCTGGCTCTGGTGTTTTTGCTGCCCCAAGCCCAAAAAATAAAAAAAAAAAAAGCAAACCTGCGAGGTGGCGGGAGTGCCGAAGCAAAAAAAAACTATGTAGGGTGGCCAGAGCAAGCTTGCTCGGCTAGTGCCTGGAGCCGGCCCTGCCCTAGCCTCTGTTTGCCAGAAGCTGGAAATAGGCAACAGGGGATGGATCACTTGATGATTACCTGCTCTGTTTATTCCCTCTGGGGCACCTGTCATTGGCCACTGTCGGAAGACAGGATACTGGGCTAGATGGACCTTTGATCTGATGAGGATATCCGTTTTTATGTCTCAAAAGAGAGTCTAACAACTACTTGGCTCTTAGGCCCAGCGCCTCAAAGCTACTCACTGATTTCAATAGAAGTTAGGCTCTAAATGTCTTGGAGGCTCTGGGCCTTACTCTTGATGGTGGTCTGTCTGGATCAAGGCTAAGATAGAGGCAGTTTAGGGATACCTGCAGGGCTCCTGTTGCTTTTGTTCCAGAGCTTTACCTAAATAAATGACTCTCCTCTCCTTGGGGCTGTGAACCTGCCACCATTTACAACATTTCACTACAAACACTTGCAGTTACTAAGGTAAAAAATAGCTGAGGCGAGCTGGACTATGAAAGGTTTGGAGAGTAGGCCTTACTTTATATGCCCCCCTGAGTAATAGGTGCTGGTTGGCACACAAATATATCCTGTTCTACTTACATGTGTCTTCAGGTGATTCAGTGATACACAGAGCTGCTCTAAGGGTACCAGTGATTTATAACATGCTTTCTAGTTTAGGGCAGGGATTTATCATGTTACTATAAATGAATTATTAACAGTTGCCATAGGGATAACGAAGACTTGGTGTCTTTGTGCACTACAGAGTATAATATGTTTCACAGTTTTGCTGTAAAACATTCACGGTGGGGTCTGATGCTTAGTTTTAGAAACAGAGAAGGGCAGGAGACAACTCTTTTAGTGCCATTTTACTGTTCTCATGAGAGGATATTGAAATGGAAACCTGCCTGAGCTTATTTCCAAGTACGAATGGAAAAGGGACGCTATTCTGTAAAATTAAAACCTTTCCAGTACAAAAGACAAAATTTCAAACATTTTTTTCCAGCATCCAGGTGTTTAAAATGCAGCTACTGTCAGGTGCTACCTTTAACTGAGTGGCTGAGAATAAGCCCCAACCTTTTTAGGTAGATTGACAATAGCCCTCTCTATGCTATAGAAGAGCGGTCCATGTCCTTCCCCGAAAACTTGCTGCTTCTTGCCTACTTCCACTCTCCAACAAGAAGCAACCCAAGCCTTCATCCCTTGCCCACTGCAGCCATAGCCCACTTATACCCTGCTAGTTAATGGGATGAGGAAGGACATTATTTAGGACCTGTGGGGAACACTGCATATCAGAGAGTATTGGCAGGGGTCCTGCTCCCTCCCCCGTTCTGTTCCCAGACACAGTTAGCCAGAAAATAGCAGTCCAGAGTCCAGTCTGCAGGCAATTTGATGGGTTTACTGGGGCTAAACAAGCAATCCTGGTCCAAAGCCCTTCACACCACTTGGGCTATCTCTATATGCCGACAGAGTTTTCCTCTTCCCCTCCCTTTGCCGCTGTTCTAACCCCTAGCTCCTCCTCCCTCCTCTTCTTGGCAAACTTAATTATATTTGTAGTGTCCTTCCCTCCCTTGTACCACCCCCTTCTAATATATGGTCATGGTCATGTTCTGTTCTGGAGGGGGCCTTGAGTTGGGGCGAGGGATAGCTCAGTGGTTTGAGCATTGGCCTGTTTAAACCCAGGTTGTGAGTTCAATCCTTGAGGAGACCATCTAGGGAATTGGGATAAAATTCTGTCAGGGGATTGGACTAGATGACTTCCTGAGGTCCCTTCCAACCCTGCTATTCTGTGATAAAACCACCTTTTTTGTACCTGATGGGAGGGGTAAGGAGCATGGTCACTTTCTTAGAGACTTGGCATCTCCTCCTTACTGCTGTGCAGTTAGCCTCTTGTTACTGAAAGGCAGGGCTACCAGCTTGGGGGGAGAGGGGGGGGGTTAAGGTGCAGCCTTGTGCTTTCACCTACATTCTCTTGCTTGCTAATCAGCCTGTTTAAGCTACAAGCAAGGCCAGAAGCAAGATGATTATTGTTTACTCTCTGCTCTATTTACTTCACATTCTCCTAACAGAGAGTAGGGAGATGGAGGGACCCAAAAAAGGGAAGCAATAGCCAGTGATGCTTCTTATTCCCCGCTGGATCCTCTAAGAGGCCCTTCTTACGCAGAAATGAGCTAGTCCCAGGCAAAAGTCACTGGAAGATCAGCTAAAAGGTTAAATCGGGCTTACTGTGCCTAGCTACAGTCCTTTGTTGAAGAGCAGACTGGGCAGTGGGGACGCCGATTACCTCAGAAAGTGTTGTCCAGTTATGCCCAGTGGTTTGCACTGTATGATGCAGCAGATGGGGGTGATTATAAGGAGAATTTGTTGGCGGGGGGAAAGGTGTGTAAGGAGAGGGTAGAACCCAGGCCGAGCCGCTGACAAAGCTCAATTAGGCACTTTAGTTTCATAGGGCCAGGAAGTCCCAAGAAAATGGCAGAGCAGGGAGAAGAGATTTACTCCTCCCATACCCTGTGGGCAGAGGCTCTGTTTACTGCAGCAATTCACCTTAAATCAGCAGAAAGCAAATGGAAAGCTGGCACAGCACTCCCTCCGAACCGGCCCTTCCACAGCACATTTATAAGTGACACACTGATACTCAATGGGGAGAAATTGAGCAGACTGAGTGGCCATTAGCTACACTACAGAAGCTAATTAAATGAGCGTGAGTGAATTGTAAACCATCAGGACATCCTAAAGCTTTGTTTTGTTCTCTGGTAGGCTGGGAAATTCCAGCTGAGGAGCCAGAAGATGAAGCGATAGTGTTATCAAGCAGATTCAATAAAGAGCTGAGAAGGGAGGTACTGTGCCAAGCTAAAGCACCTGTACTATATCTTGTGGCAGCAATGTACAGCTAATTGTAGTGGGGGCGGGTTGGGGAGTAAATGAAGTGTTGAGAAACTCCCCGCCCCCCCAGTTTGCTCCTGCTGCTGCATTGTATTCAAGGGCTGTGTCTGGGAGTAGCTCTGAAGCACCAGTGCCTGTAGTGTGAAACTAGAGTAAAATTGTTTTTCTGCTACTCCTGCCTCGTTAGTTTGGCTGACTCAGCTGCAGCAGCAAGTTCGTGGTGCTGCAGATTTGGAAGAAAAAAAAAATCTGCCTCAGCAAAAAGGGGGCAGATCAAACATTACCAAAAGCTCTGCGGTACACAAGAGGCTAGGAAAATGCACAGACTGGAGTTCCTTGGTGCTCTTAGACCATTGCTGATTACTAACCAATCGGCCTAGTCTCGCCAGTGTGTGGCTGCTGTCCCTGGTTGCAGTGCACCCCCACTTTTCAAGTTTAGTGGTGCCGTATCTTTGACTGCGAATTTGATGAGTCCCCAAAGAGGGCATGAGGCATTACCACAATGAACTCAATGGGGCACTGGCCACTTTCACTCAGAAAAAAAGCTCACGGAGTGGTGCCACGTCAATGGCAAAGTTCATACCAATTAGCAGCACCATTTTTGCCATCACCGTGCAGCAGCAAGGTAGCGACTTCTGCAGAAAGAGCAGTGATCAGTGACAGGAATAGTAATCTACCTCCAAGTGATTTACATGATCGGTCTACAGTGGCGCAGAAGATCAAGACACTGTCAATTAATTGTCCACCAAAGATAACTAACCTAAATGCAGCATTTGACTTTGTTTTGTGCAAAGAAAGGCAGTGGACATGGACTTTAGCTGGAATGCTGTCTCTGCACACATACAAAGTTCAGGGCAAGGCAACTCAGCTGCAGGGCTGCCCAGAGGCTTCAGGGGGCCGGGGGCAAAGCAATTTTGGGGGTCCCTTCCATTAAAAAGCTGCAATACTATAGAATATTATATTCTCATGGGGGCACCTGCAGGGCCTGGGGCAAATTGCCCCACTTGCCCCCTCCTCTGGGCGGCCCTGCTCAGCTAGAAGGGGGCTCAGTAAATCCAGAACATGGTATGGTAATGGCAGTTACTAGACATAATTAATAGCTGTTTCTGAACCTGAATAGGAAGTTTTCATGGTGGACAATCCATCTGGTAGGTCACACCTTAGTCACTGTCTGAGACTTAAGACAATCAGAGGGCAAAGGCAGGGCTGGGGCAGGTTATAAATACAGGCATTAAAGGCTGATCACTGCAAGACAAGAAGGAACGTCTGTTGTGAGAGCTGGGTCCCAATTCCTGTACCATTTTGGGTACAGGCTACAGATTTCTCCAACAACTGAGGACCAGTCAGCTATCAACCCCAGGGCTGCACTGCTCCTAGCTGTGGCTAGCACCAGACTGCTGGTTAAGTGACAGGGTTCTGAAGTGTTTGACAGGAATGAAATGCTCCCATTCTTTGCAAGCTCTGAAGAGGCCAGGTGACACACACATACTACATACTATGGTCACACTATAAAGACTGAGAAACCATCTCCGAGAGAAGACCAGAGGGGGATATGTTTTGCTGAAGTTATGCTGTTTTGCTGAAGTATAGAAGAATGTTATGTTGAAACCGTATATTTGACTATATGTAAGAGAAACAAAGGGGGAAGTCTGTATAAGGCACACCAGTAGATTTAGTCTAATAGCTTTGTTTAAATTAGTCTTAGTAGTCCAAATATGATTTACTGTGCTTTATAATATTTACAATGATGTTATCTATGTGCATTCAATGCTTGGGGATTTTTTCCCTAAGAAAGTAGCAGGTGCTTGCTCTTTGACATTGATTTGGAGCTATTAACATCTATTTATCAGGGTTTTACATACGGTAGCCCTGAAGTTTACCTCAGTGTAATCTGAAAAGTCTTGAAAAGCCAGCACCCTGGCCTGTGTTTCAGCAAAGAGTTAAACTGAACTGCAGGAAGTAGGGGAGTGTGATTGTTATACAGACTATTGGCTCAGCACCCCCTATCTGCATTCAATAGCACCCTGCTCATTGTAGTAGTTCATTGAGTTTCTTCTTTAACTTAAGGTCCACGTCCTAGCTTAGCTGCTGTTTGTGGTGCATGTATGTTTATAGCCATAATGTGTTACACAGTTAGCTCCAACCATCACTGTGCCACAATGAGCAGCAACTGCATGTATAATTTCTGCGTAGGATATGAAACTTACAAAAGGAAAAATGGACAGTTCTGTTTAGTAACAAGATGTTTTGATTCAATCAGTGTGACCTGATCTACTGTGTGGTGTGAGCCTCTATTTAATTCCCATAATTGTTGACCAGTGAATTCAAACTGAGGATGATGGAAGACTCAGAGCAGATCCATCAAATGTGGTCTCATTCTCTTCCTAGAGTCCGCTTTGAGAAAGCCTCAGTCTCCTCAAAGTAAGACTGCCTTGGCGACCTCACATCCTGCCCTAGGTACCACTAAGACTGCAGGCTTTCTTGGTACTGACCCTGTGGCTGGGGCTCTGAGCTCCCCTAAGACTGATGGCACCAAACATGCCTTGGTACTGAGACCGTCCTCTGTACTGCAGAAGCAGGACATTGCAGGGAAGGAGTCTAAGCACTCTACATCTAAAAAGGTGGTATCTACAACTCCCATGGTCTTCTCAGTACCTTTACTGACCACCAAGCTGTCCTCTGTACGGGTGATATGCCAGGCTTCCCATACTGTCTCAATTCCTCCCAAGTTGTCTTCATTGATACAGTTTCCTGTGTCAAACCAGACTTACTACAGGAACCTGTACCCTTGCATACTGACTGTGGAACGTGGCCCTGTGTTACTAGGGGGGTACTGGATGTCTATCAGCACCAAGAGTGACACAGTCACAGAGATTAATCTGTGTCACAGGACCAGACACAACAAATCCTGCATCTTTGCAAGGAGTTAGACTTATAGGGTTAGAAGAGACTGCAAGGGTCAACTAGTCCAGTGGTTCTCTGAGCCGGTCCACCACTTGTTCAGGGAAAGCCCCTGGTGGGCCAGGCCAGTTTGTTTACCTGTCGCGTCCGCAGGTTTGGCCGATCACGGCTCCCACTGCCCATGGTTCGCCGCTCCAGGCCAATGGGGGCTGTGGGAAGGGCGGCCAGCACATCCCTCGGCCTGCACAGCAGTGTAGACGTTTGGGCTCATGCTGGAGCCTAGGCTCTGGAGACTTAGTGAGGGGGGTGGTTCCCAGAGCCCAGGCTCCAGCCTGAGTCCAAATGTCTACACTGCTATTTTTATCCAGTAGCATGTGCCTGAGCCAATTGACCCAGGCTCTGAGACTGGCTGTTGTGGGTCTCTTCTTGCAGTCTGGATGTATCCTAGGAAACATAGCAACATTCTTAGCATGAGCAGGCAATGGTCAAATGATAAGAAAACTGAGAGAAAAGGCTGCAGTAGCATGGCAGATGGGTTTGTGACTGGACGTTCAGTAATGAAAGGAGACAGCACAGCAAGAGAAAGAAGAACCCCCCTGATATTTCTCAGAGTAATATTAGGAATCATAGATGCATTCTTCTCAAATAACCTCATTTCAAGGGCTGTCGCTCATTTCAGTCCCAAAGTTAGGTACCTGCTGTGCTAATTTGATGACTTCTCACTTTTGTGTTGAAAATTAATTACATCAGAAGCAAAGAATCATGAAACTGAGGTTACAGACAGAGTTGTTTGCACTGAGAGAAAAAAATCCCACAGCATTTTAAGTTTCCTGCATGACTAAATCTCTGTGTTCCTCACTTTGGAACTTGGGCACACATTGTGTCCCACAATTGGGCCTAGAAATTAGAGATGGAACAGGACTTTGGGGTTCTCTCTCCCAGTCCCACCAGGACAGTTCCCTACAGTCCATTTTCAAAAGTCCTAAGGTTTAGGACTTCTAACATTTCCTAAGGGTAACATCACAGTCTAACACATTTCACTATCGAGAAATATTTTCCTGTTCTTTGGCCTCAACTTTCTCTTTATTAATTCTTTCCCATTGAACTTCGCTTAGATCCCCCCATACCACTCTAAATAATTAATCTCCCGTGCTGGTTTAAAATAGTTGTAGACTACAGAGTAGGGACCAAGAATAAGCAAAAGAGAGCTATATCGGAATGTCTACTCTATTTTATGCCCCTCCCCCCAACACCCTTCCCCCCCAACTCCCTATGGCCAGAGGCCCCCAGACCCACCCACAAATACACAGCGCCCTGCACAACACCACCCTTGCCCACAGCCCAACTGCCCAGCACCCCCCCCCACTCCCAACACACACAGATTTTCCCCGCCCCTTCACAGCCCAGACCTCCCCACCCCCAAATTACCCACAGACCTGCTCACTGGCCTTTCTGGGAGGTGACTGTGTCTGTTGGGCTGGGCAGGCAGCACAGCCAGGGCTGCTCCCAGGGCTGGGAATCACTCTGGTCCCTCAGGAGTGGTGCAATCAGCCAGGCCAGGAACTGGCCACGGTCTCTCAAGATACACTTGTCTGGAGGGGCCCAGCCAAGCCCTCCACACTGTTCCCCACCACCTGCACCTGGTTGAGCCTGGCCAGGCTTCTGCACCAGTCCCAAGCAGCTCAGCTCCAGGGAAACAGGGGAGGGCCCCCACAGGTGGTTTGAAGCAGAAACTGCCCAGAGCCGGAGGTGCACTGGGGTATGGCCAGGGGGCTGATAGAAGCAGGGGGTGGGGCCAGGGAGCAGAGAGGAGCCCGTGGCCAGCTGGCAGACAGGCCAAGAGGACCCAGTGGTGGGTGTGGGGAGCCAGCGGGGTCTCGGGGTGCAGTGCAAGCGGAGCAGGCCGGGACCCCTTGGGCCTGGAACCACTGGCATTATTGTAAACCTGGCACTGACCTTGGGGCTTCTGGGGGTGTGGATCCCTCCTGTTGACACCAGTCCAGTTTGTATAAAATAATGACATATTCATTCAGCCAGAAAATGAGCATGACTTGGGTCCAGTCCCTGCTGCAATGAACATTAAACTATTTTCTACAACATGGAACAGCATCAATAGGAGAACTAAGGGTGCCCAACAGTGCTGTGCTGAGGCTACTTACCTGTAAGATCTGGGGCAAATAAATCAAGCAAAGTGAAGCCTTGAACCCAGGAATTTCACATCCTAGCGAGGCTCCAACCCTCTACAGGGGATTGCTACTACCAGCTCCTGCTCTTTTCTTAGGAGAAAAGACTGACCTGGCTTAGGTGGTTAAAGCCTAGAAGAGGGATCACAGCTGTGAAGCTCAAGTAGCAGTCAGTTGCTCCATCCAGCCCAGAGTTAGATGCCTAGTTCACCAAGTGGCAGGGCTTAGCCCCGCCCCCCCCCCATCTCCTTGGCATGCCTCATTGGATAGCTCAGGTGACTTGGCTTTTATGTATACCATTCTTAGCTACCTAGCTCCATGCATTAGCTAGGGAGGCTGGATGCTAGCTAGGGTGGTGCTGAGCCCAAATCCCCTTTGTGAAGCTAGCCACTGGAGCGGGGGGGGGGGCCGGGAGGGGCTTAGGTGGAGGTACAAGAGGGTGTGGGGCTGCTGCTTAACACACTCAGCACTCCCTCCCCACCACTGTTGGGTGAGCATTGTGGAAAAGAGGTAGCAGCTGCACTGCAGCATCCTGCACCTTGGAGCTGCTCTGGCAGTAGCTGGCGCTGTGGAGGCCTCACCTCCTTGTGTCCTCTGAGCCCACTCCTACCCCTACCTGCAGCACTAAGTGCAGACAAGGGGATGCCCACTAGGTGAGGATGGGGCTGAGCTGACAGAACCTGAGCCCCACCTCCTCCTCTTCATAGACAGTGGGTCAGGTATGAGAGAGGGGAGGGATGCGGGGGGACAGTTGGGAGGGGCCCTGGGAGCATGTGTGGGAACAGCCTCAGCTGGAGAGATGGATACACACTGGGGGAACTGAAGAGGGGAGCAGAGTGGTGGAAAGCAGCTGCAGGGCATGGCATGGCAGGGCAGGGCAGGGCAGGGCAGGGCAGTGTGTGTGTGTGTGTGTGTGTGCGTGTGGAGAGAAACGATTGGCTCTGGTAGGGGAGGAGCTTGGAGAAGGGCACAGGGAAGTGTGGGGTGGATTCAGCGTCCAGGAAGGAGCCTTGCTGAAGCAGAGGACAGAACCCACCCCAGGGCAGACCTTGAGACAGTGAGCAGGGAAGTGAGTATGAGGCGGCAGTGGGACTACTGAAAATAGGCTCTGCTTGAATGTGTACAGAGCCAGCTAAGGTATCTACTCTAAAGCCTCAGCATATCTTTCCGTGCCTAAGCAGTGCCTCACCAGAGCCACTGCTATTTCTAGCTGGGTTAGCGGTGCTGGCAGAGTCTGCACGCTATGCACTGCCATAAGTATATGTAACCCCCACACAGGGGTGAAAGTAGAAATAGGGACTTACTGGTACGGGACTGGGTTGGGGCCTGCTCTGGCCCCCGGAAGGAGTGGGAATGGGGGGCTCAGAGCCAGCCCCGGCCCGCCCTGTACCGATAAGTGCCCTCACCCACCAGGGTGGCAGTAGCAGCTGGGGGCTCCGGCAGTGGTTTAAAGGGCCTGAGGCTCCCTTGCTCCTACCGCCCTGGCCCTTTAAGTAGCCCCCAGAACCCTGGGGTAGTGGCGGTGGGGTTCTGGGGGCTATTTAAAGGGCCCAGGGCAGTAATGGCAGCTTGAGCCCTGGCCCTTTAAATCACTGCCGGAGCCCCACTGCCGCTACCCCAGGGCTCCAGCAGCAGGGCTCTGGCAGCAATTTAAATGGCCTGAGGCCCCAGCTGCTGCTGGGAGCCCCAGGCCCTTTAACTTGCTGCCTGGGGAAGCCTGGCTGCCCCAGTAGGGTGCACCGGCTCTTGCCTGTACGCTGTTCCGGGGTGTACCAACTTACTTTCACCTCTGCCCACACCCCTCCTGGGTGTGGTGTTTTGGCCCATCTAGCGGCACCAAGACCACTTAGCTAAAGCTGCAGATCAGACTCATTTTTTTTTCCTCTCTCTCTCTAAGAGTCCGTTGGCTTTTAGCTCATGCACTAAGCTCCAGAGGTCTCAGGTTTGAGTCCGTCGGCATTACATATAGACATAGCATAAGAGAGAGCGAGGCCATTTTTGTGATTTGATGGCTATATAAGTGAACTGCCAGGGAGAAAGCCTCGTTCCTGGTGCCTGGTTAGTGGGGGCAACTGATTTTTCTGTTTGGCTGCAATGTCTCCATGCCTAGCTATTGTTATGGCCCCTGTAACTAGAGTAGGTAAGCATCTCACACCCATGGATATATTTATCTTCACAGCACTCCTATGAGGTAAGGAAGTGGTGCTAGCTCCATTCTACAGCTGGGAAATTGATAGTATGTTTACACTACAGGGATACAGTACCCTGAGATATGCCAGCATAAGCCCATAGCATAGATGCCACCTGTCATAGATCTGGGCTACACTTAAATGTAGGTCAACGTAGCAACTAAGAGATTAAGGCCCAGAGCCTCAAAGGCAGAGGCTCTCAACCCTTCCAGGCACTGTACTCTGTTCAGGACGCTGATTCGTCATGTGTACTCAAGTTTCACCTCACTTCCTTAAAAACTACTTGCTTATAAAATCGGACCTAAAAATGTCACAGCACTGTTATTGACGGTCTCATCTTTACCACGTCATTATAAAATAATGCAATGGGAATATAGTATTGTAGTTACATTTCAGCGTATAGTATATGGAGCGGTATAACCACGTCATTGTCTATATGAAATTTTAGTTTGTACTGACTTTTGCTAGTGCTTTTTATGTAGCCTGTTGTAAAACTAGCCCGCCCCCCTGCCCCCAGAAGACCACTGTGTATCCCCGGGGGCACCCCCCCCGCCCGTTGTTGAGAACCACTGCTCAAAGGCACTTGCGTGTTGCACCCCCTCAGTTTTGCAATGCCTAGTCCCCTAGGTGGCCTGCTACCTAGTGAAATTCTTAGCTGTGTTAGGCTTGGGGAGAAATAGGTGTCTAAGGAAGTCATTTCCTGAAGCCAATCAGCTGGCTGGGGAGCCAACTAAACTAGCCAGGAGAGGCTAGGGACCACTGAGCCAAATGGCCAGGAAAGGAGGTGTGCTAAGTAGCTGACGTGGTACACGTGTCTGATCGGTGCTTGTGATCATTAGCTGTAAACCTTTTCCTAGAGTTAGGCCCCTAAACCTGATCAGCCACTTAGGTAGCCCATCTCCTAGCAGTTGAAATCATCGCTCTGTCTTTCTATTATTGCTCTTGCTCACATTTTATACCGCTCTCATGCTTGCTGTACATTTCCCTAATGGCTCCCTTTTATATGGGTGCTGTGCTGTTCCCCAACTTATCAGTGGCCTGCAGCTGGCTCTTCTGCTGCAGCTATCAGGTGTGCTCTGAGCACACCTATGGGACTGAGCTGTGCTTGTGAGACTCCCAGTTTGGGGACTTTGATTTGAATTAGGACACTGAGCTCATTAGCTGCGGAGCAGCCTCAAGGCTTAGGTGGCTTTGCAAATGTCACCTGGTGGGGACTTTAGGCATCATTGCTCAGCTTCCACCTAACCCTGTAAGCACCTAATATCTTTGAGGACCTGGGCCTTTGTGACCTGTCCAAGGTGTTACAGGAAGTGTGTGGCATAGCTGGGAAAGGAATGAATGTCTCTTGAGTTCCAGACTGGCACCTTTACTACAAGGCCAGCTTTTCCTCCCGGACTCCTGCACACACTGCTGCTATTTGCCCATATTGGACCTCCTGCTGATCATTAATCTCCTCCTAAACGCAGGAAGCACATTCAGAGCGGACAGCTAGGGTATGGAGCTACAGCTCTTCTCTGACTCAGTTCTCAGAGTGTGACCACTCCATTGTTTCTGTTTTTCCTGCACTCAGAAGATTGGTCTGTCTCTTTCGCTCTCTGTCTGAAAGTAATTTTTCCTCAAAGTAGCCATCATCTGTTCCAAACATCAGCTGGACTTAATGAGGAACAGGTTAGCAAGAAACACTGCTATCTTTTTAGATTCAGCCTAATATTGCTAGCCAGGTTGACAAACTTGTAGCAAATATGCTAGACTTGTCACATCTTCTGACTCTCAACTTATAGGCTGCTTATTTGTCAGTCTCTCATGATGGAGGCTGCGTTACAGCCAATTCTCTCATTAGACAAGCAGTTGGTTTCTTCTCAGCTGAGGTCATGTGCCCAGGCTCTCTGTGCTTTATTAACCACCAAGGCTCTCAGAGGCTAGTTTGCAAGTTTAATGTGGTTAGCATTTGGGGACATTGCCTCAAGAGCGTGCAACTGGTTTCAGCTCAGTGTGTATGACTCAGGTTTCTTCTGTTTTCCAAATGATGCTCTTTTCCAACATGTATTATATACCTGCACATTCTCCAGCCCCCCAGGAAGGGTCACTGTTTTTCCATAGCCTGCTTTAAAGGAATGGATCCTTTAAACAGCACCATTAGAAATGTATCTGCTGTCATTAAGTTAGGGGTGTGCTTATCTAGACTAGGGTCAATGAAACCTTTGTGGTCTGCCTACCCTTGTTGGTTTATAAATGTGCATTCCCCTCAGAGAAATCACATGAAAGTTCAACTGGTTAACATGAAATCAGATATAGCCATCTGTCCCCACAACAAAGTGACTTGTAAATGCTTTTAAGAGAGAGGAAGTGCTGACCCAAGCCAATATTTGATTCAGGCTCTTGTAATACACAACACTATAGTATTTGAGCTGCTTCCAGTGCTTTAAGGTACATGACTAGCAACTGTCTATATGGTGGAAGGACTCATGGAAAATCTGAACAAAGCATATGCAACATTCACTATCCCAAGTCACTGGTAGGGTTTAAACCCCAGACTTTCATCACCAAAGCACAGATCTTTGCCATTAGAGCATAAGACCCTAGCTGCTTTACAGTATACAATGTGCACTAGAGAGTAAAACTATCAAAGTGATTGAGGTGCTTTTGACATTTTACCCAGAGTGTGTTAATAGGGATGTGTTCTGGCAATCAGAAATTACCAGTGTTGTCCACTGCATGTTGAGGCGAAAGACTGAGAAAAATCTATTTTGGTCTCAGCAAAAATACCAACAAACCTTTGCACTAAAAGTTAATCAAAGGGTCCAGTCTCTCCAAGTTGATCTCACATGTTTCACCGATAACCCAGCAATTTACTCACATGCTGTACTTGAAGGTATTCCCAACAGCAGCGAGCTCAGACTACGACAGCACTCTCTGAAGTATTTCTTTCAAAAGGCAACAATGTCAGTTGGACGCCTGTTTGTTTCTATTACGAGGTCCACCAGACATATAATCAACTTGTTTATGCTAAAGAGCATACTTCTATTAATGCTAATAGGGCTTGGGTGCATAAATCTCTGCTAATTGATCTAGAAATGTATCCCAGAAGTAAGTGTTAATTTTACTGCTGATTTAGCTGAGGGATATAGATATGTGTGAGAAGGAAATATTAGCATTCATGTAAAACAATTCGGCTATTAACAGTGGGCAAATGATTCAGAAAATGACTGCAACTTTCCAGATCCCTTTAGTGGAAAAAAAAAAAGTATGTTGATGAGAAAAATCAAAGGGAATATAAATATGGGGTAATCACGTTTTAGGCAGAGCTGGTAGCATCACCTATTATTCAGGTTGCCTGACAATTCCCATTGTAAGACCCTGTCTTCAGCTGCTTGTAACTTTGCCAGACTTTAACGTTTGGGCTAAAATTTTCTATGCTGTGCATACGTGCCTCAGGCTGAAATTTTTTGGAAAATGTCAGCCAAAGTAGTTCAGCTGTTCCTGAGAATGAGACTAGGGAAAACTGCTTTGTTTTGCCTATGAAAAAAAATTTCTGGCAACCTTTTCTTTGAACAGTTCTAGTGCGCACATGCTTTGGAGCAGGGACTTGAAACATGGCCTTTGTATCAGCCATGTGCCCTTTTGCCATCCCCATGAAAATCTGTCCAAGTCTGACCAAGCTATCAGCCTTTCATGCTCAGTAGAGACTTGCTAAAGCTTCACAGCTAAAAGCTCTGAAGATTGTGTCCTCACTGAGCATGCTTGAGCTTTTCACAGCTCATTGTGCTGACCAGATTGCTCAGTCACCATCCCCTCACAATCCAGAGCTTCAGGAGCAAAGGCCAGGATTTCCCTGAAATGGCTACGCATGACTTGGGGGATGGGCACTGAAACTGAGAACAGAGACCCTACCCCTCTGGTGTTCTCAGTGCCCCCCCGCTGGCCCATAGGCAGTACTGAGGAGAACACAGTCTGATTCAAATACATTGGGACAAAAGCTGGACCAGGAGGTGGGAAAGAAGCAGATTGAGCCAACAGGTCTGGTGAACCTGGGACTAGAGGAGGGGCAAGGGTGAGGGACTGGAATCTGGGAGTGAAGGGGAGAAGACTGGTAGCCAGTTCATCGAGGGGGAACACAGAGATCGGATGAGGAGCTGGAGAGAGGAAACTGGGACTGGTTGGGCCAAAAGACTAGGAGAAAGGGCCAAGGAAGGGGGCAAAGGGCAGAATGATTTTGGATGAGGGGCCCAGAGAGCAAATCTCGGAGAGTCATTGAGGGGAGGAGAGAGGCAGATTGGATGAGGAGCACAGCTTGGGAACAGGGACAGGCTGGGCATGGAGCCTAGGACTTGATGTGAGGTGGAGGCAGACTGAGACTTGAACAGCAAGACTGGAGGGGGAACACTTTATATGTTCAAAGCACAGATCCTATTGACTTCAGGTGCAGCTGTGAATGCTCAGCACTTCTGCAAAATCAGACCCTGGGGTTTCAAGTGGCATATCCAGAAAATGAGGCACACACAATTAGTGACCACTTGGTAAACGTTTGGTTTAAGTGACTTACCCAACATCACACAAGAACTCTGTGGCAGAGGCAGAGAGAGAATCTAATTCTGCAGGGCAGCATTCAACTGCATTAACCATGAGACCATCCTTGTTCTTCCTGCAGTCCCCTGCCTCATTCCTGTCAGACCTTCCAACTTCCGCAACAAATGAAGTGAGGAGTCCTATAACAATCTCTTTTATTACACAACCCTGATTCATCCCCAGACTAGATCTGTTCTGTGCACTGCATGAGGCCCTGTGGAGAAAATAGTATGTGATCATGTAATCAAAGACTATATCATAATGCACAGGCACGAGGGGGCAGGATTAAGGTTGCATGGGCAACTTTAAATCTGGCATTTCCTAACTTTTGACTGCTTGACTATGCACCTTTAATGTTCTCTTTGTGTAATGTTTGCATGGAATTTAATATTGATACTACATCAGTGCTCACAAAGCCCCCTCAGGCTCAAGCTCACCTTGCTGAGTGTTGTGCAAACATAAAGACATGGGGCGCAGCCCTGATCTCATTGACGTCAACGCCCATTGACTTCAGTGGGGCCAAGATTTCACTCATGGTCCCTTCCCCAAAGGCCTGGGCACTGGATATCACTCCTTAACTTAGTTTCCACCTATAAAACAGTCCAAGGTGATTAGCAAACTATTAGGTTGCCAGGAATTTTGATAATGATACTGGTGGATGTAAAATGAACTGAGTAATTCAGTTAAAACAAACATGCTCCTGGCTTTATCCTGCATAAAGGCCAAGACTGTTGTTAAGTTTACTAATCAGAACAAGTCTAGACATTTCCATAAATATAGGTGTCCAGGTGGAGGGACTGTTTCAACTTTATGTCTTCATGCCAAATCTACTACCTCAGCGAATACACTTCTCAAAGCATTTTGCAGGGTTTTAGTTGTGAGACTCCCATTAAAATCCATGCGAGCCACCCAACTACAATTCCACAGAATGCTTTGAAAATTTACCCGTCACCTTTGATGATAAAATATTTCTTTTATTGCTTTTCTAAGGCTTGAATGCAGCAATATATATATATATGCCAATCTTTATGTCTTTCTCAAAAGACATATCAACCGGTAGAGCATTGCTTATATGTTTTCTATTTACTTGTGTATGTTTTTTTTAATTCTAAGCATATTCTATAGAACTATAGAGAAGAAAAGAGATCACATTCAGAAACATAATAGATTTATTAAGTGTATGGAAGGAATCTTACATTTTAACTGTTCTCTGAAGTCTGTAGTTACTGAGAACAATATTCTGTTTTCTTTGATATAGTCTTAATATTGCAACAACCATATTTTGATAACAGTGTTGGAAAGTGTTGACTTTTGATTTTTTTTGCTGCAAATCTCAGTGGGGATATGACTTTTCCCCAATTCCAGGAACCTACTTTTCTTAGGCTCTCAGTTACTAAGGAAAGATTAAGTATTCCATACAATCAGTTTGCTTAGGTAGCTTTAAACGGTGTACCCAGTGAGATTTAATAAAACAAAAAACAAACCCTAGAAACACTTTTTTTTCCTTTTAATGCTCATAAAATGTTACAGATAACAGAATCCTTTCTTAAGCTTTATTTAAGAAATCGATTACTATTATAGTTCAATATATATAAGACACATCCAGTATTGTGTTCCTGATAGCAAGTGCATAGATTTTGTTACGATATAATTTTTTCACTCAATAGCATGTTTCATGGTCACACGAAGGGATACTCCTAGTGATCTTGCTAGAGCATGAGAGAGGAAAAACAGAACACGGCAAAGTAGTGAAACTACAACAGAGATGAGGAACAAAAACAGTCAAGCGAGCTAGTAGTACAGTCGATTCCTGATAAGTGAATAATCTGATTGCTTGGGCACAATGCTTTATTCACTTATCAGGAATGATTCACAGTACATTTTGTTGGTTAAACTGGTTTTCCCCTAGCGTAATACCTAAGAACCAAACTGGGCAAAGGCACACATACTCTGGCGGGGTATTTTTTCATCAGCAAGTCTTGTGACAGTTTGGTAATTTCCCATGGTGATACACATATGGCTAACAAAGAGACATTTTGCTAACACTGCAAGGTGCCTGACTTAATTGAAATTAAAAGCATGCATTTAAGCAGGACAAACTGTACAGCTGCATGGTTTTACACAACTCATTTCCTCCCATGGTTGGTGGATTTTTTTTTTTTTGTAAAGAACAAGGGATTTTTGTCCTCATGAGGTGTGTGTTTTTTTTTTTTTTTTTTAACTGTAACATTGGATCTTTTTAATTAAATTGTGTTCAGAAGAAAAGATCTTGAACTCAACTTGATCTTCCCTACCAACAAACTGATGAGTTTCAAAAGAACCCCTACAATGACTTAAAAACATAGGCCTCAATTCTGATCACACACTGATGTAAATCAGGAGTTACTCAGTTGAAATCACTGCTATAAATATTATCAGAATCAGCATCATAGACTCAAGAGATGTAAAACACCTATTAGGTCATCCAGAGCATCCTTCAGCTCCCAGAGCAAGATTGTCCCCTACAGGCCCCTGTAATTTTAGCTTAAAAGCAGAGCCGCACAGGAAGTGTTTGCTAGAAATTTGAACTCTGACAATGAAGCCTGTAGATGACGACTTCAGCTTGCTTGGGGCTCCAGAACTCATGCCCCACTTGCCTTTTATGCTCACAGAAGAAAGAAAAACAATGAGAAAGACAAATAAATTAAAAGCAAAACGAGGCCAACTCATGAGCCAGAAAATTTCAAAGCTGTTCCAAGCACAGGAGCCAACATAGCTGCCAAAACCTTAAGGAAACACTCAGTACGCCATGACCTTCTGAATAGGATGTTAGTTTCGGGTGTATTTGTGTGTGTGTGAGCCAAAGCTAGAGCATCAGAGAGACCGGAAAAGAGGATACAAGAGGGAGGAGTGTTGTTTGGGTCTCATAAGAGCACTTTAAAGTGGTCTTCAATTCCTGAGCATCAGAGAGAGAGAGTGGGACAAAGGGAAGAGGATGGGGGATATGGCTTGAGTTCCAGAGAACACTTCGGAGTGCTTTTTCCCCATCCCGTGAGATTATTTTACTCTCCAAATTTTAAAGTTTTATATCTGTGACCAGACAAAAGAGTGAAGAGAGACTTTGCGAACCATGGCAGCATTTATTTTCCTTTGCAGATTTTATTTGATTCTATTGGACACCAGTCCAAGGGACAGTGGAGTGATTCTTGTGAGCCAACCCTTGCCCCCTGCTACCATATTTCTTTTTTACGTGGAGATTTGATATTTTAATATGCGGTGCTGAGAAAGATCCACTTTGTAAGCACCCAAGGAAAAAACAGCCCATTTGCACACTTGGGGAAAATGTTTTACTTCTATTGGCTTTAATAGTTAAAAGCTCTGCTTGGGTTCACTTAGCTTTATTTATGTTTTTATATCTATACATATACTATATATAACAAGCTTATTCACCTGGTAGATTTTTCTCAGTCTGTGATAGCTCTAGTTAAATTGTGATTAGTTTTTAAGGAGTCTTTGATGAACACCAGATGCCACCAGATTACTGTACAGTTTGGAAGAAATCCCAGGGCTATAGCCTCCATTTCTTGTATGTTTCAGATGCCTCTGCAAAGCAGTAGCACAGCCATTTGTAAAAAAAAATCACCTGAATTGATCTCTGTAATCCACTTCTTCTAAACTGATTGAAACAGCAAAGCAAAAAAACTTTTCACATAGCCTCACATTTCTCTGTTTGTGTGTGTTTCTGTGTATCAGCTTTTGTCGTCAGAAGACTAACAAAAGCCACCTTTAACATGACTTTGCAGATAGTTATTTAAAACGATCTCCTGTTCAGATTATCAAAGTGACAAAACCGCTAGGGGAGGGGAAAAAAATGTAAAATAAACCAAAGACAGCTTAAGTGTGCAAGTCCTCTTTCACCCCCCAATCAGATATTCACTTAGGTGGAATCGACTGTATCTTTTATACACAACAAATAGGAAAAAATTAAAAAAAACAGGGACGTGAAACAGTGAGGTGTGTAGATGTATTACCAACACATAATGACCACCAACAATACAACACACGAAGAGAGAGACAAGTATTAGGAAAATGGTTTAATATTGGAGACAGAAGCAAAAAACTGCATCACACAATAACATACGTTACAAAAATAAGTCTGACTGTTTCAACTACACGGTTATGTTCACAATGAGGACAGGAGAATCAGAAAAAACTTTGATCTAAACAGCAAAAAAGCAAACCCCTAAAGTTGTAACTAATACATTTATCCACGTAAAGTGACCGAGTACTCCTAATTCTAATTATCTTATTGTGTAACTGCACAATACAGAATAAAAAGTGAAACTTACCGCTTGTTTTTTTTTTTTTTTAAAGACAAAATTCTAAACACTAGATATAAGCAAAAGGAAAAAAAGATAGCAAGCCAAAGTTTTTAATTCTCTAAACAAAACCAACTCTCTTTCTACCACCCAGAAATCAAACTTGAAAATCAGTCATGGTCAGGGGGCCCACAAGAGTAAGCCACAAAAAATTCCATTTGATTTTTAATCTCCAGTATAAAAAGTTCCACTGGTACAAAATGCATAAGTACAATCAAGTTGTAGAAATAGGAAAGCCTGCTTTTTTTTTTTTTTTTTTTTGGCTCAAATTCCATCAAACAACAAAATCCAAATGCATCAATAAAACAGAAACAATACTCAAATGGTCTTACAGTTTCCACTAAGTTGCATTAACTTTGGCTTCTCTCAGACAATACTTAAAAATTAGTTTGTAATTCTAAACAAAATAATAGTATTATTAATCTACAAACAACAATTCTCACAGCACGAAAAAAAATAAACCCAAAACCCGAACCCAAAACCAAAACACAAATACATAGGTTTTTTTGTATGACATTATCCAAAAGGTAATGAAACTACAGGTTTTTTTTTTCCTTTTGTTAATAAGCACTTAAGATAATAAAAACGGAAACAGTAATATGATTTCAGAGTAGCACAAGCCAAGGAACTATAACCCCTATGGTGAAAGAAAGATGAACTTGTTAGTCATTTGAGGACTGCCATTTCATTGCAATTAGCTAATTTGTTTGAAAAACTACTAGTTAGTTCCTTTGATTAGAATTTTGGAAAGCAATTTCCCTTGTTTTTCTTCCTTTCTTATTAGGCTCTTTGCACCATTGCAGCTTTTTTCCTTTCAATATTTTGAAAGGGAACTGGGAGATAATTTGTCTCTAAGGAGATATAAGCTTTATTTTTATTATTATTTATAAAGGCAAACTTTTCCCCCCCAATGACCCACAGTTGTCACCTGGAAACATAGAAACAGTCCCTGCTAAAAATGCTGGGCCAGATCCTCGGTTGGTATAAATCACGGGGGTGGGGTGGGATGTCTTCTGAAGTATATGAACCTCTGCCAGTTTACAGCAGCTGGGATTCTAGGATATTAACACTAACATTCTAACTGGACTCTAAACCTGCAGTTCGCACTGGGGTGGCTGCATTGAAAAACCGCTGGAAATTTATATGGTGGATAAAATGAGAAGAATTAGTGAAACAGAAAAAAAATCAGATTATATTCTCATATTATATATATAGGTGCATATATATAATATAATGTGTGATGATACTTTGAATAAGCAAAATTGCTGCAAGAATTACAAAATAGCCCTCAAAGGGTGCAGGAAGGCCTCAGCAGTAGTAAAAACATGTGAGAATAATATAGATCGTTTCGTTATAAGTGCATGTGCTACAAGGAGGAAACTTTTTTGCATCACTAGAGGCTAGTCCTTTCCATCCCAGGGCTTCTGCATAAACGAGCATTTAAGCAAAGTTGGGGACGAGAGACAGAGTGCACCACCTGTGTCTTTATGCTGTTCATATAGGGCTTCTCTTTTAATTGTAGAGGCTTTGAATATAATCAAATAGGAATACATAATGGAAGAAGATATGGCACTTAGTTATCAGAAGCAGGTACTGCTGCTCACATGCACTGAATTGGCAATGGATTCTATTTTCTAGTAGTAAAGAACCGAATTTGGTCACTGGTGGCTACTCGTGCTGTAGACATGCAATCCAGTCAAATTTAAAAGGCAGTGAAAAGGCTACCAGCGTCTCTTTTTGGGTTCCGTGCATAGGGCTCAATCCAGCAAACAACCACATAAGTCACATACATATTCTATTGACTACTGGCGCAAGTAAAGTTACTTGGGTGAGTGTCTGTAGGATTGGGCCCATATATTGTCAATACGAATAATGGCAGATAACACCAAGCGTTACAGCATATGTAAACTTCATCCATAAAAAGTAGTTTAACTGCAGTACACATTGAATTTTCACCCAGGAAGATCTAGTGCATCTGATTTAAGCAAAAGTTCATTTATTTAATTACAAAAATATTGTTTTTTCTCCTCAATGTTTTCAAATGGTGGAATAACCACTCCAATCTGGGAGTGGCTCACACAATAGATAATTAAGAATTGTTTATTTTATTTTATTTTATTTTATTAATACTGAATAGCAAATTCCAGCAGCATATTAAAAGCTCTTTAAGAAAAGACAAAAAAACCCAAAATCTAAAAAGGAAAACCACAAGTTAATTACGGTTTTAAATAATTTTAGTTATAGATACAGAGGAAATTTAGACAGCAGTAAAATAATTTTTTGTCCTTCAGATCTGCCCTGTGCATTTTTCTCATTTCAACCATGTATTAAATAAACCACAAAAAACTAAGTATATATATATATTTATATATATAGATATATATATAAAAATAAACAGCAAAATGGTGAATGTATAAAAGGTATTAACACTCAAGACAGCTCTGGGTGGAAAGGGTTAAAAGTTCAAAACTTTCTCACCTTAGAGGTTTCCATACATTATGAAGAAAATACATTGTGAGGTTTGCTTTCACAGCATTGATGTGCAGAGTGGTTAAAAAAGTGAAACATGGGCACTTATACAATGTTTTACAAAAAACATCAAAGAGAAATAACAAACAATAACAATTTCAGGCAACAAGACCACAGGATAGCAAGTTAACAAACTTTTTAACCTCTTTTTTTTCTTTAAATATTAGGGATTTATACAAAACACATAATAAAATACCCATGTTATCAAATTACTTCACACAAGAAACACACTGAAGCTCTAGGAAGAAAGTACCTTTGGAATTTGGCACTATATTTTCACTGATTTTTTTCTTTAAAAGAAAAACCGATCACATTTTGCTGAACACAAACACATCTAAATTGTCCACAATAAAAAAATGACATCAATGCGTCACAAGCCAACACAAACTTATTCTGGAATAGTTTTTAATTTTTCACATGAAATTTTTTTTTTTTTTAAGCAAACAACTTTTTTTTTAAAACTCATTTTTTGTTGTTGTTCAAGTAAACCAATTTCAAACTTGTCTTTTATAAACACAGAACACTTAAGACCATAAGACTCATGATGAAACCACAACTTAATTCACAGAAGCACCAACGTAACACAGTTTACAGTAACCTTTCTCCTGTACATTGAAACAGTATAAAATATAGGTAATTTCATGTGCATTAAACCATGGATTGTCTAACTGTGAGTCAGTTCAGCAAAAGGTGACACAAATAGGTAGCATTTGCCCTAAAACAGGGTAAATATTTTCTTATACTAATCTACAAAAAGTGGTTCTATATATATATTTTAATGAGAAAGTGAGCCACCTAAAATGGCCTTATCAAAAAACTTTACACTGCCTGAAAAATGTAAAAACTATTACAGACCTCTAGAGACTTAAAATCAGACAGTTTTTTTTCTCAAACTGTTTTGGAAGTAGTCTGTTAGAAACCAACATTCTGTGCCTCTGGACACATATTGCTATTGTCACCAGTGACCAGGCAGAATGCCAATCCCTGTATAATACTTTCAAGTCTGTTATTTTATTTATTTATTTATTTTTGGAAAAGGAAAAAAAAAAGAAAGAAAAAAAAAGAAAGCAAGCAAAAACATTTTTGCCACAGGTTTTTGTTTTTTTTTGTTTTAAACCCTATCATTAATTTGTCTAATAATAAATTTCAGTCTTGCATGAATGCAGCAATGTTTTTTCACATTGACTTCCCAGAATTCATAGCTAGATGAGGTCACATGCAAATTTCAAAGGTCAAACTAGATCAAAGGTCAGTAGGAGAACCAAATATGATGTGAGGTCAGAAAGACATCAGAAACAATGACGGGACGATGAAACTTTTTTTTTTTTTTTTTTTAGACGCCACAGGGACATGCTAGGCAAACGATGAACTAACGGGCATGGAGATGTCTAGGGAAAAAACAAGGAAGAGGAAAAAAGTTACATAGAATCTATGCAGCAGAAACAAAATCACTTTTATGGGTGCAGGAGAAAACTAATGCAAATCTTTCATCATTAAGAGTCTATGAGCCATTCACATAATTTGCATTAACTTACAATACTCATCAACAACAGCACAATGAAACCCCAAACAAATCCATCTGAAAAGCATTAGAGAAGATGGATTCATCTTTGGGGGAAGGAGAGAAGAAAGAACCATTTTCAACAAATGTAACATAAGGGGTAGGGAGAAGAAAAAAGTCAGAAACTGAACTTTAAACTAGAAAATGGAAACTACAAACAAAATAACCAGACAAGTACAAACAAGAGGATAAAAGCATGAACTGTAAAGGGTGTAGGGTTCAACGGTGAAAAAGCGCCCATTCTTGGCACAATTACTCTAGAGACTACTTCAAAGGATCTAGCTAGCATAGAGAGCTGCTCTTTAGGTATCCAATAATTTAACAATAGGCAATAAATAACTTCCATTATTTCTGAGGCAGTAAAAATTTTGTATAAAAATAGAAATGCTTTTTACAAATAAAATTTACAGGCCTGTGGCTTTCTTTTTTATTTATTTATTATTATTAAATTTATCTCTCAAGAAACATCAAGTATCGTCACTCATTTTATTTTATTTTAAACCCTGTAGCTTTAGAAACAGATCTCTAAATCTTTTTTACATTATTCCTTTCCAAAAAACTAAAGAAAACTTTTTAAAAAAAAGTGAAATATAAAGACGACCAGTGTAATATCAGACTAATAGAATGTTATGTTGATTTGAACCCCTAAAAAAACCCAAAAAACAAAACTAAAAATCATTTTCAAAAACAAACTGATGTAGTGGAAAGACTTTTTGTTGTCATTGTCTCACAATAAGTGCTTCTGCTGGCATAAGACCATTATGTTTAACCTATAAACTGCTGGTGCCACTCTGATAAGACTGGGTCCATACATACAAAACAGCTTTTATTTCCCCTAAGTGTGCTAATGGCACCAGGGTTCACAGAGTTAAATTGCACCTTTTTTTTTTTTTGTCGCTTTTAATTCTTAAGATATCATTTCTTTAAAAAAAGAAAAAGAAAAAAAAATGGAGATAAATTACGCCGCAAAATAAAATACAGTAACACAACTCAGTAATTACTTGGCCTGGAAACAGCAGCCAAGTTTACTTGTGGTGAGTGGGGAAATGGAAGCGATAACTGTAAAAATAATTGTCTCTTGGTGAAGGTTGGCAATATGTTCTTCCTTACCCCCCTCCCCCCCACAGAAGGGCAGGTTTGCTCATGGGACTTACCCTAAGAAAGCTAAAACAAGAGCAGTGAGCATCTGGGGTTAAGATCAGTAAGGTTTGCTGTCGTTTTTGGAGCGTTTCAGCTGAACCTTCAAGCGTTTCATACCAATCTGAAAGCCGTTCATAGCCTGGATAGCAGCTTGCGCAGAGACTGGATTGTCATAGCTAACAAAACCTACAAAATACAGAACAGAGGAGGAAAGAAAGTGAATATAGGTTAGAACAAAAGAAGAGGGGACTGGCTCAATATACAGAAAAAAGAGTTTGTTGTTAGTACTTTTTCTTTTAAGTGACATGTTCATTTCACGACTTTCCTTTATTCCTTTGATTATGCTTCACATTCCTTCCCTCCCAATCCATCCCAGCTCTCCCCTTATCTTGCTAGGGTTCAGCATTTTGCTACCTCACCATATGCAGGTGGGACAGCAATCAAACAGCTGTAGTGTCCATGAGCTGTATGACAAGGGGCAGTACAGTCTCTCTCTCTCTCTGGTACTTAGATGGTCCCCCATCACTGCAGTGTCTGAGTGCCTCACAATCATTAATGTCTTTATCCGCACAACACACCTGTGGGTAGGGAAGTGCTATTATCCCCAGGTACAGAGAGGCTAGGTGATTTGTTCAAGGTCACTCAGGATGTCTGTGGCAGAGCAGGGATGAAACATGGGTTTCCCATGGCTCTAATGATGATGATACTTTGCACTTCTATAGCACTTGTCATATCAATGGACATTGCATACCTTAATTAATTAAGTGTCATGACCCTGGCATGGGGGTAGGCAAGTACAGAGGTTAAACGACAGGTCAATAGCAGAACTGGGAACAGAACCCCAGGTCTTCTGCCTCCCAGGCCCCAGCGCTGACCTTTAGATAGTGTTCCTTCCCTGTACTCACTATGGCTGGTTTGGTTTAAATTTCATGTCCCCTGGAGACTAAACATGCTCTTTTCATAATGCACTCTAATCTCCCTGAGCCTAGAAGCTTCACTCATTTTCATATCTGGGCCTCCCACTCTTAATTGCAAAGCACTCCTGACTACCACTCTACCTCTGCTCTGGCTAATTACTGCATTGCAGCCTGGTATTATGCATCTACTTTGACATGCTCCCTTTAATTTCCACTTGAAATTGTCTTAATGAATTATTCTAGATTAGATTGAAGTGTGTATCCCTCTCTTACTCATCACCCTCTTTTCCTTCTCCCCTGGTGCTGACGCTGAGATTTTTCGCCCGCACTCCTCTGCTAACCTCTTCATCATATCCAGTTTGTGTTCACCCAGACAAAATGCTCACCCAGAGCCTCCCCGTCTCTTGTCTTGATTACTCAACTTCCTCCTCTCTGGCTTTCCTGACATTCACTTTTCCCTCTCAAGTCATTCAAAAGGCAGCTGCTAAGATCATCTTCCTGATCATTGTCTCCCTCTTTGTGTCCCTTCACTGGCTTCCTTTTCTCCACCACATCAGATTCAAACTTTTACATTTAGGGAGTCTTCCCACCTCTGACCCTCTTGTTTATTCACTCTCACATCTAATCAAATAGATCCAACTCCCTTCACTCTATTTGGTCAAGGAAGCTAGCCTTGCTCAATCATTTATTCACTTCTCCCACACACACTTTCACAATTCCTGCATTCTGCTGCTAGGCATGGAACATTTTATCCAAATGTCTGTCAAATCACTATCCTGTCCTCCTTCCAGTCATAGAATATTAGGGTTGGAAGGGATGTCAGGAGGGCATCTAGTCCAACCCACTGCTCAAAGCAGGACCAATCCCCAACTAAAATGATACCAGCCAGGGCTTTGTCAAGCCTGACCTTAAAAACCTCTAAGGAAGGAGATTCCACCACTTCCCTAGGTAACCCAGTGCTTCACCACCCTCCTAGTGAAAAAGTTTTCCTAATATCCAACCTAAACCTCCCCACTGCAACTTGAGACCATTGCTCCTCTTTCTGTCTTCTGGTACCACTGAGAACAGTCTAGATCCATCCTCTTTGGAACCCCCTTTCAGGTAGTCAAAAGCAGTTATCAAATCCCCCCTCATTCTTCTCTTCTGCAGACTAAACAATCCGAGTTCCCTCAACCTCTCCCCATCAGTCATGTGCTCCAGCTCCCTAATCATTGTTGTTGCCCCCTGCTGGACTCTTTCCAAAAACCATTCCAGTCCCTCATCAAGAACCATTTCTTTTATGTTGCCTGTGGGAATCTTGCTTCCCCTCTCATTTTTCCTTTCCTTGTTGCAACTGTGTGTTATATCATGTCTTAAATTTCGACTGTAGGCTCTTTAGGGCAAGGACTTCCTCTTCCTATGCATTTACAAAGAATTTAGTATGACGAGGCCCTGATCCTGATTTTTATCTCTGGGTGCTACTGTAACATAAAAATATTTTAAATAATAATTAGTACCAGTGCTTTTCTTTCTCACATTGCAGACTGCACTTACCCTTTCCCTGGAGTATTTCTTCCCCCCTCTTCCTTTCAGACTTTCTCGCTTTTGTGATGCTGGATCAACAGCCTTGTAGACTGAAACCCTTTGTTCATCTACACAGGAGGTGCTGCTGAGGCAGCTGCTATGAAAACTTCCTTATACCACCCCTGACCTGGAAGGACCTCTCTAGATGTGAAAGGGCAGTGTTCATCCTTATTCCCCTCAAACCTTGGAGCCTCTGCTGAGATGGACAACAAGAATGCAATTGGTGTCTGTGGCCACCTGTCTGCTGAAAGTGCATTCTCTCCTTTTTTGAGGCAGCATGTATCAAAATTAGAGCACCAGACTGGGAGTCAGCACACCTGGGTTATGTTCCCAACTCTGCAAGTGATTCAGGGAGATACCTGGGATGAGTCCCTTAGCCCTACAAACTGGCTTTTCTAAAGTCAAATAAGATGCCAAAAATGTAAAATGAAAGTGATGTGCTTCTAAATAAAGCTGAGGGGCTGTGATAGTTTATGTAAAACCAGTTTCTTTTGTAGACTGGCATCATCGTAGATCCTGATCATATCAGTTACTTGATACATGAACTTAATACATTGATGCTGCAAGCAGAGGTGTTTACTTACATTTTGAAATAGAGTACATCAAAGTATAGAGACAGTATATGTATGTAATCAAGGTATTAGTATGCATCTGATCAACCCTAGATCCTGTTTTACTTCAGAAGGGTTTAAGCATCAGACACACTTCTTCACATGATCCTTAGTTATCTAATTTCCCTGCAGCTCAAGAATTCTACATGAAACCTGACAATGACTGTATCCCTCTTCATCCCCCACCCTGTCGTAACGACAGATGCTACCTGGACAGTTGAACCTACTTGTAGATGCATGTATAGGCAGCAACGAGCTGTAACATATTCTGTGCTACATATGTGTACACTATACAAACACTAATTGCACAGTACTGTACTTAACCCAGAAGTACAAGTAATGGGTTAAACACAGAGTTTTAAAGAGGCTCAGCTATACAATAGAGGATAATTAGGTATCCATAATAAGGCAGCTTAATAGTATAGTAAATGGCATTCCCCCACATAGGGTGTAATTAGTTTCATGTATTTGACACATCCATAGTAGATGTCAGACTGGAAGGTGTTTTTTTTTCCAAATCCAGTTTTTAGTTTGAACTGCTTTGTCTGTGTATCTTTTTGTACTTTTGAGGATTACAAGCCATAGCTCTGGGATCAGGTTCACCACGTACAGTTTTACTTTTCAATTGATTAAATGTTGCTTACCAAAGCACTTGCTCAGATTGGTCTGTTTATCAATGAAGACTTTAGCAGAGATAACATTCCCAAAGGGCATGAACATCTGCAGAATGTCCTGGTCTCCAAACTCCTGGGGGAGGTGGTAAATAAAGAGGTTTGCCCCTTCTGGACCTTTAGAGACAGGAAAACCACAAAAAACCAGTATGAAAAGAGCTATTAGACGAGTTCTATGTCATCTATCTTTTTTGGTAATTTAGAAGGTGATGGGCAAACACAGTTCAGTTTCAGACTTTTTGAAGTAACAAAAACAAAGCAAATGGACAAAATAACAGTGGCTCTTCTACAGATTTGTACTTGAAATCTCTATTATCAGAGAAGCTGAACTGCAGCCTCCTTCCTAAATTCACGTAAGACTGCCCAGCTTGTCCTAAAGTAGGGTTATGGTTAGAAGAGTGACTGCATGAAAGTGGCACCTTCTTACGACAACTCTGCTCTCTGCATCTCTTCAAGCTGTCCAGTTATGGAAGAGCATTGAGTTCTGTGCTGCCTCACACATCGTCAAAGGTTTTGTCAGCTAAACCAGAGACATTACTAGCATAAGAGATAGAGCCCAGCTCAGTTCTAAAGAGCCCATGTTTAAGCCTGCAGGGTAGGCAATTGGGGGCAGGGGGAAGTAAAACAAACCTTCCTTTGACTTACAAACTGAGCTGGCTGATTTTCTTTGCAAATAACTGAGGGACAAAAAGAAAAAAAAAGGAAAAAAAGAAAAGAAAATGTGTAGTCATTTTTCATAGTACACGTGTTGTTTTAACAACAAAGAATCCGGCTGGAAAGCCCTCACCACCTGGCAGGGAACCCTGCCAAAAGAAGAGCCGGTCAAGATTTTTAACTGATTTTCTTCCTCCCAACAACAACAAAAATGGATTTTCCTTGAAATGAAGTGTTTTGGAAAATCTTTTTGAGTTCTGTGAAATTTCAAATGAAAATATCCATTCTCTTTTTAACTGGAATTGTTTTTCTCTCAAACTGAGGTTTGTATTGGTTTTTGAAAGCCAGTCCACAGAAATAAAATTGATTTTTTTCACTGAGCTCTAGTCAGAAGCTTCTTATCATCAACTCTGCCTCCCTATTACCATAATAATCTGGAAATAAAAAGAAGAGACCAAAGAAAGACTTTCCAGTGTGAAGCTGGACGTGTGGCCTTCCTAGTCACAGTGCATCACTGGGATTCTAAGATGCCACACGATTCTGGTGCAGGCAGCTTCTGGAGTAGACTAAATGGATATTCTGTGGCTTGAGTGGAGACTAGATGTGTCTCAGATGTGCTGCGTTTGATTACTGTCTAGGGGAGGAGAGGAAAGTGCAGGCCAGACACTTATGGAGTACCTTCTGCAGCAGATTCATGGAGCCGCACTGGTGTTCACAATAGAGGAACCAGACTGCCTCCCCTCTCACAGCCTGAGGGGAGGGGCTGCAATATTTGCCCTAGACAGGGGGTGCATGGGTTGGAAGAAAACAAAAAACAAAACAAAAAAACAACAGAACAACAGGGTGAAAAAAAAGAATTTTATAAAATGAAATGGAAAAAAAAAATCACCTGGCAATATGGAAGAGAAGCCAAATGAAGTTTCTTCTTACCAAAAAAAATAAAATAAAATAAAATGAAAAAAAAGTCTTCTCAACAAAAGGAACTTTCTTAATCACTGAGCAAAACTGGTTTAAGAGTTTGATAGCAGTATGCATAAAACAATTCACTCCATTTCATTTAACATTTAATGCAATATTTTCCTCTGGTAGCTGGTTATCCTCCTCTAAATATTCCATACTCTTAGCCATTCCATCAGAAGAAGTCATATGTTGAAACACAAACACAGCCAGCAGAATTTAATAATGAACTCGCTCACCTTAACAGTCCCCCATGGAAAAGACAGCAAGATGACAAAGGCCTTTACTTTATAAGGGACACTGTCACATGAGGAATGATAAAATATATAGACTCACAGAATATCAGGGTTGGAAGGGACCTTAGGAAGTCATCTAGTCCAACCCCCTGCTCAAAGCAAGACCAATCCCCAGACAGATTTTTGCCCCCTCAAGGATTGAACTCACAACCCTGGGTTTAGCAAGCCAATGCTCAAACCACTGAGCTATCCCTCCCCCCATATTGATAAAAATGCTTTTGTGAACTTACAAACAATTAAGATAATTTTAAAAAAATAAAAGCTAGTCCTACACTATTTGCCACCCAGTCACAAGAGAAACAGCTTCTGTTTATGGTTTTATCCAATCTGAATAAAATGCAAATCAAAAACAAAAAAGAACTGAACAAAGCCAGGGAGCCAAAATAGTGAGAAAAATAAATGAATTTAAAAAAAAATTGATTTCAACTTCAATAATCTAAATTGTTAATGGCAAAAATGGCAAGAAAATTATAAAATGCATATGTATTTTAATTTGACAGTATCTCTATTAAATCCCTAGCTTTGAGTTTTTCAACATTGTCTGCCTAAGAGATACCATGTTCCATAATGATTCAAGAGACTATTTTAAAATAGGATAAAAAACTTCTTTTGATGCCATTCACTAGCCCTTGTTCCAGTGTATCTCTGGCAAGAACAGTAAGTACAATGAAGACTCTTTCTTAGAAAGCAACAAAGAGTCCTGTGGCACCTTACAGACTAACAGATGTATTGGAGCATAAGCTTTCGTGGGTGAATACCCACTGTGTCTGATGAAGTGGGTATTCACCCACGAAAGCTCATGCTCCAATACATCTGTTAGTCTATAAGATGCCACAGGACTCGTCGTTGCTTTTTACAGATCCAGACTAAGACGGCTACCCCTCTGATATCTTTCTTAGAAGGCATACAAAACTTTTCTATCTTCTAAAATTAGCCAAAAGTTAAGGGGGTGGGAATTAAAAACAAAACCCCAAGAAGGCTGCCGGGGGAGAGAAGAGAGAGAGGCTATCCTCATTTCACTAAACATTTTGTGATTAGTATTAATTTATTCTTAGTGTTAACTTCCTGAGGTTTATTTTGCTCTGTTGGCACAGAAAGAGGGGCAATCAATCCCCTCAAGACCCACAATTAAACAAAGAACCACCTGATGTAACGACAGATTTTGTCGTTAACCTAAAAACTAAAATCTAATAGCAGCTAGATGATCATAGCATAGATAAAAACCACAGGAGGAGAGGGAAGGGGAAAGTTACTCACACGACACTTCCTCCCTCCCTCACCTCCCATCAACAACAAATTAAAAAATTTAAATTTAATTAAATTTTAAAAATTTAAAATTTAAAAAAAATGCTTTCAGGATAGTTTTCATTAGCAGTGTCTTTTGTGAGCAGCAGCTAATGAGTACTTTTACATTAACAAATAATAGGTGGTAAAATACACCTTGAAGGATAGATGGCAAAAACTAAATTAAAGGATAAAACAAAAACAACACTGAACAGGAAAGAAGAAAAGGTTAAAAATCAATGGTTAGGCTGATCACGTCTCTTCAGAACGCATCTATGAAGAAATAAGCCAAACCCAACCAAAGTAGAAAGGATGAATTTAACTTATTGTAAAATTTGACATTGCTGTTTGAGACGTGTGCTTTGCGGCCCTAGCAGGTGCTGCTTACCTTCTTTCTGGCTGCCTGCAGCACTCTGTTGCTGTAACAAACTCTGACTGTACAATGTTGGCAGTGCTGCTGCAGCATACTGCTGAATTCCTGAGTAGGCCTGGGTGAGGGCGTCCATTGTGCCTGCTGTACCATTCGTCAAGCCTGTTGCGCCAAGTCCTCCATTCAGGGCCGCCATACCTGAGAGCATTTGAGCAACTTTACAAAAAACCCAACAATAGAGAAAAGAAATTGCACTTGTTCATTAGTGCTTTCCAAAAGTAGTTGGCATTATATGACACCGACAATGACGGCAGTGCATGCAAGCCAGTACTTCACCAAATGGAACTGAAAACAACGAAACACAACTTTGGTAAAGATCACTTCAGCACAATGGTTTGACGACCAAATCTATTCACATGCAATCTGCTACTGGCAAGTACTGTAACATCGTGCTTCTGAAATCCTGTTCTTCCACATGCCTCAAGACATACACATTGGGCTACGTGATCCTGAGGCTATCCAAAGACTGTAGGAAGGAATTCACTTGATCAAGGGTGGATACCTTGTGGTTGGCAATGGGGCAGAGTGTTCACCAGGCTGGTCATTAGTGACTGGAAATTACTACCATATGAATGAAGTTTACCAATTAATTTTACATAGGCCACCAATCTCAGTTACCCACTTTCCAAAACAACCACTACTACAATTGGCACCCTTCTGTGCATTGCAGAACATGGGCAAGATAACTGAATGGGCATGGAAGCACGGCTAGCCTCTCACTCCTGGTATCTCCTGATCAGGGCTGGGAAGCATTTGGTGGTGTGGTGTAGGGTAGCCAGCAGTGCTTCAATCTAAGCTGTGCCTGTCCTGCTGATAAAGAGAAATCTTTGGTCTCTATTGTTGTCATTCCCTCGCTTCTTATTGGCAGTAACATCACTTTATAAACACCAGTCTGCACCCTGCTAAATAGCATATTAACTGGGATGACTGCCAGGGAAGACATTCAGGGCAAGGACTCTAAGCTATGGATAAATGGCACACTCAATCCATTTATATGGCACTGTCTGTGATGAGAGTTTTATATCTCTGAATTGATGGTTGACAGCAAAAACTTTTTGTGGTGCAGCCTTCTATGCCACTTATTTTTCCTATTACAGTTGTTAAAAGAGTCACCTGTATCTTCAAGTGCTACAGTGAAAAGTTTTAATATTAATTCTTACAGCAATTCGTGGAATAAAAGTGAATTTTCTCCCTACATTTAGATATAGGCCCTGCAGTATTGCAAAGGGCAGCAGATTGGAACAAATTTAGAGAAGAGCCATAAAATGATTAAAAGAACTAAGGGCTTGATTTTCAGAAGAGCTGATGACCCATACTTCCAACCAAAGGCAATGGGAGCTGCAGGGACTCTGCAAAATTGAAAATCTGGCCAGATTTCAAAAGTGACTACTGAACTTGTGTGCCTGAATTTATGGGTGCCTGACTTGAGGGAATTTCCATGGGGCATGACTTTCAGAGACTGCTGAGCACCTTCCCTCTGAAAATCATACCCCCTCTTTAAGATGTCTCCAGTTGGGCACCTAAAAATGGAAACATACAAAATCACTAGTTACTGTTGAAAATCTAGGCTATGATGCATAGATAGTAGCTTGGCAAAATAATGACTAAGGCAGGGATGGGGCACATGTTAAATACCAAAGGTGGCAAACCCAAAGGAAGGGAAAGAGGAATTATTTGGAGTGGTAATAAGGGGGCACATGTGTTGGAGAAAGGTTAAGAAGTTAAGCTGAGCACAATTTATGGCAACTGTCTTGAAAAAAAATTAACCATTAAATCTATTAGACTGTGCAATAGTCTTCTCCAAGGGAAGTGGCAGAAACCCTATCATATGAGCAACTGAAAGATGGACTGGCACTAGGAAGTGTGCTGCAGGGAGCAATCCTGCATCGACAGAGAAGGATATAGAGGATGACTGAATAGCTCTTTTCTATCTCGAATGTATTGATCCTAGCACAGTGTATTCCTATGAGTTTCTGACAATCATGACCATTGTTCAAGTGGCACCTTCTTGCTTTTCACTAGGGTCTCTGCCAATTAGGAGGATTCTACTATATAAATTATACCCTTTGATATTAGTATAATTTGTGTAACATTAACACTGGACCGAGATGCGATATTCCACGATCTCAGCTTAATAAAATGTCTTGCACTTGGAAGTTCTAGAACTGGGAGGGTGGCAGAGGGAGGAAAAGACACTGATGTGGTGGATGCCAACCCACCACATCACAAAAACAAAAGAGCCAAGCTCAGTTTGGAACACAAAATAGCCAGATTTTTTTGGTAAGTGGTCCTGAATCAGTGTAAGAAAAACCTCATAATCAATAAGGAGACACCAATATACCTCTATTAAATGTCTTCCATCCAAGAGGAAGAGCTTTTGAAAATAAGGATTCAGCATAGCAATTGTGTTAAAATAATGGGTTCGTGTGGCAGGGTGCTGGTTGAGAAGCCCTTAATCAGCTCCTGCCATTCCAGCCCCAATCAAGCCTGTTGTAGGTAAAGTAGCTGTGAAGCCTGTATGGAGTTGGGAACTGGCGTAGGAAACCTTTTGAGAATAAAGAGCTTGGGTGTTGCACCAGACTGAAGTGTTCCTGACTCACTGAGGAGGGAGGCCCAGGGGCCAAATACCCATGAGTGCAGCGTGAACCCCATTATAGTTTGTACTGAAATCTAACTGCAACCCTACCAAGAGATCTGAATATTGTTTTCTGCCATTGCTTGCGTGTGTGTGTGTGTGTGTGTGTGTTTGTTTGTTTTTGCAACACTGGTTGAATTAAATGACCCCAATAAACCACTTCTTGTCTCTGGTGCTTTTTGCACAGTGTTGAAATAACTTCATGATAGAGAAACTATTAAGATAACAAGTTATCTTCTATGAGTCATCAGCCCATTAGCAAAACACTTTCTGTGTTACTCTGCTCTTGGCAAGTTATGTGAACCTCTTCACATGAACCTATAGCCTCTACCACCAGGCTATTTCAGATCATTAAACAGAAAGCCCTGTTTGACAGCACTGCTAGGGAGAAGGACACTGCTACCATCACTACAACAGACATGGCTAAATTTATTTCCACCTTGAGCAAAACAGTTCTGTAGAAAGGCCTCAGATCCTTGATATTATTTACTCTCCTCTTCCACTGTTTTTACAAAATGTCCTATGGCCTAATAGCACTGGCTTGAGTTAAGCGGAGTATGGAGAGGCAAAGTGTAAACATCTTCACACAGCTCTACCAATGCATCTCCACGTGTCCTGCACTGTATAAAGTAATTATTCTATCCCTGGGTTTCTAATGAGCTGTCTTGAATCTTCCAAAGTGACGAATAAAAATAATAGATTATAATACTTAGCAGTTCCACTGCCCTCTGTCAAAGAATCTCAAAGAGACTTACAAACATTATTAAGCTAAAGTTTCTCTCTTCCCCTGTGAGGTAGATTAATGCCATTTCCCCTGTTTTACAGATGAGGAAACAGAGACAGAAAGGATAAATGACTTTACCCAGGATCACATGAAACGTCTGTGTCAGAGCCAGCAATAGTATTCAGATCTCTTCACTCTCAGTCTTCTTTCTTAATCACAAGACCATCTTTTTTCCCCTCCTCACATTAGTGATGTCATTTTACACATCAGATTCTTCTCATTAGTAACTTTATTTGAATTTACTTCTTCAAAGCCCAGAGTGTAACACATTATCCCACTGTGCCACCCAGTCTCCGTGAACTAGCTTTTTAGTTCTGCAAAGATTTTGGGGTCTTTCTAGTTGTTGTTCTTGTTCCCAGAAGAGAAACTTAATTGAAAGAAAGTCACTTAGGGATAAGTTGTGGCTGGCTGCACTTCCTAGTCCTTTCTAAAAGATTGCCTCTTACCATTCGCCACTTCAGATTCCACTTCTCAAATCTGTTTCCCTTCAGCTATAATCTCAACGATTTGTGTAAACAAATTATCAAATCTGCATTTGTCTTCAGCACCCTTGTCTAACTCATTCATGGCTTGTACCTAGCTCCACTTTAGAATGCTAGCATTAATTCCACAAGCATGTATCTTTGGTTCCAGCTTTTATGGGCAACTATACCATTTCACTCGACTGAGAGCTTGGTTTTACCAGCCAGTGATTCTATATCCCAATACATTGCTCATGGTCTGGCCCTGCCATGGGACACAGAGGGTTCCCAACCGAATTTTCATGACTATATGCTCCATGACAGGTTAGAGTGCAAACAACTGAATGGGAGATGGTTAGTGGGAGCATACCTGGGCCCAGAAGCAGCATATTGTCAATACAGATAGGGGATAACTCTTTTGAGACTATAATCAGAGGTAACTACCACAAGTACCACAAGTACCAGAGGTTGATAATCAGTGTCATAGTATTTTCAAGAGAGAAAGAGGTGTCAATCACATCACAGCATATGAGAAAGCAGTATACTTCCTGAATCTCACCACAAAACATTTATTTCACACACACGCACACACACACACACACTCTCTCTCTCTCTCTCCATGTGCAAATACTCTTCATGCCATCTGTGGAAACATTCACAAATAACGAGATTTTGAGCCAAATCCACCGAGGTATAAGTCCATGGGAATCAAATTTGGTCCTTGATTGTGTACTCATCAATAATACTTCAGATATCACATGCAAATAGGATTTGCATTCATGTCATTTGAAAATGCCTGTTAGGAAAACCTAAAGCCATCATCCATAATCTAGAAAGAATTGCTAAATGGGTGATGGTATGATTCCCACATTCTGTCAAGAGGTGAAATCACACAGGTGGCTTACTGTGGACCAGTCTTGGTGAAAGGATGTTATCTTTCCGAGTGTGCCAGTGCGCTTGCTTCTTAGTACTTGTGAAAAGGGGTGGCATGCCACATTCTACCCTCGATGCTGTAATCTTATATGTTCCACATAACATACATTCAGTATTTACCAGGGATCAGAATCTTAATATTAGCACACAGTGATTCCTTAGACATTGTTAATATCATTAATGAGACCAGGTGAGTGCCATTTCAGTGGCTCGGTTTGATAGAAACAAAGCATATATTGCTTCAAAATCTGACAAGGGGCATTTCTGCATTTGCTTACTTTTGCTAAACTACCCTTGAACCATATTTACTTTGAAGGTTTTTTTGTTTGGTTTTCTAGTATTTTTGTCCTTGCCAGAAGCAAGACCTGTCCTACACAAGGCCCCATGCAAATGCTTACCACAATTTCACTGACGTCAATGAACCCTCTCCACCCCCAACTCCCATCAATGACAACCAAAGCTCACGTAACAAAATGACTGGATGAGCAGCTAGATAACAGTGACAAAAAGGACATCATGCAGAGCATCAGAGTGAGCAAGTGATACTGAGGAGGACATCCATTCCTACGGATACATTATGATAGCTAATGAACTAGAGACTGGTGATGACCAAATAGATTCCTTGCATTGTAGGGTAGATGCAAGGAACAGCGGCAGCTAAAAACAGCTAGGCAGGAAGGGAAAGATGCAGCCAGATGACTCTCCTCCAATGAAGGAAAAAGTGAAGTCATTGTAACAGAAACAGAGCAGAAGGGATCATTGTTCTGCAGTAGAAGCTTGTGATTGGCTACTGTGGTTGATAATGAGGATGAAGGTTCTGATTAACGACTGACATCTTTCTTTTAGCTGGAAATGTCAGTGCTTGTTTTACACCACTTAGGAGAAATTTACATGCTCTAGTACTACAGATGACTGAGCCATCCTCACATACTTGCAAATTAAAAACTAAGAAATTGGTTTCAATTTATAAGCAAATATGCAGCTCCGAAGTCAAAGGAGGTGTCCTATTCTGTCTCTATAACTAATAGAAAGGTTGCAGCAAATGGGTGTTTCTTAATAACCTAAATTCCTGAATTATATCTTGTGCTGAGGTGCAGTACCTGTTTTCACAGATTTATGTTTTTGGTTTCTGAAATCAAAAGGAGCCTTTCATATAACCAAAACCAATCTCCAGAATCCATTCTGACTATCTAGCACAGGTCCTAAAATTATATACTCTTCAAGAAAAGGGGTCTTTTTTTCCCCTCCAGGAACTCAACAAAATCCACTTTGGAAGGCAAGATCAGTGAAACCTTAAGACTCCAGGGCTGTATATATTTAGGGCCCTACTGAATTCACAATCCATTTTGGTCAATTTCATAGTCATGGGATTTTAAATATCATAATTTTCATGATTTCAGATATTTTAATCTGAAATATCATGGTGTTGTAATTGTAGGGGTCCAGACCCAAAAATGAGTTGTGTTTGTGTGTGTCTGTGTGTGTGTGTGGGGGGGGTTGCAAGGTTTTGGAGAGGGTTGTGGTACTGCTATCCTTACTTCTGCTGCCTTCAGAGCTGGGCAGCTGGAGAGCAGCAGCTGCTGCCTGGGAGCCAGCTCTGAAGGCAGAGTTGCCACCAGCAGCAGCACAGGAGCAAGGGTGGCATGATATGGTATTGTCACCCTTACTTCTGTGCTGCTGCAGGTGGGCGCTGCTTTCAGAGCTGGGCATCCAGCCAACAGCCCCTGTTCTTTGGCCACTTAGCTCTAAAGGCAGTGCAGAAGTACGGGTGGCAATACCATAACCCCACTAAAATAACCTTGTGACCCCACTGAAGTTCCCTTTTGGGTCAGGACGCCAATTGGAGAAACGCTGGTCTCCCCCTGTGAAATCTGTATAGTATAGGGTAAAAGCACATTAAAGACCAGATTTCACAGGGGGAGACCAGATTTCATGGTCTGTGACGTGAATTTGGTAGGGCCCTATATATATGCCAAGAATGGAAGCTGATCAACTTTACCTGCTGTTTTGCATATTTATTAAAAGCAATGATCTGTTTATACTTGATAGTTTTCCTACAGTGATTACTGGGGAAGGCTGTCCACCACAGCAATAAATACTCACTGTTTACGGTACCTGCTAGTGCATTAATATTATTCAGTCCAACAGTGGCTCCAGCCAATCCTTGGAGAGTACCCAGAGAAGTCAAAGAATTCATGGCCGCACCAGCCGTGGAATTAGCAGTTGATGCAGCCACTAAAAGGGGAGAAAGTAGGGAAACATTAATTAAAGTAAACAGAACCTGCAATTTATCAATCACAAAACATCATGCACTGACTCTAATCTTAACAACTGGACTCCTTGCAAAAATGTACAGGATCAGACCAACTTTCTCAATACGTTCCTGTACTGGTTGCTGATGGAAAGCATTGCTGATTTTTTTTAGTGGTGTGGATTTGATAGTGAAATTTGAATAATTTGGCTTTCTTTGCAGAAACAGTAAATCTGTGAACAGTTAAAAAACCTCTATCACATTCTCAAAAGTTTATCAATAAAGCACTAAGGGCTGATCAGTCAGCTAGACTGCCAGAGAGGCTGCCCCTTCTTAACATGGCCATTAAGCAACCATATGTTACTCATAGGTCTTGGCATTGATATCTGAGGAGATCTGGTCTCAAACAGTTTCTGTTCTGGGCTCAAGCAAAACCTGAATTGTTCTGTCCTAAGTCCGATGCTGTCATGGCACTGTATCTTTAGGGCACCATATAAATGGAGTATAAAGCACTGAAACTTGAAATTTTTTAAAAATAACTAACAAAATACCAAACACAGTTAATTTTTCTGTCAGCTTCCATTGGTATCTAGATAGGTACTTCTGTGGCCCCATCAGCACAGTATTCAAGCACACTACGAATATGAGATGTAGTTATCCCTGTTGAGGGAGGGAAGTATTATCATTGCAATTTCACAGAAGAGGAACTGAGGCACAGGTAGATTAAGGGACATGTTCAAAGCTACACTTTGACTCTGTGGCAGACGTAGGATTTATAGCCATATCTCCTTAGTCCCAGTATAGTGCAACTGTCTCAAGACCATCTTTCCTCTGCAGCAGTGTTATCTGAAATGGCACTATCTTATTTTAAAGTGAATGTTCTAGTTAGGCTGTGGTGAAGTAGGCACGAATGCTTTCTGTCCCTAATCCTCTTAATCCTTTCTGGGGCCCTCACCTCCATCAGAGGCACCCAGTTGGGCAGTGAACACCAAGAAGTTAAAGTTTCTAGGCTGATGCAACGAAGAGAGCGGAAGACAATTTTATCAAAGATAAGGAGTTGCCTTTACGGAGGTCCAAGCAAAGTGCAAATAAGTCCTCTCCACTTTAAACAAAGTCACATACACACATACCTATCTACCTACCTCCCCACAACTCCAAGATACCCTTAAACTTCCTTTCACCCTGCCTTAAAGGTCAACAAATTCCAAAGAGTCAACAAGCCTTCTGGTCTTTGCAATGCAGACGCTCTTAGCTTGAGAGCCCTTACTGATCTTCAACCCTGCTGTCGTGTGTGCATGTAGTGGAGACCAGTGATTTCTGTCAGCCACGATCCAAGGTATGTAAAGCTTTGTAAGCTGAAGTCTAATTGTATCCAGAAGCAAATAAGGAGTCTGTACAGTGGCTAAATGAGTGGTGTAATAAACTCCCTGTGGCTAATGCTATCAGCAATTCGTTTTATGAAGAACAAAACTAGAACAAATCAAAATGTAAGATTAAAATTCCTCCTGTGTGAGAGATTAATGAGCGGATGGGTTTCTAACACATCCTTGTGAGTGAGGAAAGCAGTCCAAATCCTGCTCTTTTGTAAGGTTCTAGGACCTCATTCTGGTTACTGGTGTCAGATCCACACAACTCAAATGTACGGTCAGTGACTGACCAAAATCTGGGCTGAATGTAAGTGCACGTTCTTGAGTTCAAGTTTCACTATTCTATCAGTTAACACTGAGCAGGCTCCTCAGATTGTCTCATAATTTCAATTCAGATCTCACATTATCCTAGTATGACTGAATATTCAGGTAAATCAGAACTATTATAAAATGCCACTGAGAGCACTGAAGCAGTCAAGGAATCAGTGGGCTCATGTTGCAATTATTATTACTGCTTGGCAATGATCTGCATTGCAAGCCTGATGGGAGGAATTAGCCATAAGACATGTCAGATACACTTGAGGGTTTTTCCTATTTTGCCGACTAGCACTTTGAGGGGCATAGAGTTAAAGATTTTACATGCACACAATATAATTTGAGCATGGAGCAAAGAGAGGGAAGAAGGAGAGTCCAGTGGTGCAGGCACTAGCCTGGGACCTAGGAAACCCAGATTCAATTCTCTGCTCTGCCACAGACTTCCTGTGTGGGCCTGGGGCAACTCAGTCTCTGTGTCCCAGCTCCCCAGCTGTAGAATGGAGGTTAGAGTACTTGTGGACTTCAGAAGAGTGTTGTGGGGATAAATATACTAAAGATTGTGAGATCCTACAGCAACAAGGACCACGTAAGTACCATAGGTAGGTAAATAGCTGAAAAAATTTCCACAACACGCTCAATACCACCAGTAAATGAAACATCGTATTACTTACAGAACACAAAAATGTAATAAAGGAAAAGGTAAAATACCGTGGAAGCTTTATGTATAGAAGCCTGTTATCTAAACTCTTATTTCTCCTACCAGTGGTGCACACTGAAATCGGTCTCAAGCTAAGGATTAAAGGAGCTTATCCTGTCTCTTCCCTCTTTTCCTTCAGTTGAAATGACCTTGCTTTAGAAATGTAATGCATGATGAATACACAGGAAAAAAAATATCACACAACTTGTGGTAAAGTTAGAATACTGTGCCATTCATTTGGGAAACCAGCAAAACTCTCTAGCATCAACCAAGCTCCTGGGCTCAGCAGCTGCTCTTACTCATGGCAAAGGCAGCATAACTCAGTGCCATCACAGCGTTATTTTACATTTATTGCTTTTAGTTGTCCAGGTGACAAAAATCTATTGGATACCTACTGAATTTATAAATTGCTTTCTTCTGGCGCTCCCATGTCACCAAATAATAATAATAAAAAAGTTTGGAACATTGCTGCTCTGAACTGAATTGCCTCACAATAGGGCTTTATAAGCAGTAGGTAGCAGTCTCCAGATTCTGAGAAAGCTTGGTGTACTGACCTATAGCACTGTTAGGAAGGTTTTTCTTTATGCTGCCTTTCTACCAACATTTACACTAATTGTTAGAAAAACTGAATTGTACAAAACGTGCATAATGGCTTAGGTTTCCAAGCTATACCTTATGGAGTCTTGTATCCGTAGCAGTAAATTGATTATTCTTCACTTTGTACTGGGAATTTTATCCCTGCCTCCTTTAAAACCTGCACACATGTGAGCTTCAATAAGCTACATGGGCAGCATCAAGGAAGCTAGCTCGCTTCACAGAGACAGATAAAAGGAACAAAGAAGCAGCTTGTGTTCTAGCCAGGTGAATATTGGATGATTGGGAACTAATGGTAGGAGACTAGGGCTGTCCTCAGACTATGGCCACATCTACACTACGGGATAAAATCGAATTTGCTAAAATCGGTTTTATAAAACTGATATTATAATTTCGATTTCATGAGGCCACACTAGGCCCAGTAATTCGGTGTTGTGCGTCCATGCTCCGAGGCTAATGTCGATTTCTGAAGTGTTGCATTGTGGGTAGCACTTCCGTAGCTATCCCATAGTTCCCGCAGTCTCCCCCGCCCTTTGGAATTCAGGGTTGAATCTTAATTGTCGCGGGGGGTTCTGGGTAAATGGTCGCATCATTCTTCTCGGGAAAACATCAGCTGAATTGCCTTTCGGCGCGTTTTCCCTGGATTGCCTGGCAGACGCCTAAGCGGCCAACCTGGAGCCGTTCGTTTTTTTTTCGCTAGCACGCGATGTGTCTGGATGCGCGGGAGAGAGAGGCGATATCCAGCTCTACATCAGCAGCATTCACTTGCTTTGCAATGGATAGAGAGGTGGTGTACGGTTGTTCTTAGTCTACTGCGGGAGAAGTGGCATGAGATGAGGTTTCGTTCCTCTCTTCTGTACTGGTCTTGCTGCTATGATGAGTTGACCTGGTGAAAATTTTTGAAGCAATTGGGATGTACTCACTTGGGACTGAGTCATCCTTATGGTTTCTAAAAATAGAGTCCGTCTGCGCTAGAATAAAGGCAGTGTATAGAGACCAGTGTATCAGAGAGCAAGCTGCTCCGTGTCAGTTTCACAGGGGTGCCCTGCAAAACGCAACCGTTGCTTCCCTCCTCCCCAACCTTTGTGGCTACATGGCGTGTCCCCCCATTTGTGTCATGAAGTTGTTAGGAATGCAGGAATAAGAAACGAGACTTGTTAGTGAGAATAAAATGGGGGGGGGGGGAGGAAGGCCTTGAGGCTAGCCTCCTGGGGCTTGACGTCCAGGGCAGTATGGAATCTTTCTTTTACACAGAAAGGGAGGGGGGCTGAGCCGCGTTAAGTTTAGATGTAAAGCGTTACAGTTGTACTATCTACTGGGAGTAACTGGGAGTCATTCCATTTTTACCCGGCCCCCGCAGCCTCACCTGGCCAACAGGAGCACTCAGGGGCTGATGGCGAGACGACGGATATCAGTCATATTGTTACCTGTCTACCTACGGGGAGGGGGAGAGGAGTGGATATGCTCTTCACTGCTGCAGCATCGCGTCTACAGCAGCATTCAGTACACATTGGGTGCACTGAAAGTAGTCAAGGAATGATTTCTTTCTCTTTTCTTTCACATGGTGGTGTTGTGGGAAAGAAATGAGAAGCTGTTCCCTGAACAAGGCAGACACTGTGTTTGAACCTACAGACTTGGGAGTCAGCCAGAATGAAATAGTTTCAGAGACTTCTGTGGACTGTGGATAGCTGAGTCCTCAGTCCCCTCCTCCTCCGATTGAGGCGTCCATTTGTATCTCTGGCTTCCAGCGATTACGCTTTGCACTGCAGCGCTGTGTATCCTGGAGATTTTTTTTCAAACGCTTGTGGCATTTCGTGTTCTGTAACGGAGCTTGCTGCAAGTTTGTCCCCCAGCAGCAATCAATTAGTATTCTGTTATGTCACTTGGCTGGAGCTCTTATGGAGTTGAGATGCATGCACGTGCTGATCGGACTCCACGCTGGCAACACGGAAATGTATTCAAAAGTATCCGGGGCTTTTCTGTTTAACCTGCCCGCTGCATCCCGAGTTCAGATTGCTGTCGCAGAGCTGTCAGTGTTGCACTCTGGGATCGCCGAGCGCAATAACGTTCGATTTCCGTCACATAACCGTAATCGAATTTTATATCGAATTTAGGCATATATCTGTGTCGGGGTGGACGTACAGAAATCGATTTAAAGGCCCGTTTATTCGATAAAGGGGGTTGTAGTGTGGCAGACAGATAAAGATTAACGCTCTCAAATCGATTTACGCTTTTAATGATTTAAAAAGCGTAGTGTAGACAGGCATAAGATGGATTTTTTCACTTTTTTTTTTTTTTTTAAAGAGTGGATCCATTTTATAACCATTTGTAACATGACAGACAAGATTCTATTCACTTAGAGACATTTCTATGGCACTCACCACTATAATACCAGTCACTGGAAAGACTGGATGTCTCTTTCTAGAAGACATGCTCTAGCTCAGTGTCTCTCAGTCTTTTTTGATACCAGGGACTGGCTTGGTGCCTTCCTAAACTGTGTCAATGGAGATCTCAGGGACCCACGCTGGACCATGAACAAGTCATCGAGAAACACTGCAATAGCTCCTTCAGAAGTTATTGGGATCATTGCAGGAATTACTGGGTGAAATTCTATGGCCTGCTTTAGAGGGCAGATTACATCAGCATAATCGTGACTTCTCATCTTAAAAATTATGAACATATGAAAAACTATCTGAGCGACAAGCTGAAAGATCCAGTTGCACTTTTAAGACTAGGGGTTGTACTTAAATCCTGGGCTAAATTTCCCCCAATTCTGTACTCTGTTCCGGTTGTCTGCTGCCCTCTCCCCCAGAGGGGGTCTGCATTACTCCTCTATAGAGAGTTTGTAGATCACTTTGGGACCTCTTCGGAATGATAAGTTCTATATGCGAAAGATAAGAAGATCAAGATGATTTTTCTCCAATTACAGCCTCCTCTCTTTAGTTCATACTGCCTCTGCTGCACCTCATGCCGGGAACCATTTATCTGATCCAGTATCTCATGCAACCACCTGGCCTGCCTCCTATCACCTCCATTCCCACCCCGGTTCTTTTCAATGGATACCCCAGGCAAATGTATAAAATCAAAGTTATCATGAAAGTGTGAACCAGGATGGGGACATGTCATAACCAGACTAGACATGGGGTGTGTGCGTGGGCAGTCCAGACTAGTGAGGTCTTGTGTCACATCTGCCATAATATTATTGACCAGTGAGTCATTAGTTTTCAAATGATATCACACAAGGCATATTTTGTACAAAGAGTATTACAGTAGAGTGTAGGGTGTGATATAGGGTGCATTCAGTCACAGGGCATGTCACCAAAAGGAGTATCCTCATGACCTGATTGTCCCACCCTTACCTGCTGTTTTACCATGACATATCGAATTTAAGGCTTGGATCCTGTTCTCTTTGAAATCAGTGGGAGATTTGCCACTTCAATGTGAATAGGGTCTGGATCTCAGACTGCATGCTCTTTGGGTCAGGGGCCAGGTCTATCTTTGAAGCGCAAGGCACCAGTCACACTTATAGCTGTATTCAAATAATTATGATTTCACAGAAGGCCAGAAGGAACCATTACATTTATCTACTCTGCCCTTCTGTGTTAACACAGGTCACAGATTTCACCCAGTTGTTTCTGGAACAAGCTGAGCAACTGGTATTACCTGTTAGGGCTAGGATTTTTGAAGGAGCCTAAAGAAGTAAAGTTTCAATGGAATCTGGGCACCTATCTCCAAATGCCAACTTAGCAAGACATCCAATCCTGATGTAAAGACACCGGACCATATTCTCAGATACTGTGAACTGGCAAAGTGCCGCCGAGGTCAATAGAGTGATGACAATTTACGTGAGACTGACGCTCAGAGCTCAGGGATGCAAGTGAAGTCAGTGATATGTGTAATATTAGTTACACCCTGTTCTGCATTGTCTGAGTACTGCACAACCAGTCAGCGTAATATTAGTTATGCCCTGTTCTGCATTGTCCGAGCACTGCACAACCAGTTAGCGCTTTGGGCAAAGGGAGTCCGGTGACATGGAGCACAGAAAGAATGACAGTGCTGCATGAAAACGTATTGGGTAATCTTGCGGTGAAGTTACTGGACTCAAAGTCAAAAGATCTAATGTCTTTTCCCAGCTCTGCCACAGATGTCCTGTGTGACCCTTGGCAAGTCACTTAATCTTTCTCAGCTCCCCATCTGTAAAATGGGGATACTAATATTTCCTTTCTCCTACCTTAGACTGTACTATCTTTGGGTTAGGGACTCTTTCTTCCTATGTGTATTTTGTCATAGAACCTAGAACAATGAAGCCATGATCTTGGCTAGGCCCTCAGGAGTGACTGTAACACAAGTGATAAAATTAGAATCGTATTCCTGAGTCTGACACAGATTCATGGCATGAACCTCTTGTGCCCCAAGTTCCCCATCTATAAACTGGCTCCCGTTATCCCCCTCAAAGGGCTGCGGTAAGACTCTGTTAATGCTCATAAAGCACTTTGCAATGAACTAAAGTGCTGTATAAATGCTAATTATTATCATCGTTGTTCTGGATGAAAGGACCCATTAGATCATGCAGCCCACAACTGTGCACTGGCAGGAAGACAGGCTAGATGATCTAACAGGCTTTTTCCATCTTCACTCTCTGTGATAAATGTCAGATTATAATGGTCTCCGATGACTTCTTAGTGAAGGCACATCCCACGAAAAAGCGGGACCCTAGGAGGCTGCATACCATATGCTTAAAGGTTGTCACTGACGTCCCACCTTTTCTTGGGCAACGTGCTGGGTTCCGAAAGACTAGAGCAGATGTCTGATAACAGGACCACAAAAATAACATGATGGCAGCTTGGTCCAAGGCATAAAAACCAAACAGCAATATTCCAAATGGTGTTTTCTATGATTTGTAAGTGAGATTTATTTCTTTTTAACAGTATTAAATAGGGTTACCTAAAACATATACAATACCTCCCACCAACCCCTCAGCCTTGGTTTAAAAGGAAGGAACGTTTGTGCTCTTGTTGTAAGTGGCAGAGTATGCAAGCAACGTAAGGGCAGAATTCTCCTCTCCAAGCCTCAGCGTGGCCTTCCTAGCCACAAGGAGTATCTCACTATAGCACATTCTCGACTAGTTCCATTTATCTGGGGAGAGCAAAATATAGGAGTCGAGATCCACTGGACCAGATCCTGCTTTGTCCCAAGACTGCTTTGTGATGCTCCAGTGTTTCAAAGGAGTCACAATTCTGGTTTAGTCAGCTACCCAAGAGATATATCAGTTCCTGCACCACCCTCAGCTCAGGACGGGGGCATGACCAGGGGCATTGATTGGCCATCTCTATGTGCTGGTGATCTCTGATGGCTTGCAGTGATGGCCAGTCTGCATAAATTAGAGGAGCCTCTACATTATAGTGAATGGCCCCAGGATTGGGGCATCCACCCCTTCCTTGTCAGATGTGCTGAGCTCCACTCGTCCCCACTGTACAGTTCTGAAAGCGGCGCTTTGCCCCAAGAGATCCATCCATCCATTAGATGCACTGGGAAATAATTCTGATGACATATTAAAAAAAAAGGTCTGCGGATCTAGTGTATGTTTTGGTGCTTTCTTCATAAAGATTCATGTCAGTAACTGTGTTAAGAGCACTTGAATTTGCTGTGCACACCACCTTTCCCTTAGTGCGGTTTAGACAGTTCTCAGTTATGTTCCCCATGACTGCCTGTGTTTTACAAGTCAATACCAGTGGCGGAGGCAGCTTGACACTGGTGATTTTGTTTTCTGGATACTGTACCTTTTCCATTTCTAAGAATCCTGCCTGGAGACAGCAGCCAGTTTGTTCTCTCATCTTCTGCAGCCAGTTCCAGAGGATGTGCATATGCTCACCAACAAACCCCCAGTGCTCACACATGGAGACTTCACTTTTGTTTTTTCTTGGTGTTTTTCTTAACAGAATGTTACTGAAATTTTAGGCTCAGTTTCCCCCGCAAGCATGTACAGATTTCCGGCCAAGGCTCACTCTTGCTCTGGGAAAGTCTCCCCTTCTCAAAGCTACCAAGACAGACTCTTGTTTTAATTCCCTTCTTGAGTCCTTGATGTTCTTACACAGGCAGCACTCAACCGTGAGTCTGTCTCTGACTCACCACTGCATCCACAGTCCCCTCTGACTTCAGGGAGCAGATTGCATGAGTTCTGCTTTAATCTGTTCCTGACTAAAAAGTGCAAGAGCAGCGCAGTAATTTTCAGCTGAGTGCAAGTCATATATGAAGACCTCAGGGAAACATCAGAATGAGTGTTGGTTAGTGGCATGTCTACTGGATTGGGAGCCTACAGACATAGGTTCTGGTCTCAGCTCTGCCAGTGATGTGCCAGGTAACCTTGGGCAAATCACTTCACCAAGCTGTGTGTATGTTTCCATTCCTATCCTCTCCTTGGTTTGTCTATTTAAGAGTGTCAGATCAGTTGGGCATGTCTTCACTGCAGCGTTGGCTTGAGTTATCTACTCACACTAACCCGTCTCAAGATAGCCTGGCTAGAGTCAAAGATGCCACACAGCAAAACAACACATGAGCAGCACAGAGTGATTGGATTATCAATGCAGAGTATCTGAGTCCTCACTGCATTATTAACTCAAGCACCAGCAGCACCTGAGTTTCAGCCCACCCTTCCTAAAGAGTCAGGTAGCTTGAGTTTAAAGTTCTGCTTAACTTGAGGTTAGAGATTTCTGTGTATGCACAGGAGTTGAGTTAGCGGCAACACTGGAGTTATACTTCGAGCTAACAACGCAGTGAAGACAAGCCCTCTGTATTTGTACAGCACCTCGCACACTGGGATCCTGAGCTTGGCTGAGGCTGTGAGGTGCTACTGTAGTGAAAATAAATAAGAATAATACGAAAGGATGTAGATGTCATTTTTCTAATCAAGTATCTAATAAAGACAGTTCCCCAGTCAGCGATAAAGAAGGAAGAGAAGATGAACAGTGGGGTGGAAGTAAGGACCAAAAGTTCTTTAAAAAAATATAAGAAGGCTAATTCTGGGGAAACTTGTAAATTCCATTCCCCGGAAAGTCCTTTGATGAAAAAAAATCATTTAATCCCTCGCTTGGTACAAGAGGGAGGACAAAGCTAAACGAGAGACTGGCTTTAAGGATAATCAAGTTAAGGCAGAGTTCTCCATTGTCATTTTATTCTTTAGCTTGTAAAACAATGGTAACTGGGTCTCTCTCTCTCAAATGTTATGTGAAGGTAATGAATTTTAGTGCTGGCAAAAGCGAGAGACTATGGACACTGGCCAGAATTTTAAATTGTTGGACAGACTCTAAACAAACCTTCCCACTCAGCTGTGATTGGCAACATACCCTGGTCTTTCAATCCCAGCCCTCTCCTGAAGACAGAGACTAATTATACTGAATTGTGGGCCATTTCTTATGCAGCATGGGACTTACACCATCCAGCTGGCATTATTTAGGATCAGTGCTAGCTCTGACACTTAAGCACCCAAACCAGCTCCCTCTACATAGCTCCACCAACATAGCCACTGACAGCGACTGGCCAGTTTTCAAGAAGGTGTGACCAACAATGTCACTTCTAATGCATCTGTTAAATGTCTGCCATGTAAGCAATGAGCAACTGAAGTGCAGTGACGCTGTGGTTTATTAAATAAAAATTATAAACATGGGAGTTGGTGGGAAGGGGAGAGGAAGAATCTGGTCAAGTCAGTCAAATAGCCCATATAACACTGCATGGTGGGATTTGTGGTAGTATTTCTGTCTGAAATGAGCACACATGACAGATTCTGACTGCATAAGGAACGTTCTAAAAGGGAAGAACAATTAAGCAATGACAAAGGCATCATCTTTATTAGATAATCACGACCCAGGGGCATTTGCCAACGGCGAGTGTCTCTAATCCCATGGGGTCTAATTATTCTGTGATAATAACCACACCTCCAAGTTTTAATTTATTCCCGTGAAGTTTTTTTTTGGTGGGGTGAAGCAAATGGGTATATTCAATATTTGTGCTGGAGGAAGATGCAGTTGGCCTTTCAAAAGGGCTCATCAGTATTCTAATCTAACTAGCGCACGCAACTGGCATTAAATTGTCTGCCCTCTGTGGTGATCTCCAGCAAATCAGAAGATTCACTCCCATCCAAACTGGTGGTGCTATAGTCTGTGTGATGAGTATAGGTAGGCATGCACCGATTCAATTCTGTATCTTGGGGCAACTTTTGGCAAGAGGGTTTTCTTGGGTTAGAAAGGCTGGCTTTCTGTCAGGTTGTCTAATTAACACGCCGTTGACGGGCTGAAAGGCAAACTAAAAACGTAAGACTGGTAGGCTGATCTCTGACGTGCTGCCTGACAGCATGTCAAAGATCAAGATTTTAGTAAATGTAAGTGTTCTATCCATGCTCAGGATAGAATGAAGAGTGAGACAGACACCCCATGGGAAGGGGAACAAAGAGCGGGGGAGTAGTAGCATCACGTAGAAGCAGTGGAGTGACAACATAGAGAGGGGAGACAATGTAATAAGAACTCAGGGATGACTCAGAGATACCAGGCCTTCCCTTTCATCATCACGTCCAGGCTGAGTGACTCCTGTGATGGGTGATCCAGGCTTGAGGAAGAAAGAAGCCAAGGATGTCTTGTAAGACAACCATCTCCTAGACAGGAGGAAGGGAAAGCAGTAGTAGCTGTCACCTCAGCTTCAAGTCTCTTATGTGCAAAGGAGACCAAGGAGGCCTTTTTCAGGCTGACTTTCCCAGCCCAACTCAAAGTCGTCTTGACATTTTCGCAGGAATGTCTCAATTTCTTTCGGAGTTTAGCACAGCTCTTCTCAAGAGCTCTAATCAAAGCTTTGCAAAGGGCTTTCCAAAGACTGATTAACATTTTATGAGGTCCCGGGAGTACATGCTTTTATACCCATTTTACAGATGGGAAAATGAAGCACAGAGGGGTGAAATGACTTGCTCAAGGCTACACAGCAATGCAGTAACAGAGCTGGAAACAGCACCCAGGAGTGCAGAGCCAAAATTTTCAAAAAGCGAAGCCCAAAGTTAGACTCCTAAACCCAGATTTAGGCTCCTAAATAGCAGACCTGACTTTCAGAAGTGCAAATAGAATCTCCTGGGTGCTCAGCACCCCCACTCTGTGTTTGTCTTGTCTATTTAGACAATATTGTCTCATTATTTCCTTGTATTCTCCCATCTGTCTGCATCCATCTGCTGTCTCTTATCTTATACTTAGATTGGGGAGGGACTGTCTTTTTCTTCCGCATTTGTACAGTACCTAGCACAACGGGGACCTAGTTCATACCTGTGGATCCTAGGTGCTATGATAATAAAAAATAAACAATAATAATGGCCACTTACATAGCAGTCCAAATATGGATTTAGGAGCCAAACTTCTGGCTCCTATTTTTTTTAAATCATGGCCCTAGCTCCTAGCCATAAGAACATAATTCCTCACAGTACTCAAAGAAAAGAGAAGAAATCAGAGAACATCTAAGCTGTTGCAGAGATGGTGGAAACATCTACAAGGTGATTATTTTTTGTTGGCTTCTGTTTCACTGATGTGTTTTTTCTCCCACCATCTCTCTATCTACAGGAAGCCCACTCTGGTAGCAAATACATTGCGTTAAGGGCATGGGAGCCTGAGAGAGTGGGAAGAGCAGGTAACATATTGAACAGGTCTGAAATTGTTACTTCTGTTCTGTTTGAACTGTACTGATCAGCGAAGATCAGCCTTTGCTGCTGTAAGTTTCATATTGCTTTCCTACCCTTTGCATAGCAATACATTGTACATGCTGTACAACGAAAACCTCAACTTTGGTCTTGCGTGTACAAAACATTTAAGACACCTAGTGGAATCACAAGTAGGGCACAGTGTACTAGCCTGGATGGAGCAACATCATTTCATGGCGGGCAATAGTTCCAACTGTAATTGCGAAAAAAAAAAAAAAACAACCCAAAACTCAGAACCCCCCACCCAAACCCTGCCATGCGAAGACAATGCTGAACCAGTATTGAAACTTTACACGCCCAGTTTGTTCAGCGGGGACAAAGATTGCACCCTGCTTCCTATGGGCCCTGCGTTAGGGCTTGTCTACTCAGTGAGTTAGTCCACATGAAGGAGGGGCATACATTTCATGTCACGCACTAAGCGGCCTGTGTGGAGGATTCCCTGGTGCCCATTAACAATGAGCTGTTTGAAAAGGGACTACATAAACGCACACTAGGGAACTTTTAGTGTATGCCAGCAGGGTCCACACGGACCAGCTAATGCACGACATGCCAGTGCAGACTAAAATTCACACCCCTCCGTTGCAGACCAAAGCACTGCATAGACAAGCCTTTAGCTAAAGTACTGGTGAGCTATACCCAACAATGGAGTTTTACCTTCTCCTTCCAGATGCACCATTGGGCTTTTCCAATTATTTTTGTTATTTCAAACTCTTTTGACTTTGGTGGAGCTGCAGTTCAAGGATTTAGGCCCCAGTCTCGCAATGAGCTCTACACAGGCAGACCTCGACATAGAGCCCCATTGAAGTCAATATCCGGAGTGCTTATGAGCTTAAGTCAATGTGGCTCTACTTGAGACAGGTTCACCCACATAAAGCTCTTTGTAGGAGCAAGGACTTGGGTCATAAGGTCTTCAGAACAGGGACCTTTTCAGTGCTAAGCCATAATAATAAATGATGATCATCTTTCCATTATGAAGTGACAGTGTCTGGAGAAAGAGGCTAGGCCGGTGGTTTTAAGGTCAACAATTGGTGTACTTGCCACAAGAATGCTTTTCACTTGTGAATGAGAGGAGAGGTGGTCCCCATGATTGCAAATGAGAGGAGAGGTGTCAGTGAGGTAGTCACACAGTGAAAAAAATTGAGAACTCCTGGCTGATGCAATTACAATCCACTCGGTGCAGCAGTCTGTGGATTGTGAAGTGGATTCTTGATTGAGCATGCACGGGCAGTGACATGCCAGGGTTGTATCATTCATCTTTTTACTAGACAAAAAATTGCAAAAAACTATTTGATTTGATGTAAAATTACACAACCAGTTCCCCTTGTACTGTATAGAATTTTGTAAAATAATTTATCAGTGCCAACTCAATATGGCAATAGCACTTTGCACTTAACATAGCACATCTCTTCCAGAGATGGCAACGTGCCTTACAAACCTACAAAGGCACATAAATATTTCACAGATGTGGCAAAGTCAGGAACAGAACCCAGGTTTCTCAGCACCATATTCAATCCACTAGGTCACAGTAGACAAAGCATTTTTTAAAACACTGAAACAACGGGATGTAGATAAAAAACTTTCCATGAACTTGTCCCGTAATATACCACAGACTATCAGGAGATCACAACAAGCATATCTTTGGACACAAGGTAGAATTCCAGGCAGCGTGGGTCAAGCACTGGTGTGGTGAACCATTACTATTAAACTTCTTCCTGTGTGCAGGTTTTATCAAGATTTAAATTAATTCATGACAACTAGCAACTCCAGCCTGTTCTCAGTCAGAGCTTCTTGCAAAGCACATGGTGTCTGAGGTTGAGTATCCACCTTCTATAGCCGAGGTGACAGCAGCACTTGATGATTCTTTGGCAGAAAATAAACCTGAACAAGCCAGCAATATAGCCATGGTTTGTGTCTTACATGCAACTTGAACTGATAAGCTTTTTTTTTTTAAATTGAATTTCTTGTGGCTGACCACAGCTGAAAATTATTACAGATGGTGTGGTAGAGAGACACTGCCAAAATGTACTGTATTACACAGTTCTGCGTACACACAGCAGGAAATATACAACCTGAAATGTGCTAACCCAATGGATTTAATACTTCAGGCAGAAGATAATGCACTATAGATCAAAAAAACCAAACACATCTTGTGTTGAATTAGATCTTTCTAAACTAGGGTTCAGTGTAAGGGCTATACTCTGATTCCTAAAAAAAATATTTGACTAACGAGTACAGTGCTATACTCTGAAAAATACAAATGCATTTCTCCTTTTATAGCAGCTGGTATTTTTTAAATCTTGTTCCATGCAAACAGTAGGACACGCCTGCTCTGGCTTACTGTAAAGAAAAGTTATGCAAACCTGAGGAAACAGAGTCAGATTTTTCTAGGTCTAACCTCATACAATGTTAATAGTCACTCTAAAAACAGACAAGAAGTTCTGTAGAAACATCCTTCCTAAAGTTTCAGGAAGACACAAACTTATTTACTGGCAAGTTCTGTTGATTTCATTCACCCTACCACTAAATGGCATTTCAGCAACTGAACTTCCTTATGATCCTAGTGACTAATCTACAGCAATACACCCTGCTCTGAGATGAACACACTTTCTAGGAATATGTGCAAAGGAACTAATACATTTTAAGGGACAATTATATTTTACAAACAGACCATTCTGGTTTGTTGATTACTCAACAGCTCTTATGGGTTCCCCACTTCACCCTTCAGGTCATTATCACAGCTGTCATTCTCCCAGGTGAGGGAGATAGGCTGGGGACATCCTGACTTCAAAGTGGCTCCCTGCAGAATTCACCACACAGCCGTTTGCAAGATGGGGGCTTCAGTTTCGGAGCTCCTCAGGCCACATTTCATTGGGAGATGTGTAGCCTACTTTTGGTGCTATTAAAAACATTGAATATTGGCCAATATTCTCAAATCTGGGTGTCTAAACTTAGGCTCCTAAATCCATCCCCTAATTATCAGAGGTGTTAAGTGCCAATAAATCTCACTGAAGTCAACATGAGCTGCTTATGACTTGCAGCCTTTGAGAATCAGGTCACTTAAGTGCCTAAATTATGGATTTAGGCATCAAAGTGAAAAAATTCAGACACAAGTCTCACAATTAAAGGAAACGTTTTGCAGACAAAAATTCTACTTGAAGCCATGACAGCTTGTACATTAGGCTAATCAAGACCCATTTGACACTGTAACCCACTGGTCAATGTGTGTTGTGTGTTCTAAGGTTATGTCTTCACTACCAGCTGGATTGGCAGGTAGCGATCTATCCAGCGGGGATCAATTTAGATCTAGTCTAGATCGATTCCCCTCCCCCCAGTGTAGACCAGGCCTAAGAATAGAGTCTTTGCTCTTTAACTCGAGCACCGCATGCTTTCAGCTGTAGAGGCCTCCAATTCAGTCCTGGGTGAGTGAACCAAGATGGCATCCACTGCTTGGTAATAAAATCTTCCCATTAATAAGAAGTGACATAATTATGACTCACATTATTGCATCACACATAGAAAGCTAATTGACCCTATGCAATGCCCATTATAGCAATAATTACCCCAGGGATCAGCGCTCCCTATCCATGAAATAATGACTTGCCTCAAAGTGTATCAACAACTGCAGCACAAACATCCTAATAGTACTTAGCACTCACATGACACTTTTCAGTTTCAAAGCATTTCACAAACATCAACTAAGACTCCAGAACACCCAATCAGCAAGTACAAGTTATTCTTGTTTTACATATGGGTAAAGCTAAGTAAAGAGATTACATGACTTGCAAAAGGCCAAATAAAGGGAAGCAGTGTCAGAGCTGGGATTAGAACTAAGAACAAATGGATATAAACTGGACACTAGGAAGTTTAGACTTGAAATTAGATGAAGGTTTCTAACCATTAGAGGAGTGAAGTTCTGGAACAGCTTCAAGGGAGTTAGGGGGGCAAAAGACATATCTGGCTTCAAGACTAGGCTTGATAAATTTTGGAGAGGATTGGCATGATGGGATAGCCTTTTTGGCAATTAATCAAGATCGTTAGCCAAATTATCAGCAGGTAAGTATACCCAGTGGTCGGCTGGGATGGATCTGAGTTACTATAGAGAACTCTTTCCTGGGTGCTGGCTGGTGAGTCCTTACCCACTATGCTCAGGGTTTTAACTGATCGCTATATTTGGGGTTGGGAAGGAATTTTCCTCCAGGGCAGATTTGCAGAGGCCTGGAGGTTTTTCGCTTCCTTTGCAGCATGGGGTATTTGCTGGAGGATTCTCTGCAGCTTGAGGTCTTCAACCAAATTTGAGGACCTTCAAAACTCAAACATAGGTTAGGGGTTTGTTATAAAAGTGGATGGGTGAGATTGTATGGCCTGCATTGTGCAGGAGGTCAGACTAGATGATCATAATGGTCCCTTCTGACCTTAAAGTCTATGAGTCTAAGTTCCTGCCTCTCAGTCCTATGTTCAGACCACTAGAGCATACCCTCTATCACAATTTTCTCTCTCTCTTGTTTCTCTCAAACGTACAAGCCACAACCCAAACCTTACAAAAGAAATTGATCCAGATTAAAATATATCATAAGAATTTATGTACTTTGGTTACATAAGTGCACATAATATGCCTTTTAAAAACTACTTTATCTGTCAGATCATATTTTTGCCCTAAAAATAATGAAGGGTTAAGCTAAGTGAGTTCCCTCCCACAAATGTAATGAACGGTTTTTTAAATGGTAGTACAATATATTGTACTTGATCATATTAATTCTACACCAAGACATGTAAGTAAATGGAAGAGAAAGCCACTGTGTTTTAAACGGATTTGTTCCAGCGTGAACCATCTACCTTGATTAATTCTTTAGAAAACTGTCAGAGCTTCATATTCACCTACAGGTATGGTTATTTTTGGATCATCCTTGAGCAAATCATAGGCAGCACAGTGGGTGCATTGGCCTATAACAAAATGTCACTGTGGCACACGTGAACTGCTGATTGGAGAAATAAGTATTGTACTGAAGTGAATAAAAAGAGGAGCTTTTAAAAAGGTCTATTTGAACATTCTTTGCTGCGTCTCTGCTGAGGTCTCTTAAATTTTCTGTAAAATGCCCAACATTTCAACAATTGTGTTCCCAACTTGAATACTTTTAACTAACAAAGGCAATCTTTGTGCTATGCTATTGAGTAGATAAAATAATAAACGTCCTAAGAATCATTTTACTTCATCTTTAAGAAAAATGAACAGAGATGATGTTGGTGCAAATAAAGTTTTGACCAATGAACCACAGATACTAACTGTGACCACCCTGTACTTCTAAGAAGGGAAAGAACAGATTAATTGTAATGGGATTGGCAACAACTGCCCTCATTAAATAGCGTAAGCATTTCTATTCTAACCTTCCGTTTTCAAGTTGCTTTATAACTTTCAGAAACTTCCTCCTTTGGGGATGAAATTTCCCAGTGTTGGCATTTGCCCCAAAGGAGCTTATTTTGTGTATGGGGATATATATAATTTATTTACTATTCTAATTAAAAATGTTTGCAGCTTTTTTATTTTTATTTTGTTTTTATAACAGCTCTACTGCTTACAATGGATGGGAACAGAAAGTTGAACTTTGGCATGGAAAAAGCACAGTCAAAATTGGTTTTGATTTGAGTGTAATGACCTATTGAAAATCATATTCTTTGCACACACAATATATTTTGCATAGACATTTCCTTCTAGGTTCCAAGTATGCAGGCTGATAAAGCCATGTTATCTGAGCATGCAGGGCCAGCTTAGCGGTGTGCTGAGGTGAACAATGAATGAGACAGGATTTCCAGGAACTATGCCTCATTCACTGCTCATCTTATATTGTAAAAGCTGCAAACTTCTGCAGAATAAAGTGCAAACTCTGGGAGAATAAAGAGGCTCCTTATAAGCTGCAGTATCTGGGATAAGACATTGCAGTGTTATTTAGCCAAGAAGTTCAACCTTTTGGATTTTACTTTTTGAAAATATATTCATCTTTAAGAACAAAACAAAAACACATTTTAGAAAAATGTATCAAAAATTTATCTTAGAATACCCATTGACCTCCGTAAGCACTGAAACTGGCCTCCAGCAAGCATGGATAAGCACTCAAAAGTCAGGAAATGATAAAGTTAAGTTTGTATAGTATGCTTGTAAAGTGAGTGCATGTCATGATCCCCTCTAGCAGCTAGTGCACATATAAAACTACTATGGCTGGGAGCAAATAGAGTTACTCCCTTAGCTCAGGTAGTTGAGGTTTGTGCTTTGGGGCCGAAAAGGTCCTGCATTCCAACTCTGTAAAATATCTTGTGGAGGGGTAATTACCTTTGCATGTCTAATTATCTGTGTCCCACATGTGCTTATAATACATTATGTAGCCACAGAATCAAATACTCTTTCTTGAAAACATTCTATCAGAATTGTTTTCTACAATTTTTGATACATATCGCTAGCATCCTGTAGTACTTTGTGTTACTGATGTATACTCACAGTCCATGAAGGTCATTTATATGCAACATACATAGTAAACTATTCTTACACAACATACTGCATATTTACTATAGCAGCATAGTACAATTGTGAAAATGTGAGGGAATACAAAGGCTACTTATGTGCACAGCTAAATTAGCTTCTGAGTTAGCTACTTTGTCTCCCATGGTACCAGAAAATTGCACTGTGGACATGTATGCAGGTACAATGAGCTGCATCCTTTGTTGCCTCTTCCCTTCTCTTTGCAGTCACCCGGGAAGGCTGTGCTACTGGCTGTTGAAAAAAATGTATACCATATTCTATTTAGGAAATAGTATAGGATCATGTGATTAAAAACTGTATGGTGATGCATATGTGCAAGAGGGCAGAATTAAAGATGTATGTGAAATCATACTTTTGTATTTCCTGACTTGTGTGTGCAGCCTAAATGTTCCTGTCTTGTAGTATATTTGCTGGAAAATAATATCAGTTTATATAATACTGGGAGCTCATGTACCATCTTTCACCAGAGATTTTAAAAGTGCCATGTAAACATTAATTAAACCTAACACCACCAATGTGAGGTAGGTGAACTACATTATCCCTAAGTTTACATGTGGGTAAATCAAAGCAAGCTAAGTGTCACACAGTGAATTAGAATAATAGACTTATAGAATATCAGGGTTGGAAGGGATCTCAGAAGGTCATCTAGTCCAACCTCCTGCTCAAAGCAGGACAAATTCCCAACTAAATTAGAGGCAGAGGCCCTGTTCTTGAACATACATTGCTAGTGTACCTCCTGGCACCCACGTGGAATCCTATTGACTTTACTGGCATTTTGTGCAAGCACTGGGATCTGTGTTGGTGCATCTCTTTATAAGATCTAGCCACAGTCTGGAAGAGAATCCAGGATTCCTGATATCTAGTCCCAAATTTTAACCATTATAAAATACTGCCTCTCTATACTGATACAGAGTTCCAGTCATTTAAAAAAGAAAAGTGTTCCAAACAAGTGGGGGGAAAAAGAGTGAAGAATTTGTTAACTAAATAGAGGTGATTAAAGTAAATAAAAGAAACAATTATCATATCAAAATAAAAGACAAGAAAGATGATTAAATGAGGCTTCTAAAGACCCGTGAGAAATTTATGGAAGAGTAATATGCATTTACCTGGTTTTTATTCTTTCATTTTTATCCACTACCATCTAATAATTGCAAAATAAAAAAAAAAAAAAAAATCAAATCTCAGGCAATTTAAATTATTTTAATTTTTTTTTGAAGGCCACTAGACAAAAGAAACTATTTATTGCCTGAGGGGATTTTTTTTTTCTAAAATGAAAGCTTAATCTTTCATGTTTTTTTTTTAAGCAAAGGCTTTTAAAAAATAATTTCTAACAATGCTGTAGGGAGAGACTTCCATGGGTATGCAAAATTGAAAATATAAATTTACAATTATAAAAAAATTAATAGTTTTGGGGATTGCATTGTCTCTGTCCTTTCTGGATTAATATTGTCTGAAGCTTAAGAGAAAGTATTTAGAAAGAGAGAGAATACTTTAAAGTGTTCAGTGCAGGGAAGGGAATGATTGTCCATAGATTGGAGTCAAAGCCATTTAGGAGTTGTACTGGGCTGCGTTCATAGTAAAACGCAGAGTTTTGTTTTGAAATATATAATTGGCTGAACTTTGAAAGGAAGTGTTTCATATAGACAACAGTTAGTATGAGGGGGCCCAGTCTTGCAAGATGCTGATCACCCTTCAAGTCCTATTAAGTCTTCTTGGGGACCAGCTGCAAAATGTGGCATCCTCAAATATCAGGCAAGATTTTGGTTTGGGGTCATCTCTATGCCTGTGTCCCCATGAGGTGCTGAGTTGATCCAAGTGTGTCTGAGCACATGCAGAACTCAGTGCAAGTCCAGGGCTCTCTGAACCTCATAGGACCAGGTAGGGTGCCCAGAAAGCAAATGTGAAAAATCAGGACAGGGAGTGTGTGTGTGAGGTGTAATAGGAGCCTATATAAGAAAAAGACCCAAAAATCGGGACTGTCCCTATAAAATCGGGATATCTGGTCACCCTAGGACCAGGTCTAAAGAGGAGCCCTAATTGAAACACCCATCTTTTGAGGATGCCACATTTTACTGGTAGCTCCAATTTCTGGATGGAACCAAAACCCTGGATCTGAGCATGAAATGAAATTTGAAGGAATAGGGGATAAATTTGGTTTTGAATTTTTGTGGTGTTGGATTATTATTAATAGCCTAGTTCAGAAAAGTATTAATGTACATACCTATTCAGGACAGCACTTTGACATCAGTGAGATTTAAATATCTGCTTAAAGTTAAGCTGTCCTGAATACGGGCCTATTAATTTAATGTATTATCTAGAAAGACAGAAACATTTCTTCCTATGCTTACTCTGGGCTTTGTAATCAGACAGTATAATTTACTCCCACAAAACCCAACAAACTGGAGCATGCAATTAAAAGAAAACTAGACCCAAAGTACTCCCATTCCTCTGGAAAAAACCTCCAATACTGAAAGGCAGAGTCAAAAGTTTTCTGCCGATCTATTTCAAGTTTTAATGGAAATACTTCGTGCTACTATGAAAGGCTTTAGGGAACTAAATGTATTTTTCAAGGAGCAGAGAAGAATCCATGAAGATATTGTTCAGGTGTACAACATACGTAATAGGGTGAAGAATGTGGAACTAGATAAGAAAGGTTAAACTGAAGGACATTTTAACAATGATTGGTTAGTTGTGGAGTGCATATGGGCATAAAGAGACTATTAAATATGCAGTCAGTGCCACAGTAAGCTTTCAAATGTTGAAAATGGTTTTCCTGTGGCTATTAACTCCAGCTAAGATTTTGAAAACGGATTTGTGATTTGGGGGTGCTTAACTTGTGGGGTTGGGTGTTTAGCCCTTGTTGAGAATCACCAAGGTGTCACCCAAAATCATGAGTCATTTCTGAAAATCATGGTCTCTGCCACTAGGGGGCCACTATTCCCCCATATACTGTGTTGCTCCCTAGGAGGTATTTATTCATCCCATCTGAAACATCTGCTTCAGTACATCCTATTTACAGTCATCATCTGAAAACACCTATTTTCCCAGGAGGTTTTGCGAGTTTAACAGTTAGGCCCTTTGCTTTTAGGTGATGGTACAAGTTTTGTTTTCTTGGCACTAGCACTCTTTAGTATTTAGTTTTATTGCGTGTTTGGGATGTTTGCATAATACAAACAGTGTCCATACAGTACCCTCAGCTTTAAATGTGAAATTTCAGTGAAATAAAAGGCCACCTCCGGCTTCTCCCAAAGCTTCCCCAGGTTTCCTAGGGAAGTCTCTGGGCCAGGTGCTCAGCCAGTATAAAACACAGTCAGTAGAGCTATGCCGATTTATACTAGCTGAGAAGTGTCCAAACTTCACCTCCTTCCTGGGTGGAGTAATTACTCTGACGCTTAATTCAGGGCTTGAGCATCTGACTCAATAGAGGAGCCCTCCAATCCTATATAAGGTCTTAGCCTTCCATGCTTTTCAAGGGAAGTAGAGAAGAGCTAAGATATTTCTTGCCGGATCAGAGAAACTGGAAGGAATCAGATGAAATTTTATCTCAAAAATGCAAAATCAACATAACTTTGGGAAATATAATCTAAAACACTGGCATATGACACACAGAGAGAAAAATGGGAGGAGATGCTCACCACAGATGCTAAGATATAATTGGATAGCTATGCACGTATATGATTTTACAGTGTAATATGTTGATCGATATATGCTGCATTTTATGAAGCACGAGCACAACTACATAGGTTAGCCCATCTTGCTGTAGTATTGAATTAAATACATTTGCAACACTGCATGCTGTATTGGATGCCTCAGTTCAATGAAGGCACAATCACATTAGAGGGGGTCCAGGAAAAGGTAATAAAGATGATTAAGATCTAGTAGAAGCCTGTATATATTCAAACATTCGAAGCTAATCTTCCCAACACAGCAGAAATCATGCAATAGTGAACAATCCTTTGGTAGCAATATGGGCTAGATGGCCAAATAGGCCTTCCCTAACTTTTAAAATATTCTGATTGTGGGGGAAAGAATTATTAGAGTGGCTAGTGGAAAAGTGGGATGCAAGCAAATAATTCGGCTTTCTAATAATAAGGTTAATTAGGCTATTAAATAATATTGGAAGGGAAGTGCAAATATTCCCATCTCCGGAGTTATTCAGGTTAAGCAACACTTGGAAATGTCCTTCAGAACAATCCTATGTTGGCAGCAGCTGGACTAGTTGATCTGAGGAGTCTTTTTTATCTCCAAAAAATCTATAGTGTGTAGAATCCTCAAGACAGCTGTTTGTACCACAGATCTCATGGAGAGTCATTATAGAATTAAGGTTGCCTCTGCAAACTTAATTTAGTCCCTTTGTACATATGCATGATAATACAGTCTTTATTATATTATCACACTATTTTTTCCAGAGGACCCCGGCTCATTCAGTGCACAGGATGAATGGTGCTCACTGAATGAGCAGCTATTCAATATTTTGTTTTCTCCTTATTGTTCACTGTATGGCCTCATTCCTTATTTACTGCACTCTGTTCAAACCCTGCTCTAAATTCAGAATTATTAATTTCCTCATTGACTTTCCTACAGCACTTATCTGGATAGTATCGGAGTGCTTCACAAACGTTAATTAATTTAGGTTCACAAAACCCCTGTTGAAGGGTGGTATTATCCCCATTTTAAAGATGGGGAACTGATGTACAGAGAAATTAATGTAAAAAGTATCCACTAATTGTGGGTGCTTATTTGAGATGCCTATGGTATGATTTTTCAGAGCACTTAGCATTACATAATGTTTTCTCTTTTCAAAGCACAGATCCTATTGACTTCAGTTGCAGCGGTGAGTGCTAAGCACTTGTGCTAGTCAGACTCCAGGGTCTCAAGTTGAGCACCCAGAACATGATGAAAATACAAATAGTCACCTCCTGTGAAAAGTTTGGTTAAGTGACTTGCCCAGCATCACGTAGTTTGGCAGGGCAGGGATAGAATCCAGTTCTCCAGGGCAGCATTCAACTGCCCTAATCATGAGACTGTCCTTCCTCTTCATGCAGTCCCCTGCCTCATGCACTACACAACTTCCAAGTTCTGCAACAAATAAGGCAAGGGTCCTCAGTATAGAATTTCCTAGCTTTTGAGTGCTTGACTTGCAACCTTAATGTTCTTTTAACATAGTGTTCTGTTTGTTAATTCCTAGGTTTTTAAAAGAGCAAACTGAAAAACAAACAAACAGGAAATTGCATCACGTGGCATCATACAGATGCCCACATGGGCCATCAGCAGAGTTGGAACCTTTAGATACACGACACAGATGTCTGCCAATTGCGCTAACAGAGTTTGACAGCAGTGTGAGAGACACACTTTGCCAGTGGATTCCACAGATTTGATGACAGTAGAAAGAATAGTGAGACTCAGGAATCTTGGTTGCCATGCCAGGAGCAGAGTGCTTTCCAGGAGTCATCACAGACCCTTCTGTCAGTTCCTCTAAGCTTGACTCCTTCTTTCCCATCCCCTCTAACCTGTCTTCGTCCCAGTCCTGTGTCTTCACACCCCTTGGCTCCTCGTCCCAGGCCCAGGCCCATTCTCCTTGCCTACCCAGTCTCACCTCAGACCCAATCTTCCCCTCTAAGGTCCCCATTCGAGTCCCAGTCCCCTACCCTTCCAGTATCTTTCCTTCCCCACTCCCAGTTTCCTTGCCCAGACAGTCTAAGTTCCTTCCTACCCCAACTCCTTGTCCAATCTCTCTCTGCCTTCCCCACAGCATCAAGCTCCTTTGCCCTCTTTTCCCTCATCCTCTCTGGTCTCCCCACTCCCCGGTCTCTGTCCCAGTCTCCCCTGTATCAGGCTTCTTGTCCCAGTCTCTTTATCCAGCTGTCCCTGTTGTCCCCTTAACCTTAGCTCCTGGACAGATATGTCTACGCACCTCCATGCATTCCCAGTCCCAGTTTCCTTGCCCAGTTAGTCCCAGTTTCCCCACAAACTTCAAGTTACGGTTTCTCTCTCCTTCTCCACCAGCCTCCTTGTCCCAATGTATGCCCCCCCTTCCCCCAGTCTAGCGCCTGCCTCCTCTGCATTTGAGTGAGGCGCCTTCCTCCTCCACCCTGCCTGGGCTCCAGCAGGGGCGTCATCGAGAGCACTGGAGAGATAGACTTTCTGCTGTCAGTTCTGATGCCCAGCCCCATCCCTGGCTGGGGAGTAATTCAAGGGAAAGTCTTTCTAAGCCCCTTGGTTGGACCCTGCTCAGTTGCTTTGTGGGAGTGGTACATGTGCAGACTGATGAGCACTAGGAGCTGTGTGGGGATGCAGTATGCTCAGGGAGGATGGAATCATCAGAGATTTTAGCTGCTGAGCACCAAGGGTATGTCTGTATTTATGCTGGAGATGTAATTTACAGCTAGAGTAGACACGAGTGCATTAGCTTTGATCAAGTGCAGAAGTGTAGCCAGCATAGGCAGCAGGAGGGTTAGCTTCCCTGAGTACAGTCCCACCTTGGATCCTAGGTGCTTACTTGGGTGGCTAATCCATCCTCCCCACCTGTGCCACCATGGCTACATTTCTATTTTTAGTGCACTAGCTTAAGTAAAGCTAGCATGTATACTTCTATCTGAGCTATACCTGCAGCTCAAGTGATTAAACATACCCTAATGAGTCTCTACTGGGCATGTCTGAACTGAGTTTTTTTTTTTGAATACTTAAACTTGACCAAATTTGGACAGATTTCCAGAGAAAAAGAAAAAGAAATCTCTGACACAAAGGCCTCGCCCCTGACAAATTTGAGTCCTCACTCCAAAGCCAGGTGTTCTAGAGCTTCCCAGAGTAAAGGATGCAGATTTTTATTTTTTTTTTTAACATTGCAAAACGAAGTACTTCCCCTAGCTTTATCCTTGGAAATGTCTGCATCACTGTATCTGAAACGTTCCTAACACATTAAGCCTGAGGCAGACACCAGGTATGGAAAAATTCAGTCCAATAGTCTGGCAGAAAGGTAAAAGCCACTGAAAACAGAGTCTTACAATGGAAGTGTTAATAATAATAGGTGGTATTACCATCTCTGCCTATAACATATGTCAAAGATTGCCTCCCTGGCGGTTGAGCTCAAACCTTCTGCCACAGATTATTTTATCATGAGGGATGAATATACTTAGAAACAAGATTAAACACAAATGTTCTTTAGTGGCATCTAAAATGATATGAATGTTTTTAGAACAGCCATAAACATACTTCATGATGTAAATTACTACACCCTGAAGCCTTTATATAAAGATAAGGAGACAGATTCTCAGCTCAGTTACACCAATATAAATAACTCTACCCTCCACTGGCTTTGGAAATGAGGAGGAGTTATTGTATACTGGATTTACACCAGTGTAACGGAGATCAGAATCTGGCAAGATTTTCACTATGCATCTGGTCTTACTTTCATAATCGCCTCTCAGTTACCAGCAGGAGCAATCTCTGAAGGCACCATAGGAAGAAAAAGAAAAGGCAAGACAAAAAAAAAAAAAACAAAAAAAAGAGGGAACAAATTCAGTTTGTCTTTTTTTCTAGCATGAGAGAAGTTGGCTCACATTCTGGATTCTTTTTGAAAAGTTAAATCTCACTGAGTTCCTCATGCAACTGCAGTTTTCTTGTGCCTGCTGGGTGTTGTAAGACTGCAACATGGGCCCTAACCCTGCAGTGACCTTGGCAGAGCAGACCCTTGTGCCCGCATGGAACAACTCGCAAAATCCACGCTTTAGTTAGCTGCTTAAACACACTTTTTTTAATTAAAAAAATTATAGTAAAAAAAACAAAAAACAAGAAAACCCCCTCCACCCTTTTCATGTGCAAGTTGGTTGGTTTTGGAGATGACAAACAGGGTCACCATTCTGAGGCTCTCCTTCCAGTCTACTCTTACTGCAGAATCTGAATGGAAAGTGATCTACTCTTACCGGGACTTGTGAGGGCTCCTAGCGCACCAGTCGTTGTGGAGAGAGGATTTGCATTGGTGGTGGTAGCTGAGGTTTGGGCGGCGGCTGCTGCGGCTGCTAAGGTTGCCAAATTCTGTAACTGTAAAGCATTCATGCCTGCGCAGAGAACAAAATGAAGCTTCAGCAACAGGATTAATTAAGAGATTCCCAGTTTCATTTTAAAGGAATATAAGATTTGTAAAGGTTGCCAGACTGATAGTCCTACGAGTGATTTAAACCCTCCTTTCATTCCCAGAACAGTTACAGCGTGGGCAGTATAAGCTGCCCCCCACTGGCCCCAGCCAATGTGCCTCATACCTGTCTTACAGGTGAGAGGGTGGATGGTTTTGTTGTTACAGCATGGGTTTACAACTCAGGAAATTTGTGTTCAGTTCCCACCTCTGTCACAGAGTTGTGATGTGACAAGTCACTTAATCTCTCTATGTGATAATAATACTTCCTGACCTCATGCAGGTGGAGAGACGGTAAATTAATTATTGATTGAGAGGTACTTGGATCCTATCAAGTTCAGTCCCCAGGTTCCCTCTTCACTTCTCTACTTAGACTACCATACAGTAACAGCCAATTGTGAGAGCAATTTTTGCCTGAAATTCCTTCTGTCTATTTGGAACTGAATTGAGACCATCAAATTCAGCATGGAACAGCTATCAGACAGTAATGATTTTCAGTCACTATCATTTGGGGCCAGATTTGAATTGGGGACCTCTAGGCAGAAGTTCTGTATCATGTAAACCATCCAGATTCTCAAAACCACTTGTTAGTTAGTTTATTCAGTTCTTTACAAGATGTAGTGGAGGATACATCTACATTTCAGAATGAGGTAAAGACCTTCAAGAGAGGAGTAAATTTAAAAAGCATTGCATTTAATTTAGATAAATATGAAATGGAACATCTGTTGCAGACAAATACTAAACAACGCTCATACAAAATGGAACGAGAATGATTAAAGAACAACAATGGGACAAAGAACCTGAAATCTCAAGGTGATGTAGCTGCTCAAAGATGAAAATGGTGTACAGAGTGTGTATATATATATGGGCATCGCAGCTATATACATAGGCATAATTTGTAGGACAAAGAAAGAAATAACGCCTCTTTCCCCCACCTTGGTTTGGCCACATGTGGGTGTTCTGCATATGCCGTATGAAAAAGACATTGGTACATTAGAGGAAATCCAGAGAAGAATGTCAAAGTAAGTAAGCTATGACCATATGAGCAGGAGAACTTAATATGAACTTGGAGAAAATGAGAAGAGGGGATATCATAACACTCTACAAGTATTTGAGAGCTAATAAAATAAAAGAGCAGAAGGGATATTTTACAGAGACTGAGAACATCTCATAATAAAGAGCAGCAATAGCTTGAAACTAACACACGACAGAATTCGGTTAGAAATGCTCAGCACTCAGAAGTTTCCATTGTTCTGCCAAGAGAGCCTCTGAATGCTGAGAACTTCTGAAAATCTGGTCATTTTATTGAGGTGTCTAATTGAGAATGGAGCTCTTCTGAAAATCAGCCCAGTTGTGGGTGTCAAGCACTTTTCAATAATGACTCTACCAAAAAAAAAAAAAAGTAGGTGATGGATGATCTTACTAGTAATGTGGCTGAAGAACCATCACTTAGAGGAATTTGAGACCAACATCATACATTTTGAGAGACTAACAGAGGAAAACCTCTCACATGACTTCTCATAGAATTTGAGAACTATAATCCCTATCACCTATAATACTTTACAAGGCACAATAAAACACATAACTACTCTAATTACAAGGTACTAATAACCAAGGTAATTAGGTGTAACTACTGTATCCTGTAATCACAGGCCCTCATTGAGTTTGCTCAGCTTTTAAGCTAGAGCTTTATCATGATTATACATAGCACTCATCACATTCAAAGTGTTTTACAAAAATACTTTAAAAACTCTGCAGTTTTATTACATGGAAACTTTACAATTACCAAAGAATTAGGGACAGGCAAACCTGTCTGGAAAAAAAATAAACAGCCTGAAACACAGCTTTCATCTTCAAACACGTCTTCTTTTGAAACATGAAAGAATTTGGTGAATTTTTCAAAAAGGCTGAGCCTTGAACATCTTCATTTCAGATGGGATAGGACAAAGAAATGCTAAAGTATACCAAGATGGGCTCTCCTTGTAGTGTTTCCTCAGAGGCTAAAACTAGGGAATAATGGAAACTTCTTATAAGAGATGGCTCCTGTGAGCTTTCCAACCCAAAGTGGTTTGGCTAGGTACTTTTCAATGCATAGGCTTGATTAAGTGAGGATGCTTGGGGAAGCTTCACATTTTTTTATGCTGATCCATGCCTTTAGGAGCTTGTCCATCACTAAATAACCTGAAATTTCTATGTATGTGTTTTTTGGACATTATCCATAGCTGAATACTTGCTCATCAGTTGCGGCAATGATAGTGAAGGGATGAATTGGGAGGTATGCTGTCCCTGCTGAAGGCAGGCGCAAGTCCTCTTGGAGAGCAGAGTCACTGCTTATAGTTTTTTACAGCCTGCGACAAACAAATTGTGCTGTCTAGTATGGAGAGGGAAGCTGGCTATGGTCCCTCCCCATCCTCTACAGTTTCTGATATTAGAGGCCCTCATCTCCTAGCTCTCAGGAAGCACAAGGGTAAAGACTGTGCCTGGCCCTTATGCAGGAACACAAAAGTAGGGGAGGAAAGAGAGAACGAAACGTCTAGAATCCTCTTGCTCACGTACTTGTGAACTCATATAGGCCACTCACAATCTTCCACTACATGAGGCTGGGTGTGTAAAGTACTTTCTACAATTCTGATTTACACAGAAAGCCTCCAGAGTAGTTCAGCCAGTGGATCACCAAATTGAGAGACAGAGACGACCTATTAGTTTACTGCATCCATCTCTTTGCAAGTGTGGGAAAGATTTTGGGGGATGGGATGTGGGCTCAGGTTTCATTCTGGATTATTCTTTGGTCCCAATGTGCCCTTCATAAAGTTTCAGGTCCACTAGAAGTCTATACAGCTCAACACCAAGACTCCAGCAAACAATGCAAATCTTCACAGAGGCCACTGTTAATGCCATTCTGTGGTCTGGCTGGTAGAAATACACAATAAAGCAGCGTGCCTGGGTTGCCTCTCTCTCCACTGGACAGGCCGCCGATCAGAAGGAGGTTGCAGTTGAATTATATTTTCTTTGTGGTGATGCTTCCTCATGGTACTTTTAAACAGTTCACAATTTAGACTGGCAAATAGTAGTGAACAGCAATGCTGAAAAGAATTTTAGGAAATAGCTTCTGACTGGTGGAATCTCACCAATTTCCATAACATGCACACAGATTTCTCTAAAACTCATTTTGTAAGCTAAAAGAATTGGAAACAATTCTCTATTACTTTCTATTTCGTGGCCAATGAAGAGCTACAGGGGTGCAAGGCTCTGGGAGCGGAGAGACAGCATGTATGCAGTGCTCGAGGAAAACAAAACACAAAGGATTAGAGATGAGGCTAATTAGCAGCACCAAAAGCAACAGCTCACCTTAGCCTGGGGAGCCAGTCTAGCACCCAAGTGGAGGCAAATGAATGCCCACCTCTCTCTATTTCACAAAACCTTTTTATAGCACAAAGAAGCAGGTAGACTAGCTTCCTGTGGAAGCAAAGGGAGATGTCCTCCACTAACAGAAGATTTTTCAAACCCAAAAGAATGTTAAGACACAAGAAACATACATCAGAGAAATCCTCTCCCCACCCTGCATGTATCACTGGAAAAATGACTACAACACACTGGCACCTCTTCAGATCTTACATGGTGTTAGCTATGAGACCTCCAGAAAAGTTCTGTTTGTTGTTGTCATAATGCATCAAAGAAGAAAAGCAAATTATCGAACAGAATGGAACTCAAGAGTGTGAATGTTAATAACAGGCTGAGAACACACCCAGTGCCCAGGGTGCTGTAGAACTGATGAAATCAACAGGCGTATCTCCTCACTCCCATCCGAAAGGCTGTCTGCTAAAATACACAAATAATCTATCCTCATCGTTACTATATTCCACTTCCTCCAGATGTTTTATCATTGCTGCTGATCCCTGTTTATTGGCTTTTTCCTTTATGTGAAATGTGTCAACGTCACAGCTTGCTAGCACAAACTCAGAAGAGGGAACCAAGTACAGTTGATCAGCAGATCCGACAGCCAATTTGGTTACACGGTAGAAGTAGATTCCGGTTCAATTAACCTCTAGCCAATGTATAGTTCTGGGCACTATTCTGCTGCCTGGAACACACTATCCTTTCCCATGGTCTCCGTTCCTGCAGTCCATGCTTTTCACATCACACAGGTTTTTCAAAACAGCCTCAAACCCCGGACCAAACGTAGCGAGAAAGTGATTCAATTCTTTTTATTTGAAACTGCTGCATACTCAGCAACCGTACCTCTCGCTGAAGAAATGCAAACCACTTACAGGCATGTAAACAAAAAAGTGAAATTCCACCTGCAGGGAGAGAACTCCTGGGTAAGAAAGAACTCTTGATCTTCATGATGGAGAAAACGTTGAGAATTAAAGCAAAATGATTTATAAAGAGCTAGAACCACATTACAATTTGATTCAATTTTTAATAATGTGTATTTACCAATGTGCCATCAGCCTGGCAAACACTCAGAACTACAAGGAACATAACTTTCATTTTGTTACTTGGCAAATTTAAAAAAAACAATTAAATTATGCACAAAACAGATGCACAATATGCCTGCTTGAAACTTAAGATTTAAAAAAAAAATTATTTATAAGGACAGGGGCATGAAAATTTAATTTAATGTTCACCTTAGGTAATTTCGTATCTTATTGTTCATGACAATTACCATAAATCTACATATCAATAAGCAAGAACAGATGTCAGTTGTTACAAGTGCTTGCCAATCAGGCCTGTTAAAAAGTGACAGATGGATGGTTATAGAACATTCTCATAAGGCCTATTAGCACATTCGCAGGAAATTTTTGTACTGCTGCACAGTCACAGATGCAGTTCTGTGAAAACACGAGTAAATTTGAGAGCGCAAGATTTACATTTTACAACTTCTTGTGCTACCTCCAATGCAAACTTTCATGCAGTAAGGCAATTTTCCTTGCTTCAGTCACCTTAGTTTTTCTCCTTGTGATAAATGCAAGTGGTAAGGATCTGGGGCTTGTTTGTATAGGACATAGCAGAATCATGGGCCATTTTTAAAAGCTTTTGATGCTTATTTAAGTTTTACATGCAAACAGGACCGGCGCTAGGGTTTTGAGCACCCTAGGCAGACGGCAATTTTGCTGCCCCAGCGCGCTGGTCCCACGGCTCCGGTGGAGCTGCCGCAGTGGTGCCTGTGGGCGGTCCACTGGAGCCACGCGAGCAGCCGACCGTCCGCAGGCACGACTGCGGCAGCTCCATCTGAGCCGTGGACCAGCGGACTGCCTGCAGGCACCACTGCGGCAGCTCCACGGGAGCTGCCTGCCGCCCCCTCCGGCGGCGCCCTGACCCAGAGGACACCCTGGGCTGCCGGCTGCCGTGGCGGCACCCTGACCCAGGGGACACCCTGGGCTGCAGGCTCCCTAGCAGCAGCAGCTGCTCAACCATTTAAAAAAAATTTGGGGGTGCTTTTTGGGGCCCCCAAATCTCGGCACCCTAGGCAACCGCCTAGTTCGCCTAAATGGTTGCACCAGCCCTGCATGCAAAGCATTTAGTAAGTATTAAAATAATTGAGGATCACTTGCGTCTTCACCTTGAAGAATTTCCTGCTTAAATCCTTTCTTTCTGGAAAAACATGTATCGGTTCAGAGCCCAGCCCTGGTCATCTTAAAGAGGCCTGATTTTCAGAGGATGGATCCTGAGCACTTTCTGACCAGGTTGCTTTACAGTGTCTCAGCTTGGTCACCCCAATGCAGAGGAGGTAATATTGGCCAAATTATTTATTTACCTTTTTCCTTTTGTCTCGTTAGCTTCCCCAAACATTAAATCCTGGCTGAAGTTTAAGAAACATGGACTAGTGATCAAAGCAAGTACAGTTTATCAGAACTGATCAAAAAGTAAGTTACTTGTTAACACTGATGTTATCAGACACTCCAGATTTTTATTTTAAAAAGCTAAATCAGATTTTCCAAGAACTTTACTTGGGACAGGGAGAGGTCCAGAATAGTGCTCTTGAAATTACAAGCACCTGTCAAGATTGATAGGATAGAAAATTCAGACTTCCGGCTCCATCAAATCACACATATTTTGAATCCATCTTTAGAACAGCTGTTTATTTAATACTTAGTACTTAACTTTTTTCTAATCACTGAGACCCTGATTCAGAAAAGCACTTAAGCACATGCTTAACTTTAAACACACATTAAATTCATCCTGATTTAGCACAGCACTGAAGCACATCCTTAAGTCCCCTGAATTCAGTAACTTCCCAGTGACCTCAATGGGATTTCAACATATGCTTTAAAGTTAAGCATGTGCTTACATCTTTTCCTGAATAGGAATGACATTAAGCACATGATTTAGTGCTTTGATGAGTCAAAGCTTTCCTGCTGCATTCTGCCTGGTCTTTATGGGAGTGTCCAATATGGGAGAGGGAATAAGGAGCCTCTTCCAGGTCTTTCACTGTCAGTGTAAGCAGGGCCGGGTCTACTGTTTTTGCCACGCCAAGCAGCGTGGGGCCAGTCTGTGTGCCATTAGGGCAGCACGCATATTTCCATGGCAGTGGCAATTCAGTGGCAGCTTCTGTCTTCAGCCGGAAGATGGAAGCTGCTGACTTGCCGCTGCAGGCAGCTGAACATAGAAGCTGCTGCCCAATTTCAGCAGCTGCAGAAACATGCATGCCCCGCTAAGGGCATACGGACTGCCCCCGCCATCCACAGCAGCAATTCCGAGCGCTGCTTGGGGCCAAAAACACATGAACTGCCGCCCTTTGCAGATTGCTGCCCCAAGCACCTGCTTGGGATGCTGGTGCCTGGAGCCAGCCCTGAGTGTAAGGCTCAGGCAGACGTGCAGAGCCTTCCTTCAGACTCAAACTAACTCCAAGAGTCCATTTTGTATTCTCAAATCTCCCAGGCGACGGAGGTTTGGTGGTCTCCTCAATGTGCTCGTGCCACTCCTGTTTGCAGGAGTTTGCGTGTACACTAACTAGAGAACAAACCCTTTCCCTTCAATGGTGTACTCCCCAAAAAATCAACTAAAGCTTCATTGTGAAACCTAGAAAATGTGGATGGATTGGCTTTGATTAAATGGCATCTTCAGGGGAAACGTAGTTGTTTGACCTCATTGCTTTTAGTCACTTAGCCTAACGTTTTCAGTTGTGCATATGTAAGAAGCAGCCATGGAATGGCAGTATTCCTGGAGTCGACAGAGATTCTCACTTTGAACAGGACACCCCTTTAAAGAGTCCCTAAGGGCAATGCCCAGCAGGAGAAGCCCTACCATTATTCTTCCATTGGAAAAAGCTATGAAGGAGTGAGCCGAGGTAAAAGACCTTAGAGCCAACGCAAAATCATAGCGCCTCTATGCAGAAGGTCCTGGCTTCTACACATTCCCCCCAAGATCCTCCAAGCCAACGGCACGATTAAAGGAAACACTCAGGAAGCAGAACTGTGTGGAACTTCTCTCACCCATCTGCTCCCACGGATTCAGAAGAAACCTAGCTCAGGTAAAAGGGGAAGGGTGAACCTAACTGAATCAAAATCAGAACCACTCACAAGCTAAGCTCAGCCCAAATCTCAAATCAAACCATGAGGGAATTTCAAAAGGGTTAGGAACATACGTTAGAAAATAGAAAAAGGCCCAGCTGTATGGCGTTTATCAATCTGAAATCCAAAGAAGATAAATGCAAAAGTGTGGATCGCTTTTTCCTGTTTCAACCTATTTTTTGTTTTCATACTATCCAACTGAATCAATATAACCCCTTTTGTGTATGTGTATCTTGCATATGAACGTGTATACATACCTATCTATTTACATTTATAACAAAAGATTTGAAATTAATTGTATTGATAATGGAAAACCTTCACAGGAAAAAAATTATAATTGAGTTATAATCCCCTGGCATTCTGTCACATAATGTAAAATCTTACATTATATCTTCAATGTACTTTTAAAATTAGTAGGTTAATTTAGCTCACCTAATGCAATCAGATTTTTAAGGTCTGATCCAAAGTCTACTGAAGTCAATGGAAAGATCCAAGTGATTTCACTGAGCTTTGCATCAGGCCATCAATGCAACTTGAATACATTTGAAGAGGGGAACTCTCTGGCTTGAACAGTCATTAACTGTAGTTTGTATTTTTTTATTAGACCATCAAATCATGTGATCTACTTCATCCATTATTACTGACATTCCCCACAAACAATGAGAAAGTACAATCCAGACACTGAAGCCTAATATTATGCATATAAGTAAAATCAGTGCCTTTGAATTATTAAGCATTACAGTAGTCAGTAGAAAAAAGACTACAGTACGACTGAGAGTAGTGACACAAGTATGTGCATGTGTTATGCAAGAACAACAAAGCAGAGTTTGGCAAGACAATGATAGCTCCTGTAATCAAGACTGTGATGCTATTAAAAGAGCAAAAGGGATATTGACAACTCTTGTAATATTAAATGTTTTTCTACTTTAACTGGCTTTAGACACATACTTAAATGCTCTGCAGAATTAGGTGCCCGATCTAAAGTCTACTTAAATTAATGGAAAGACATCCATTGATTTCAGTGGGCTTTAGATCCAGTGAAGCCAAAGAAAACACAGCCATTGACTTTAAAGGTGCAGGACCGAGCTAACTGAAATACTTTTGGGTGCTACATACATGTACAGGTAAATTTAAGATCTGATTTGGCCTCCATTGCTCACATTGAGTAGTACCTTCCTCCTCCCACTCAAATCAACACAAGGAGGAGGGCAAAAGATCTGATTGTAAATGAACATTTTTTCACTCAAAGAACTTGCAAGGTCTAACCATGGAGCTTGTCTGGTATCTTAGCTGACTAGCGTGACCAGATGTCCCAACTTTATAGGGACAATCCTGATTTTTGGGTCTTTTTCTTATATAAGCTCCTATTACCTCCTACCTCCTGTCCCGATTTTTCACATTTGTTCTCTGGTTACCCTATAACTGACTGCTTCTAGATTTTCTTCCTCTTTAAGAAAAGCTAGTCCAGTATTAATATACAAGCTCCGTATCAGCTTGTGTATAATGAATATTATTATATTTATATGTGTAAAATATATGGATAGGATGTAATTAAAATACATTTTGAAAAAAGGAGCAAATCTAGCTCTTATGCTACATGAAGGTTGTGAGATCAATGGTCCAGCAATATTAACCCATCCATGTTGCACACACCTAGAATTTTCGATTCCTCTGTCTCTTATAAACCTTAATAAATTACTCTTATTATTAAAGTATACCATCAAATATAGTGGATGTGAAATGTAAATTGGTTAATGCTGCAGGAGAAACCTGAAATTGGGGAAAAATTTACGACTCTTGAACTTTCAAATTTAATGATACGATTGTGCTAAGACTTTTGTCCTTTCATGGAGAGTTGTAGTGTGGAGAGAAATTTAACACTGTGAATTTGACCTTGGACATTTAGATTTAAGAGCCCTGCATTTCTGGAGAAGAAAAGGTAAACCCAGAGAAGCATTAAATTCTGTTAATATGCATGTAAGAACACCACCTTGTTAAAACATTCCAGGAGGCACATACAGTTCTTAAGTTATATGGATCCATTAGAAATCAAGCCTTTGGCTGAGGAAGTACATTGACATGACATGCCACTATGACCCCAGAAGATAATTTCCTTGGACTAAATGGCCTACTATGCGTAACTGATTCATACATTGGATTGAGAGGCACCCTAGGGTTAATCTGAGGAAAATCCCTAATTTCAGTCCAGGTACAGTTCAGTTACTGGATGCAAAACTAAACACACAATAACTGTGAACAGACAGTGGGAACCTACTTGGATATGAGCACGGTAGAGTAGGCTATATAGAAAAATCTCCCTGAGTATTTTTTTCCCCTGTGGGTCTCTCAATTTTTTCATTCTGTAGAGCTAACCAAATATGAAACATTAAACACAATCCTTGAGCTCAAAGCCAGCTCCAAAAATGCCAACTGTGAAAATGTTGCTGAATGACTCTGCTCTGTTTATCATATTAAGATATATTTTTTGATGAGAAAAATGCTAGATCGTAAGTGTAACATAATAGAAACAGCAAGCACTGCCAGCAGGTCTGAGGAAGAGAAAATAATTCAGGGATATTGTCATCTGTGGGCCAATTTATATTGTCAGACAGCAGATTCACGTTAGTCTCTGATGCCACTGCAATAATGGCATAATGTAACAATTGAGCAGAGAATACCTATGTGGTATGGCTATATCATGCCGAATATTTATACTTGTTAAAAGTATTTCAAGACTCATTCAAAGGGAAGCCAGAAGAAGCTAAAGACTTGGATTACAAAAGAGAGTATTAAAAACATTCCTAAAGAGACATGAGTATTTCAGCCACTGTTTTGTGATGGCAAAGCAAGTCCAATGCTACATTTTATTGATTCACCGAGTTCATGATTAAAATAAACTAGCATGCTTCATTTAAAAAAAAAAAGTAAGGAGGAAAAAAAAGGCTTTTTAACAGTTCCTCACGGCAGGCATAATGTGCATCTGTGGTCTGATTTACTTCACATGCTGCCTTCTCTAGCATCATGTTAAGTTAGGGTATTAGCATGGCAGGTCACACAGTGGGAGAGACCTTTTACTAATCACTACACATCACTTACTACTGGCACACAGCTCATTATCAAGAAATCCTCCAACTAGCTGGCTTTCAAATATGCTTACCCTTTGATTTTCTTTCTCTCTCTTTTTTTTCCTTCAGAACAAAGATTATACTTTTGCATAAAAGCTTCTGTTGTGTAATTTTGTCAACTAGGGTTCTGAAGTCAAAAAGGCACCCAGTTAATTTCCCATGATTATAAAAAGAAGACTGCAAGCTTGCATCAATGGTAGGCCTGTAATCTTGGGTTTCATTAAGAAGGTCAGAACATTTTTATTTGTCACCTATTATTAAAATGTTTGAGGGCTGCCATTAATTTTATTTTCAGGCCACAGAAATCTCACTGGAAATTAACATGTAATCCTGCTGTTGCTTTATTGCTACTTTTAGTAGGTAGGATATAGCTGCAGGAACTAAGAGCTCTCCTGCAATTTCCAATTGGTTACTCTGGACAAATGGCAGGTGACTAATGCAAGACAAACTGTACAACCGAGGAGCAGTTAGTTTAATTTCAGTTCCTGAAAGCTGGACTGAATCTGAATCACGAGTTGCCCCCTGCTCATACACACAACACATTTTATATACAAAGACTAACGTCATGTGATCATTACAGAAAACAGAATTTAAGAGCCTAAGAAAATAAAATATAATTGGACAAAATGAAATGATTTTTAGCTCACCAGCCATTTGCTGAATGCCGCTGAAGGCACCCAAGTTACTGGAGGAAGTTGCTTGCTGCAGAAGCTGCAAATTAATAATAAGATGATCATCGTCATCTAAGCAATGTTACAAAAAAGCAACAAGATTAAAACAAAATTATTCATCAAATTAAAGTTGGAATACTTATAGTTTCCTTTACTTTTACATGGTCTCTTGCTTCTGCCTATTGTTGGAATGAACATCCCCAGAGTTGATGCTGTAAATCCATATTAATGTCTAATCTCTATTAAGAAACACACAGACACTGGGGAAACTCAATAACATCGCTGCTTTAAAACAATTAATCAATTTACTCTTTTTAACAACCAGGTGTTAAATCTATTTAAACCAACATAGCGTGACTAATTATAACCCTCTGCAGTCTAGTAGTTACCATAACTCATCTCTGTCAATCATGGTCCATTCTCACCCAACCCCTTAAATTCAGGTTTCTTTCTTTATCATCCTTAGAACAAGGTACATCAAGTGCACAGATATTCATTAGTTCATATGCTGGCACTTAGCTGATAATAGTTTCACTATTAACAGTTGATATACTGGGTGGTTTTTTTTTAAAGACTGCCAGCTAAATGAATGTCTATGCAGATTTATAACCACCCTACCCCATATATACACACACAACTGATTTATGCAATCTGCAGACACAGAGAAACAAATCTCTGAGCACGTGGAAATGTCCCAGTTGTCAATATGCCATATTCTGTGACCATTCACAGCTTCACAGAGGCAAAAGGCAGAGACGCCTGATCACTTGAACAATAAGAGAATCTCTGTTATCAGCCTATGATTTATGACACACTCAAGCTGTCCCAGATTCCCCCCAGTAGAGGGCATCTGTACAATGCAAGGTAGTGAGCTCATTTTTCTCTGGTAGCTTTCAAAGAGTCAAAGAAAATGTCATTTTAAAAATGCCCAAATGCCCATCAAATGTACCTTCTATAAAGCAATATGAACCTTGCACATTTAATACCAGTAAAAGAGCATTTAATTTATAGACTTTCACTAGTTAATGTGATAGCCATTTTCAAATATATTAAAAGATTAACTTGAATGAGTACAGGGAATATTTCTATGTGAAACTGATATGCAGAGTAGAATTAAATTCAAAACATTGTGGATTCAAAAGACCATTCACAAACACAGCTGAAGAAGGTTTTCACATGTCTACCTGATCTCTGAAGGCTGAAGATTTTACTTTGATAAGAGAAAGCATCCAAAAAATGTATTCACATTTTTAAAAAAGCAGAATTTAATGTTCAGTGGAAACATCAGAATGAAGATGTATTTCCCAGCTGAAATAGAATTTAAATCTTCAGAAGACTGCAAGGCACTGAAATAACTTGAGACTTTCATTCAAAATTGCTGTTATTATTACAAAATGTTTTATAGAGTGCCATAAATTTATGTGGTGCTTTCAGGAATAAGTCATATTATCTGCCCTAAGTTAAAATGTAGGGAGTTCCATTTTATCAGGGTTCACTATTATTAGCTTCCAATGTGCTAAGATAAATCAGTTTAAGTCTAAATAGGTGGTCACTAAAACAACAAGGAGTCCGGTGGCACCTTAAAGACTAACAGATATATTTGGACATAAGCTTTCATGTGTAAAAACCCCACTTTTTCAGATGCATCACGTGGTCACCAAATTTCACAAGAACTTACAGCTAGGTACTGTGGTGTGAGTCCTCCAAGGCCTGTGAGGTTCCCCCAAGTGGCAGTGTTGAGCTGTTGCATCTGTTGTGCCAACTGCTGTTGTAAACGCCTCTGCTCCTTATCCTTTTGGGTATCAGCAAACTTCACCACTATAGGCGAAGAGCAGCCCTATGATTGGACAGATTGGAAGAGAAAGATGTTAACATCACACACATTTACATGATTCTACCTTGACATGTTCTTACCACATTTAAATACATTTGAAATAACCTGAAATTATTTCTGAAATTATGCTTATTAATTATTATTCAACTATTTTAAAAATGTGGCTCTTGAAAAATTATTAATTTCCTCTCTCTTTTCACCGAAATCCTTTCCTTCCAGATCTTTGTGTATGTTCAACAATCTGAGTGCCCCCGGAAAGACAACAGATTTTATCAATGCTCTTTAATTAAGCTTCACGGTTCATGTGTTTCAAAGATGGACTTGTCTCTTTCTTTTCTGTCTGCATTCAAGTAATAGCCAAAGACACTAATGGACATCAACAGTGCCACATGAATGAAAACAGATCTCCTATTTTTATCTAATTTTGAAACTGTTTGCTTTCAGATACAAACCTCAAGATTTTTTGTTTTAAATCTACAGAACCATGTAGCATCATAATGATTCCAGTTTACTTTTGGCAAATGGATTGGACCATTCCATGATTTGTAGAAACCATCTGTCTGAGTTTTATCCTGCTGCCCATCGTTGTAGTGTCTGAGTCCCCCTCCATCCCCTACCCACTGTCATGCTGATTTCTCTTCTATCCCCAATCCGAGAATCATGTCGGGTACTTCAGATCCAGAAATATAGCAGGATTTTAGACACAATTTACAGTGTGAAATGGGGGTTTATGTCTAACCAAACTCATCTCATGGCTACTCTCACTACACTGTGAGCTTCTTCAGAAAAGTTCCTATTCTCTATTTCTGCAAAGAGTAGCCATATTCTCTCTCTCCGAGGAACCTCACAATAGGACAATGATAGGAACATTCACAATCAACAGACAAAATGACGAAATAAGCCACAGTAATAATATCTTTTGTGTGAAGACCTCCCATCAATACCATTCCTTTAGAATTATCATCTTAGAAAATGATCACTTGAGATGTATTATTCCACCCTCAGTACCTTGCTTGTATATTTCATTGTAAAAATGTCTTTCAATTTTTCAGTGAATAAAAACTGAGATACACACTTCAGCAATTGAATAAAGATTACGGAGGAGTCCGCTTGGTATACAATTGCCTCTTCTCAGTGATTTTATACTAATATTAAAATCAAGCTATTTTATTTTTTTTTAAAAAATTGAAATATTTTTCCAGTTTAGCTAATAAAAAAAGGTAATAGCAAGCTTGTATCCCATTTCAGATTGGCTTTGGTGGTATTAGGCTAAGCGTGGTGATAGTTTACTGCTTGCTATGTGTACATACGTGAAACTCTTACGTCTGTTTTAAAGGGAATATAAATGAATTTCAAAATGACGAAATAGTATATGGCTGTTCCAGTACTCAGTTCTGCAGCTCAATACTCAGTACAACAGCTGATATCATATATATGAATGCTGAAATGCCAGTGAATTGTATAAAAACAATCTCTCTGCAATTTAGGAATCTATAATATTTTTTCCAATTTCTGCTCTTATTTCATCATTTTCAAAGGAGCAAACATTCTGAATATTGAAATCATATGTAGCAAAATGGCTCTATATGAGAAAAATGTTGCTATTTATTCCATGTTAACAAATTAGTGTCTCCTACTAACCCTCCATTTGAGTGATTTAAAAAAAAAATACAAAAACGAGGTAGAAAAGCAGAAAATGAGGGCAGTGATTATGGCTTTAAAAATGAGTTGCTTAAACCAGGATAGAGAATAAAAGGCAAAGAGCAATAGGAACAGTCATTATTTCCAGGAGACACTTGCTCTTCTGAACATGAACATTCGCATCATTTTGAGTCACTTTGAAAAATACGTTTTAGTCAATGATGTGTGCCAAAGAACTGAAAATAATGAAATCAGAAAAAATAACTTCAGTGGTTGAACTGAAACTTGATTGCATAACACAATCTTCCATTTTAAACGTCCTTTTTTTTCACTCATAAAACATGAAATCAAAGTGCCCAGGGGCAATATTATTTCAGAGAGTGTCCACATTTCATAGCACCTCTCAAAAGTCAACTTTTTATCGTCATAGCATTGAGATTAATAACCAAGAGGTAGGAAATGCTTTTGAATGTTGACCAGAACAATACCTTCTTTCTGTCTGGAGAGGTACCCCCCATTATGCAAGCAGCTATGGGGTATCTCTACCTCATCATTTTATGGCTGCTTTTCGTCTCCCATTCTTGATGGGAAGCACTGCCTATGTACCTTTCCTTCTGTTGGGAAGATAGAATGTGCAGACTCCTATTGGTACCATGCCATGAACTGGTGAGCTGGAAGGGCTGCTCCACCTCCCACAAAAGAGTGAGCACATCAGTTCTGCTACAGACCTGAGTCCAGCTGACATCATGATGCTCAAGTCCAGGATATTCTGAACCACTCTGTCAGTTTCAGATCATATGTATACCCTAATTATAGGTGCAGATTCTCCAACCTTTAAGGCTGTTGAGTAGTACTTTCCTCTGAGAGTAGTTATTTATCTAGGGCTAAATTGTGATACACTTCCTCACTTCAAACAGTTGGATTACCTGTGGCATAAGGTACTATTCAACATAAGGAAGTATATCACAATGGGGCTTTGTTTGAAGTATGGTACAATACTCAGCATATGAAAGGGAGAATCTGACCTTTAATGATTATTTCATTTTACAACATCCGCTGACCTGAGGGTGATTCATGTGAAACTCATTACTCTAGACCAAAAATACACTGGAACACATGGAAAATACACATCAAACCCACAGCATTATTAACAACACTTCTGTTTTATGTGGAACCAAAAAGTAGCAAAAATATAGTGACCCAAATTAATGGGGCAGTGCATGGCAGAAAAATAAAAATAAGCATTATTCCAATGAACTAAAATGTCATTTTTTATTCCATATATAGTGTCATAGTGCACAGTAAAATATATTAGGTAACAGCAGCTTCCTAGTGAAGATAATTTCAATAATTCTGATTTTTTCTCTGGCAGATTCTCATCTACCACTGTATATTCAGGGTCTATAAAAATGCATTGCACTGAAAAGAAAACACATTGATTATAAAATAAACTTAACCAAAGTCAAATGTGATGTTTGGAAAGACAGTAGCTTTGCAATGCCAATATCATTACTGGAAGAGTACTGAAAACAGTTGACATTTCCATGCACTGTCTCTTTTTTTCCCTCTGTCTTTCCCTTCACTCATTACACAAAGCAGCTCAACGACATGACGCAATAATGATTGTTTAGTACCCAGCATGCTTTGGAAGACTAGAGCATTGCAAACAAAAATTACTTGAGAAAAAAATTGAAAGGCCCTCATTTAAAAAGAATAATAATTAAAAAAAAAGAAAAGAAAAGAAGAAACAAGTGCACATAACATCAAAAATGCCAACTCCGAGAAAATCATCAGTACACAAAGATACGGTATACATAATACAGTATAACATGCACTCAAATGATTAAACTAGAAGATCCAGAAAAAGTAAAGGCTTAGTACTCTTGTGAGACCTTCTGTGCAAAATTCGGAGACCATGACATAAATCACAGACTAAAAAAGCTGAGACCACCAGATGAGCTTTGGCAATGCGATAACTATGCCGATAAGTGGATCTTACCCTGAAACTGTAGTCGCATCAGGTAAGTAAAGTTAAAGCTTTGTGTTGCTCATTATTAGAAAGCACAATGCCATTTTTAGGGAATAAAAGATTGCTGCTTGTACAGAGCCTGATGTGGCAGTGCACTGCAGCTAGCCCAGCTATTCAATGTGCTCTGACATAATTAGCATTTTTACTGGCCACATGAAGTAGGAGAAATTATATTAACTTAAAAAGAGAATCCATATGCAACCCCTCCAAAATTCACAAACATATGCACTAGGAACTTGGCACGGCCAGGTTAAAAATCTTTTTTGAGCCTTTTCCCAGGGTAGCACAAACTTCAATGTTTCAAAATCCAGTAAAGTGAGGCTTTTTTGTTTTTGTTTAAGTTAAAGGATAATTTAGTCCCCAGATATGTTTTTATTTATTTATTGATTGATTGAAATGTTTATTTTCTATTGAATGCCACTGGACCATTATAAAAGCAATGCTTGGGTTCAACCCAGAGATCTTTTTACTTATGTTTCAAGATCCTTCGGAAAAATAAATGTCACAAAAAGAAGGAGAGTGAGTTTTGTGAAAGTTTAAAATCTGTGAGATTGTCACGTGGCTGATCTTCTCCAGGAGACCATGGCTTTACCATTCACAATCATTTGCACAAAGAAAACAAAGAAAGGGCAGATGATACAGTACTGTACCTCCATGGTCTGAGACTGGTGCATGGCTTTGATTGCATTCTGTGCCATTGCCCTTGTAGAAAATGTAACAAACGCACAGCCTGTGGGAACAAGGGGACAGGGAGCAGGAAAGACAAAAAACAACAAGACAAAAGGATTGGACGCTTGTTAAACCAACACAGTCTACGAGAACGGCCACAAGACGACACTGTTCTCAGTAGTACATAAAAGTAAACAACTCCTCTAATTTATTTATCAACAGTGCTGACTTGCTAATCTGACCGTAGATGAAAGAAAAAAAAATTAGATTGGTGGGGGTGGGAGAAAAGGGTTTGGAGGTTTTTGTTTTGTTGTTGTTGAGCCACAGGGTTTGAAATAAGCAAGCCTTGTTTGTATGCTCCAAAATGTAAAGTTTGGATTGCATATTTTAATCCCTTCCAAAGCATGCATTAGCAGCTACCTGCTATTTTTTTTTAATTTATGGCTGGTTTAAAATCAACTGCTGGCATCACTGGCAATTAAGTAGAAATTTAAAGAACTCATAATGCCACTGGTAAATTTCATCAAGATGGTGTGAACACAAATAAGAATGAGGAAAACACGTATTAAATGCTTTGAAACTAAGTGCCAGAGGACCTAGTGATGCTGCCAGACCAAATTCAGTAATGCAGGTGGAATTTAAATAGTTTTTAAAAATGAATTTTTCAAATAAAAATCTTTACGAGTTTTGCTTTTTTGAAGCATACAAGCATAATTCTCTGATCGACAAAATCTATGACCTCCTTCAAATATACTGGAGCGGTGTGTGTGTGTGAATAATTGAAAACCACTTTTTCCCTTTTAAATCATAGAAAAAAAAATAGCTCAGTGCCGGAGCTGTTTCCCCCTGCCGGCCTCCCCTTTATTGCTACTCATACCAACACTGGGCATGGTGTAGGTCAAGTTTAGTAGCGCACGGTTCACTGCCCTTTTAACTAATAAAAACACAGCCTTCTGAAATTTACATTTTATTCTTCTTCATGCGCCCTTGGGCATCTTAAAGAAAAAGACTGTGAAATTAATGCAGATTCAGGCTGATTTTGTAATAATGCCATGGCACACTAAAAGCTTAGCTAAAGTAACACAGACTTATTTCACTTGTGATCTCTAATGACTTTAACAGTGCATTGATTTTCAGCTCTCTTAGCCTTGCACAGTTTGAACTTAGGTTTCAGAGAATAATTTAGTGTTCCACTCAATTTCCTCAAAACGTTATTATTATTACTGCTTAAAAGATTTCCAAATGAAGCAAATCTAAACACAGAGAGGCAGAAGCATATTGTCATTTTAGAGCTAATGCATGAAAGCTATGTTCTGGCACCAAAAATACAATATTGTTGCCCCTGTGGCCAATGGGCAAAATAAACCATTTTGCAATCCAGCAGGAAACAGATTGCTTGGTTTATGTAAATCAATTTGTGAGCCATAAAACATCTTTTCTCTTTTGATCTGTATGTACCTGGTAAGATTATCAAGTCAAGACTGTATTAACATTTTAATCAAACAACAGTAAGAGAAAGCAATGCCTGATCATTACCCAAAAGCACTACATCTAGTCATGAAAATAAAGTCAATGCATTTTTGCATCATGCGGTCATTTTTAAAAAAAAATATAAAATCCCTTGATACAAGGGAAACTAATCCACTATGCATCTTACTGATAGATTAGCATCATAAATTTTAAAGTTAGAATTATTTATGCAGATTTTACAGTAGTATTGCGCTACTTTATATATTTCTTAGATAACAGAACAGCTGATGATGTTTTTATTATTTAGACACATTATATTGCTACTACTGTTATCCAGAAAAAATTTTTGTTGAAGAAAATAATTTCACAAACATCTTTCTATAAGGCATTCTAGACAAAATGTGTAGTAGAATGGTAAATAAGCTACAGTACCTCTGCTAGACTCCATATTGATGCTGTGCACTAAAATTAAAGAGGCCCAAATTTACCATCAGTCTCAAAGTAATCTCTCTTAAAAACATTATTAATATAGGAAATAACACTAAGCGTTCTCATTTCTTATCTTGTGACTTCAATGGGGGAGAGAACAAACTATTAGAGACATATTAGGGGGAAAACATACAGAGACTTTGATAATGTTGCTTTGAATGGTCAAGGAACCGTTTCATTCACTTCCCTTGCTCTTATTATCCAGAAGCTTGTACCATAGTGACAATTACCAAGTGGAGGTTAAGAATGCAAAAGAACCATGTAAAATGTCAACAAGAATCAATAAGACACAGTTTATGCATTTATCACAATTTCTACCCAGCAGTACAGCTGTAAGTAACTTTCTGAGAAATGTTGCAATTAGCAGGTCTCAAAAGAAAATTGAAGCAGCAGACGATTAAGCTATATGGCCATATAGATGGAGCAGATTACGCCCCCCCCCACCTTACTCACTCCCTGCTCATTCCCTTTTTAACCACAAAGCTAAGTCACTGGGGGGCTTTCACTGCCAATATATGACAAAGCCTACCTCTTCACCCCCAACCCAAGTTCATTTGAAAGGCCTCTAACTGTTATGTTCAGGCATGAAACGATTTTTATAATAGTAAAATACCATACACAGAGCTATTCATTTAAAGGAAACTTGTTCCCTGTGAAGCCCATGACAAATGTGTGTGCACCCTTTGCTCTTTTCCAAGATGCTCAAAATCATCCTATAGAGCGAGGGAGGCTGAATTACATTTTCATTATGGTCTGTGGGGTCAGGGCTACAAAATTTGGTCCACATCCTACCCACAATCCACAGCAAATTTCCAACTGATAACCACTGGTCAGTTGCACATATGATTACCTGACTTGCATAAACAATTGTGGGCACAAATTAAGTGTGCAATGCACTACTAAATTATTTTAAAACCTGGCCTTTAAAGTGTCATCATTAGAATCATCACAACATTGAGATGAATGAGTTCACAACTCTTTCCAACCATTGTTTCAGGCTAAAAACAATGTTTTTATATATAGCTATATATCTATATCTCTATAAAACTTTCCTTCTGCAAAATCCAAATCTGCCATGCTGGGGATGCTGCCGTGTGAATGGTAGGGATTACTCCTTTTACATAGTGTACAATCAACCTGTAGAATTCATGGCCATGGGTGGTTATCTGAGATACATACAGACAGCTTTATAACCATTAATAACACTGTAGCTATGCATGTTAAGATAAGACTAATCAAATCTCATGCTTCAAGAAGGATTTTCACAGTCCCTCACCTCATCATATAAAACACTGTATAATTGCCTGAGGCAAGAAGCATGCTTCCTCTGAAGCATCAGCTATCGGACATTGCCAAAGGCAGCATGGTTGGACCTGATGAACCAATTGTCTGATGTGCTATGGCAAGTTCTATGCTCCTTACGTGGCCAAGCCCCTTGCCTCAGCAATTCTCTTACTACAAATAGGAGCAGTGGAGCTCAGTTGGGGGGTAGAGGGGGAAGAGGAGAGGAAAATATAGTAACAAGAACATGAAGACACAACTTTTTGTTGCCAAGACAACATGGAAATTACTTCCCCTTAAATCACCAAGTGAGTAACAACAAAAATCATTTTGTAAATGTGGCCAACCTGTAATTCACCTTGCAATTATTTGTTATCTTTACTTTCAAAATGTCAGGGATCACTAACAGAAAAGAAAGGGGGTGAATTTCACTTATTTCTGTAAGGCTGCCTTCTAACCTGCTAGAACAGATAAATGATCGACTGGAGAAAGGTTTCTTAAAGTAGTTTTCTCCTACTGAGGGAATCAGGTCGCTCTGCCACAGTACAGGTTTTGGAAACATATCTATTACACTGGTCATCTCCATTGAAAAGATATCTAAACTCAGATGTTTTGTCTTTTCTCACAATTACAACAGATTTTAGAGAGAACTGGCAAACCTATCACCAATACATCTCTAATGCCTCTCCCCTCCCAAAATCCCAGGAATCTCTGCTCCAGGACGATTTTCAAAAGCACTAAGTTTTGGCCTAATCATGCTCTCATTGAAGCCCATTTATTTAGGCCACTATTGATCTCCTTTGGAGCTGCCTCCCCAGGAGCATATGCACAGTACTCCATAAGAACCTCTGTACAACCTTGACAAGACTTGTGAACAACACAGGGTGCAGAACATTTTCAAACGTGATTTCACCTAACTAAAACTAGCTTGTTTTTCAGAGAACCCACAACTCCCAGTGAAGTCAACGCGAGCTATAAGGACTACAGAATCTATGAATCAGATCACGTTTACTTACGTGGCTAAAGGTGGAGTTAAGAATGGAAGTTCGAAAAAACTGGCTTGAATGGATTTAAACATCAAATAAAGAATCAAATTTATTTAAAAATATCTCAGTGGCTTTTTACCAATCTAGTATTTCGTGACTTAGAAGAAATTTTGAAAGCTAGACAAGAGACTGGGACACTCAATTCCCATTAAATGTTGCTTTCAAAATCTCGGCCTCTGGCTATACAGATTGGGGTCTGGTGATTGCATTTTGTCTTTCCAAATTCCAAGTTCAACTGGATAAAACATTCTTCTTCACTTCTTCTCCTAAATGACAGGGGTGTTGTGTCCAGTCGATCAGCTGCCATATTTCATCCCAGAGATGATTGTACATCAGTGACTGTTGAAGTGATCCCTGAGCGCAGCCTATTTAAATCTGTAAAGTGCTTTGGCGTCTCTGGGAAGAGAGGCACTATAGAAATAGAAGACATTGTTAAAATGGAAACTTACAAGCAATTTGGAAGAGGTCTATAAAAGGAAAGAATCTATTCATATCCAATTATTTCTGGCTGGGTTTGCACAGGAGTTTTCCGTGCCTAAGAATTCCTCTGGTTCACATATTAGTGTGTTTCATTAAACGTAAAATTTGGGCAAGTAGTATAGTGTAACCTGTACAAGGGGCCATACTAATTAGGCAACTTTCCATCTTAAGAGACCACTCCAAGGTATCCCCAAATGTACCGAGTACAATTATGCAACATATTTATTGTAAAACAGAAAATAGTTTATGGCACAGATAAGAAGGGGATGGATCACTTGATGATTACCTGGTTTGTTCATTCCTTCTGAAGCAGCTGGCATTGGCCACCGTCAGAAGACAGGTCACTGGGCTAGATCGACCATTGTTCTGATCCAGTATGGATGTTCTTATATTCTTAGATTTTTGGTATGCCCCTGGGTAGTTGCTTACTGGAGAGATTACTCTGTGTTGTTTTCTACAGATCTGCAGCCCTGAGCATCAGTGCAGAAAGCATGAGGAAGGATGGTGCAGTGATTAGGCAGTTAGCCTAGGACTTGAGAGATGGGTGCCACTCCTTGCTCTACCACAGAGTTTCTGTTTGACCTTGGGCAAGTCACTCACCTGCTCTGTGCCTCAGTTCCCCATCTATAAAAACAGAGCTGATAATATTTCCCTGTTGTGAGGCTAAATATATTAAAGATTGTGAAGTGCTTTGAGATCCACTGATGAAAAGTTCTACATCAGAGCGAAGTAATATTATTACTATCTCAGCTCAAATGAAAGAAGGTTTTGGTGAAAGAGCCCTGGAAATTGAAGCCATCTCCTTACACATATCAGAGACACAGCAAGGTAACAGCAATATGCACTTCCCACAATGCTCTGTCTATGTGCTGGAATCTTGGCCTTGATTGGCTTTATTCACCTAGAGGTAAGACGACAGGTTCAATTTCTCATTCCCATTGTAATGGCAAAAGGAAAAAAAAAAATCCTTGGGAGAAAATCCTCTGAAAATCAGAGTCCATGAAGGTGTCTCAAAGTTGGATACCCCAAATCACTAATGATGTTGGAAAACATAGGCCCCAGTAGTTGGAATTTACATAGAACCAAACTAAAGTTAGACCTACACCGAAGACCACTTTCCACTGGCAACCCGAGTGACCCACTTCTAGAAATGGAAAGTTTTGTCAGTTATTGTCCTGCTTCAAGCCAATCTTTCTAGGGAAAGAATGTTGAAAAGATGTAATGAGGGCAAATCTGATACTTAGTTTTGTCATGGAGTGGCTAGAGAAAGAAGCTCGGGGTCTTGGTGCCTCAGTTCTATTTCCCCTCTTCTACTGACTTCCTATACAGCCTTAAGGAGATCATTTAAAATGACAGTGTGTTGAAAAGACATTCCCCCCTCATGAAACATTTGGAACTCAAAATTGTCATTTGAAATCTTTCATGGGAAAAGTTTGATTAGAATTTTCAAGTTTGATTCAAATCAAACATTTCCCTTGATTCAGTTTTTGATTTTTTTTTAAATTTCAAATGTTTGTTTGTGCCCTTCTCTCTTAATTTTCTGTTTTGACACTGAATGCGACAGCATGAATAAGGTTTAGGTTTTTTTGGCCCCCATTCCCCACTCCCACATGCTTTTTCCTCCTAATTTATCAAAACTTCTCCAACTTTTGAAAAGTTACATGGTGGCAAAAGGACAAATGAAACTGTAACCTTGCCAGAGTTGTCAACAACCTGAAAAATGGCAGAGTGGCAAAGCTGTAGTATAAAGGGCTTTGAAATCCTCATATAAAAGGAACTATCAAAGCCCCCCTTCAAGAAGCTGAACATATAGTCTCAATAGTGTTGTCTCCCACCCCATGTAGACTGAGGCTATGTCTACACTGTAATTAAAAACCTGCAGCTGGTCCAGGCCTGCTGACTCAGGCTCGCAGGGATCTGGTTAAGGGGTTGTTCAACTGAAGTGTAGACATTTGGGCTCAGGCTGGAGCCCAAGATCTAGGACCCTGTGAGGGGAAAGGTCCCAGAGCTCAGGCTGCAGCCCCAGCCTGAATGTTTACACCAAAACCAAACAGTACCTTGAGCCAGAGCCCCGTGAGCTCAAGTCAGCTAGCATGGGCCAAGCCACAGGTGTCTATCTGCCGTGCAGAAATACCCTTAGGAGTACCAGGCTAGCCATAAACCCAGATCACCTTCAGGGGTGGCTCATTATGTTACTTCAGCCTTGCAAAGCTGCTCTGAACATCAGTCAGAAAATCTCCTGTTCCAGGCACAGAAACTAGTCACCTGTTCTTTACCATAAGTCAAGGTGGCCAGCCTGTGGCTCTGGAGCTGCATGTGACTCTTCAGAGGTTAATATGTGTCTCCTTGCATAGGCGCTACAGATGCTAACCTTCCAGTGTGCTGAGGGGTGCTCACTGCTCAACCCCCTGCTCTGCCCCAGGTCCTGCCACCACTCCACCCCTTCCCCCAAGGTCCCTGCCCTTTCCCCTGAGCCTGCCATGCCCTCGCTCCACCCCCTCCCTGCCAGAGCCTCGCTGCGCACTGAAAACAGCTTTTGTGGCGGGCGGGAGCTGGGGAGGGAAGAAGAGGCATTGATTGGCAGGGCTGCCAGCAAGCGAGAGGCGCTGGGGCGGGTTAGTGGATGGGGGGCTGCTGGCATTCACTGTGGCTCTTTGGCAATGTTCACTGGTAAATTCTGGCTCCTTCTCAGGCTGAGGTTGGCCACCCCTGCCAATAAGTGATAATGTAAAAAATGAGCAATGATATTTTGCCCTTTTTTTTCTTCTTTAAACACACAAATGAACAATTCCTACTTTCTGCAGATGAATGGAATTTTGCAAAGCTGAATTTCTGCCTGACCAGGGGCTAATTCCGACACCATTCCTATCTGTTCTTTAAAACAGACAATCCCTATTACCAGATTTTTAACAGGACTCTAAGCATGCACTTGCCTGACTTGCTTAATATTGTCATGTTGAAATCAGACAAACAAGACTTTAAAAGCTGTGGCAATATGCATTTAGAGACCTTATCAAATGCACATTTTAGATCTAATTGTCTTTACACATACTTAGCAGGTTTGTTCAATGCATATTGTTGACCCAATTGACTACAGTGTCTGTTATATAAATCTGTACTTAGCAATACATCTCTGTAAGTTGCTATACGGAGCTCCTGTGATAAGGATAAGAGGATTTTATTATTATTATTATTGACTAATACTACTTAGCAGTAATATAGTGATTTTGACCTACTGATCTCAAAGCACTTTACAAAGGTACAGTAGACCCTCAGCATTATGAACACTAGCATTACAAACTGACCAGTTGACCACACACCTCATTTGGAACTGGAAGTACGCAATCAGGCAGCAGCAGAGACAAAAACAAATACAGTACCATACCATGCTGAAGGTAAACTACTAAAAAATAAAGGAAATTTTTAAAAAAATTTGACACAGTAAGGAAACTGTGCTTGTTTCATTTAAATTAAGGTTAAAAGCAACATTTTTCTTCCATGTAATAAAATTTCAAAGCTGTATTAAGCCAATGTTCAGTTGTAAACTTTTGAAAGAACAATCATAACATTTTATTCAGTTACAAACACTTCAGAGTAATGAATAACCTCCATTTCCAAGGTGTTCGTAACTTTGAGGTTCTACTATAAATGGGAAAACTGAGGCACAAGAAGAGCTTAAGTGAGTCTCCTGGGGTCACACAGCAAGTCAGCAGCAGAGCTGGGAATCAAACTCAGGTTCTTTGGGCTACCATTTGCATGTTCCATCCACAAGCTGACAGCTGTCTGTGTTGGCAGTAATGTTCTGGTAGACAGATCACAGGACTAGGAGCCAGGAGATTTGGGTTTCTTTAAAAAGTTCAGAGATTTCTGGAAACCCTTTTCAACAAGTGATTCAAAACCTTAATCATTCCAGTCAGTTCACTTTTGCTTTCACGTGACAATGGGGTGAAGTGCAGGACATCAACAATGGGAATTTTTTAAAAAGTGGTTTAAGCTGGAGGCTGAATCCCTCTACCTGTAGAACAGATACAGGAAAGGCATTGGCAAGATTCCCTATGCAGTCATATGAATCTGAGCTGTAATAGTGAGAAAATAGGACAGTCTCCATACCCCTCAGTCCTCAGGTTCACTGCTTAGACAGTCAGTTGTGTTTTCTTATTCTTAAACAGACATCCACCAACTGGGAACTGTGCTCCCCATCAACTCTCTAACTTCACATGGACTATAAAACAGCCATCAGATGGTAATGACTTTTGGCCACCATCTACTCACTGTACCTACGTTGCAGCCAAACCAGGTACAGATGGAAAAAACAAACCATTTTTCAGTTGCAGGAGCAAAGATCAGTGGGAATAAAGTGACTAAATGGAGACATTAGAAAGGTCATTTAAAATACATTGCTCCATCACTGAAACGTTGTATGATGTCTTTAGGCTACTTTTACACGAGTTTCAAACAGCTGGCAATACAAATTTGGAGTGGAAATGTGGAAGGACCTTTATCTACAGTGGCAGAATAGGTGTGACTTTATTAGACCCATATCTACTCTTGGCTTGAAACTACACTATCAACAACCAGTTCAACCTCTCTGTCTCCTTATCTAAGCACCTATAATCACACTCATCACAGAGTGTTACATTTTCCTTTACCATTGTCGACAGGGATTCTTTTTCCTATTCAAACTGTGAGGTAATCCTAGGTCTACCCTACAACATTATAGTCTAACATTGCTATACTAGCAACAAAAGTGTTGCTACTCTTCTGTAAGCAGGTTCCAAAAGTTGACTGAAAGCTTTCATTCCTTACTAAGAGAAAAATAACAGCTTTCTGCCTATCACTCTAGTCAGTAGCTGTCCTTTGGAACTGAGAATTCACATCTGTTAATATTAAAGATTCCTTCCCTAACACATTTTACATAGCTCCAAAGTTTGCATAAATACCACTAGATGTATTTTTTCATGCTCTTTATTTCTGAGGTATCACGATATGCTAATTTTTAAGGCAAGCTGATTGAGAAGAAGATGAAATAGTTGGGGTGTGGGCTCTTACACATGAGAAGAAAGATGGCCTGGGGAATTTAACATACTGGAAATAGTAATGTGAATGAGAATCCATTTAAATGTTGGAACTTGTTACAGGATTTAATTGTATTAGTTTTCCTTCTATTTTTAAAGAATTTGATTTTGGTTCTATGCCACGCAACAGTCCTCCCACCCAAAGCTGTCCTGCAACACTTCAGTTCAGTTCTTCAACACTCAGCACTTTCCCAGTGCTTGGTTTTCTCTCTTGATCTGATGGTTTTGTGATGTTGACAAACATCTGCCTGGAAACTGGGCTGTAGCATGGGTGTAGAAAGCAATTCAAGTTTAACAGGCAGGAAACAAAAGAGCCTAGTATCATATTATTGTGAGTGACTGTGAGAATAAACTCAAATATTAGAGAAGCTATAGCTCCGCTAAGCCAATACATCCCAATACCTGTTTGAGTGTGACATACCTGGAACACGCTCTTTGGTCTCCAAAGGTGAAAGCCTTCTACATTAACTTTAAACTACAACAACATCTACTCAATGGGCTACACTTGCAATACTCAATCAATTTGCAACTGGCGATAGCAATTGCCTCCTATTGAGGAATAAAAATACTCCCATTCTACCCTTTTCTGTAGGCTCTCGTGATCTGGGATTATGATGGAAAACCTCTCTTGAACAAGAGTTGGGGAATACTTGGATATCCACTAACTGGCTTCCTCTCCTAAATTATGCAGAGGAGTCAAAAAACTCTTATAAGACTCAAAGACTTGATTCTCTAGTTTATAATCTAGTCTAAATATTTAAATAGTTATCCAGCAACTCCCCACTGCAGGTTTATTTTCCTGTGGCCAAGATTTAAAAAATAAATAAAAAGAATATCTAAAGTTAGACTTCTAAGCCAGGATCATGCAACTTCTTGCCAGTCATGCAGCTGTGGGATGAGAGTCTAAGTCCATATAATTGTAGGCCCTGATTTTCCTCGGCCAACTCTCATAAACAGAACATATAGTTTTCCATTAATTTACAGACCATTTTTTCAGTGACTGATTTTTTTTATCCTTATTTACATGGAGATGGTACGGCCCCTGCTTTCCACCTTCATAGACGACCTACTGACACCCAGTTCCGAACCTATTCTGCTGGACTTTATATCCATTGTGGACAAACTGCTGCTCAGAATAATTTTTTAAAAAAACCACAAGTGGCTGCACATATAGAAACCAAAATCTAAAAGAAACAATATGCTTCAGAAGTTAAAAAAACCCACAAATTATTCTGTGTTTTGAAAATGTAATAAAATGCATAAACTGTGATTCCTATGTACTTTTTCATGTTTAGAGGGGGAAAAATATCCAAAACAGAATGATTGAGTTGTGCTTCTCCTTAATAAAATTAACAATCCCACATTTTAGAGTATTTTTTACTCCCTGTGTCTTAAAATTGTGGTAGCTGATATTATGGCACTGTTCCCCTAAGGCAGACAAGCTTGCCCTGATCCTCTTCCCAATTCAATTCCATATGTCATTAGCTGGTGGGAAGGATTGTTCTGTCTGAGTAATTCCAGGTCAATACAACAAAGGCTTAATATGCAGCAGGGGTCATTGATATAGATCTGCTTTTCTTTTTATTATATATTTCCAAGAGCCTTTTCCAGGTACAAAATGCTATATGCTGCATATCTAACGAGGTGGAGGAGAGGGGTGATCAGGTATCAAAGTCTGCATTGCACTTAATTTCCAACACAATAAAGTAGGAGTCTGGCATGTGGTCCAGAACTCGGGTCTTTCATATGACTGCACTATGCACAATGTTTGGCACGCCTGCGCTGGCTCTAATTGGACCTAGGGACTTGAGCTAAGAAAGCTCCCTTTATGAGCTCTGTCTGGGCAAAACTCTATGAGTTAACCCCTTTATTCCAGAGGCAATACAGAGCCACATTTTACAAATGGTTACAAAGAATGCGGGGGTAGACAGATACTATAGCATGGACCAGTTTGCATGGCCTCAGGTGCCATAAACTAGTTATTTGTTTTCCCTGATACAAAATACGAGTATTTGTGTTTGTGTGTGTGTGTGTGTGTGTTGAGGGGGGGTGACTTTGATTTTGTGGTAGGGAAAATAGGAGATGTCAGAGTTCAACGGTACCTTTTCAATCTGACAAACAGCGCGATAACACAAGTTAATATGTTGGCACTGAGACCTTTCTGACATTTGAAATAAAAGGTGATAATTTCAGTCACTGTGAAAAGTTCACGTGGGTAACTCCGTCATGTGGGACATATTACAGTGTAGCCTCTCGCTGCAGACAGTGGCTACATCTACCCTGACTGTGACATATAGCTCCAATTAGCACTTAAGGAAAGAGACTTTCTGCACACTCACCTCGGCTCAGCCCATCGGGTCCCCTAAGAATTCGGCATTCTTCTATCTGGCCGAATGGAGAAAACATCACCCTGATATCATTCTCATTACACTTCTTCGAAACCATTCCTATGAACAATTTTCTGTCTTCCACAGCTAGAAGATAAAAATAATGAATGAGCAAAGGCCATTTCATCTTTTTCCTGTGATCAATGCTTCATTACCACATCAAACCAAGCTCCAGTCATGTGAGTCTGGCTCTGCAACTGAAAACAAGTCCTAAGGCAAACATTTTATATTTTCAACCCTTCCCCCTCTTCCTCCCTGAATCTCTCTCTCTCTCTTTCTTTTTGTGGGTGCTATTGTCATATTACTTGCATGAATAAGACATTTTTCATACCCTTCCCCATCATGATTTCTAAGGGAAAGAATCATCCTGTGTCAGAGACTTAAGATATTTTTGCATAGATTCTAATTTGAATATGTTCCCTCTCTCTCCTCCACCCCATCTCCCAAATGCATGAAAGGAAGCAAGACAGGCAGTGGGTGGCGGTGGTGATGCAAAGTGCACATAATAAAATGAGTTAATGAAAAATACTCCGCAAAAACATTCTTATATGGAAAGGATCCTAGCTTTCCATTTCAACCAGCTGTAATGCATGGCACTCAGAAGCAGGTTTGTAGTGACTGCAATGGAAAGAATAATGCATTAAATTTTCCTCTCTTTTCCCATAATGACACAGTAGTCTCTCTTCAAACGGACACAATGTATGTTCCACGGCAGCACTTCAACAAGGGGAGTGCATATTACTTTCCAAAAGCCAAATCTTTTGACTGGTAATGATGTTGAGTTTGCAAGAATACAACAGGCACTTTGCCAAAGATATCGGTAGATTATCTCCTTTTTATATCGTCCACACGGCCAGCATAAAATTGGTTGTTCTAGCTGGGTGTGTATGCTGGCTCTGAAGTTTAACAAAAGCTTAACCATATGCTGGTATCAAAGATGGTATAAACTGCAATAACCCCACTCCGATCTGGAAGACTTAATGCTAACTAACAATCTCCCCTATATTAAAAAAAAAATCTAAGGGCTTATTATATGGTACATATAATGCTCCTTTCTTCTGCTATTGAAATGGCATGCAAATCCAATTCACTGTTAATGAGCAGACTGCCAGAATTTTGCAGGAAGCAAAGACAGACGGAAAGCTTTATTCCAGAGTATCTGTGGTGCACTTATTTATTTCTATTGTGCAAATTATTTTTTAATGAAGTATTTTCATTTCTGTGCTTATGAAAAATGAATCTTCCTTTGCACCCTGACCCACCCTGCATGTATTAGCATGTGTTTGTCAAACAGAATAAATTGCAGCTGAGAAGGAAGAAACCTATATATTTTCATGGGATTTTACTGGTATTGACACTTTTAGTGCTCTTAACATAATTTCAGTGATAAAAACAGAGGCTAATGTTTATTGAAGACAGAAGGGGTATTTGGAGTAATTTGTTTTTTAACTGGGTAGTACTTCTTTACTGAATGGTTAAGAAAGGCATTCTGCTATTTTACACAAGCAAGCATAGAGAAAATGCATTTTCCAGAACCCCAAAAACTAATGGAAATGCTTTTATTTTTTTAAAATTTTATTTTTTTTAAAAGAGAATTTAGATGTAGGTTGGGTCCATGATAGTGCTTGATAGGACATGACTGTTTTACCATTTATTGCATCTATGATTACATATATTAATCATTTCTTCATCCTTTATAAGCAGAACCAGAATATAAAGTGCAACCCATATTTTTTATAGGTATTTGTACTATCAACACCCATTTTACAGATGCTGAAACTGAGACACACAGAAGTCACGTGGCCTGTCTAGAGCCACATGATGATTGAGCTCCCAGCTCCACGCTCAATCCTACAGCCCGACACTGCCTAAGCCAATTAAGCAACTGCACTCTAGCCCCAAAGGGTTTCCCATTTGCTCCTGCTTACAGGGAAGGGTGAAGACTTTATCTTCCAGTAGAAGATAAAAAAATAAGGGACCTTAATGGATTCAGGGGATCTCTTCCTCCAGCCTATAAAGAAAAGCGGAAGATGCTACTCTGACAAAGAGCCACTTAACTTCCCCTCCCCCAAAGTCAAATGCTAAGATGTTTGTTAATTTTCCAGACACTAGCAGATGACAAACTCCCTACTGGGTCCTTCACTTTCACTAGTAAATCTACAAATATGCCATTTAACTAAAATGATTTTTGCAGGTTTGCAGCTGGACGGTGATTTTATAGTAAATTAAACACCCAGCTCCCGTGTACTGTATATCTTCAAAATGCACATTTCAAGGAAAATGCTCAGTGTACAGAAGACATATTGGTAGGATGACACGCCTCATATCCAATGCTGTTTGGTACTGCTGATCGGTGGTAAACTTTAAGAAATTTGTAATTTTATCTTGGCTAAATGCCTAACCACACAGAATGTTTAAAGGAGCACTGCCAAGATGAAGGCGCCTATGCAGTTTTTACTCTGTTGTAAGGCATGATATCAATTTAAAATAATACAATATACTTTCATGCAGAGAAAGGCATGATCTATTCCTATCAGCATAGGATGGGAGCCACAAATTCCTGGGTTCTTACACTGATTATCTCTGTGTTCTTGGGCAAGTTACTTAACCTCTCTGTCTTTCCAGTATAAACAAGAAGTGTTGTGGGGATTGATAGTTAAAGTGCTGTGAGGACTACAGGTCAAATACACACAAACAATTTGGCAGGGGAATGGGGTTCTCTACAGTAAAAATTGAGGCAGCTCACATATTTTGTCCATGTGGCTGGCAGTTTCACACTTTACCCAAGGGTTGCCAACTTTCTATTGGCACAAAACCTAACACCCTATCCCTGCCCCTTCCTCTAGGACCTGCCCCTGCTCTCTATATTCCCCCTCCCTCAGTGGCTTGCTCCTCCCCACCCTCACTCATTTTCACTGGGCTGGGGCAGGGTTGCGGGAGGGGGTGAGGGCTCCAAATGGGGGTGCGGGCTCTGGGGTGGGGCTAGAAATGTTGCAAGGAGTTGGAGTGTGGGAGGGGGTGAGGGCTCTAGCTGGAGATGAGGGGTTGAAGTGCAGGAGGGAGCTCCAGGCTGGGGGGGTGGGGCTGAGAGACTCAGAATGTGGGAGAGGGCTGCAGGTTGAGGCAGCAGAGTTTGGGGTGTGGGAGGGGTGAGGGCTCTGGGCTGGGGGTGCTGGCTCTGGGGTGGGGCCGGGGATGAGGAGTTTGGCATGCAGGAGTGAGTTCCAGGCTGAGGTCGAGGGATTTGGAGTATGGGGGAGGGGCTGGGGTGCGGGAGGGGATGAGAGTTCTGGTGTGGGGCTGGGGATGAGGAGTTTGGGTTCAGTAGGGGGCTCCAAGTTTGGAGGGGGCTCAGGGCTGGGGCATGGGCTTACCTCAGGTGGCTCCTGGTCAGCGATGCTAAGGCAGGCTACCTACCTGTCCTGGCTCCATGCTGCGCCCTGGAAGCAGCCAGCAGGTCCGGTTTCTAAGCAGGGTGCCAGGGGCAGGACTACACAGCACGTGCTGGTCTTGCCTGCAGGCACCCCCCTTGCCAGCTCAGAGCCGGTGCTTGGGGCAGAGGCAGCACGTGGAGCCCGGTAGCCCCCTACCTAGGAGCTGGACCTGCTGGTCATTTCCAGGGTGCAGTTCGGTGCCCCAGGACAGGACTTTTAATGGCCTGGTCAGCGGTGCTGCCTGGAGCTGCCAGGTCCCTTTTCTACCGGGTGTTCCAGTTGAAAACCAGACACCTAGTCACCCCACTTTAACCATTAGAGGTTGCTGTGCCACATACAGGGCCACCTGGGGGGGGGGCAAGTGGGGCAATTTGCCCCATGCCCCAGGCCCTGCAGGGACCCCCACAAGAATATAGTATTTTATAGTATTGCAACTTTTTTTATGGAAGAGGCCCCCAAAATTGCTTTGCCCCAGGCCCCCTGAATCCTCTGGGCAGCCCTGGCCACATATGTTACAGGATAGCAGGTGCTCAGAGTTGAGCAGAGCCCCAGAAATGGTGCACACAGCGGGCAGGGCCTGTAACCGAGGGTGGGGAGGGAGTGTGGGGAACAAGCGAGGCAGCCACCCATGGCTTAAAGCCCTGGGAGCGGAGAAATAACTAAAAAAAATGGTAGGGGGTGCAAATATGCTTGCTTACCCCAGGTGCTAAAATGTCTAGTTGCGGCACTGACCATGGGACCAAGCCTCCTTCCTCTGATCTTGACAGCAGTGCCCTCACCTCCCACCACAGTTCAGGAAAGTGCAGAGTTAATAGAGATAAGACCCCAGAGGAAGCCCCATCCCATGCAGGTTAGAGACAGGAGCTCCCATCCATCCCATGCAGGGGTGGACAGGAGCAGTTCAAAATTCAGAGGACAGATAAAAAAAGCACGATTTATTTGTTTAAATCACTTTTTTGGGGGAGGAATTCGTTCTGATGCATGGATTTTGGACTCAGTACTGCTGTCCGGCTGCTTTGCACTACTTTGCCAATGTAAAGCAGATGCAACTTGATATATAACCAGCCAGTTAACAAATGTATGGATGCTTTGCACTGCCGGAGCAGGACAAAGCAGCTAGAGAGTATCAGTGAATCAAGCCCTGTAAATGTACATTGGACTCAATCTTGAAGCTTTGTCTGCCTAGGTGGAGCCCTTGAGGAGTCCCCTTGAAGTCACTGCATTGCAGTAGAAAGGCATTTTTAGTGTCTTATTTTTACACTTCATTCAGTTTGCATGGACAGTGAAAATTGACTAATCTTTTTTCACTTCTCTGTTCCCAGTCCATCATTTCAGTTATGGATTCTCATATGTTAAAACCAAGGGGCTGTATTTGGGATCACAGCACTACAGGAGAATGTTTAAACAATTAAGAAATGAAAAATGCTATTAAGGGTTGCTAACTTCTCTCTTTCTTTCCTGAAGCTAAAATTCTATCGTGAAAATACATGACAGTGTCCCCTTAAGTGACTGAAACTATCATATTTAAACATATCTAGAACACTGTTTCCTTCTCAGAATAAGTTGTCCTCTCCTTTAAGCCAATCAAGTAACGGTTAATTATTTAAGTACAAATGTTTTTTGCCCCTGGAGGGAAAGAAAAAAGATTTTTTTATCCTTATTTGTAAGATGGCGAAAAACCTAGTGTACAATCTGTCAAAGTCACACCTGGATCTGGAACTGCTTGAATTAATTAACAACTTTTCTATGTGTTGGTGCTGGCATATGGCATTTAATTACTGCTTCCAAATCGGCAAGTTTCTCCACTTAGGATTTCAAAACCATTTCTTCACCCTTTCAGTGAATCAGAAAGTAAGTACAGGATAATGCAATGGAGAATTTTTCTTGGTTTCCCCGAAGTCTTGGCATTTTATAAAAATGGTCATATACTATCCTCGGGATATCTGTCCTGAGGTCCGTCATCAATGAGAGATGTACAGGAGGACAGACTAGAAGATATAATGGTCTCTTCTGGCCTCAAACTCTATGAATTTATGAGCACTGTATATTGCATACTTCATCTTTTCAAAGGAAGAACTTTTAGGGAGGATAAGTTTATCAGCTAATTATTTTAAGTATCCTCCAGTGAAAGAAATTCATTAGCACTAAGGATACTGCTCCATTTGCTCTAGCTGCAGAAGGCCCTGGGTAATATGAAACTGATTACATTTTGCTGCATCTGCATAGGAGGAGATAGGACCTGAAGGCCAGTGTACGGTCATGCTCTGCAGAGGCCCACCTTCACCCTTCATACAGAGGGGTGGAGAGCAAGTCTGGATGCTGCTACCCATATTCACCAGCCATTCTACCCTGCATAGGGGCACACAAAGGCTGAAAATGCCCTCAGACTGTAGAAGTGGCGAGGTGCTGCTCCACAGCTATTCCATAACCAGGCATGTGCGGGAGATGTCTGTACCACATCACTCCTATAGAGGTCTCTGACTCAAACTTGGCTTCTGGAGGTTGATATGAGGATAAGTCAGCAGAGGATTGGCTCCTAACTGACAAATAAAGCACAAGGGGGGGTGTCAGAGTTCAGGGCCACTTCATGCAAGTGCCCACAAGTCTGGTCGCTCATCCAAACCCTCTGGCATCTGAAAGTCTCACAAGAAGCATGTGTGAAAGTTACTGTGCTTTCTGTTTCCAGTTGGGGCAGAAATTCCCTTCCCATAACATTTTGGCACTTCAAGTCAAGCCCTGGAATTCAGAAGTGAGGAATTGTTTTTTAAAAAAGGACACTAAACAGAACATTGCAAAGCCGTCACACAAATTTTAGTTTTGAGTCCAGAACTGGGCAAACTGTTATCAGATCAGATCATCCAGCTTAATAGGATTTTCAATACTGTCACTCAGCAAATACTGAGTCTTAGAAATCCTGTAAAATTACCAAGGGAACATCAGCGCTCATATCAAGCTTCATTGGGTTTCATCAGCTCTACAGAGAGGTTGGTAAACTCAAGAGAACTTCAGTTTGTGCTTGCTATAGTTCTTTTATGTCTATCTATGAGCTACTTGGAACTTTTGGTCAACAGGAGTCTTCAAGCTTTTTGAACTTTTAGAAGTTCCAGTTACCAATAAAACCTAGTTCAGTTCTGATGCATCGCTTCCCATGGTGAGAGAACAAGAACTCCCCACAAATGCTCAAACACTACCCATCACAAAGACCAACCCACCTTGGTTAGCTCTTTATCTCTTCCCTAGACCTCTCTCTCCTCCTCCAGAGCTCTTTTCACCCTGCATACCCTGCTGATGGCATACTGTTTCCTTCCAGTGTGCCATTGGCACAGACACATGTCCTTCTTTAGCTGCTGGCACAGTGGCACCCGGAAAACTGATACCAGCTGTTCCTCTGAATTGCACCACTCTGCCTCCCCAAGCTACCAAACCTGTAGCTCACCTCCCACACCCAGGCTCTGATCCCACTTCCTGTATCTCTAAGGCGCTAAGCTACATTTATCACCGTAGCAGTAGCTTTCCTCTCCAGCTTCAAACAACAAAGAGTTCTCAACATTCTAAATGTGCATGTGAAAATTAAACATTGTTTGCTTTTCTTCAGAAGATTAATCTAAAGGAGGCCATTCCACCTGCTTACTTTCCTTTGGTCAGTTGCGACTTCTGTGCCTTCTCCCAAAATCTGGAAAACTTTTGGAGGAAAAAAAAAGCAACTTAGCTGTATTTAGTGCTGGTGAAAGGTGTTGGAGAATGCCTTGGAGAGCAAGGCATTTTATGCATGGCACTGGTTCAGGCATTGCAAAATTCCCTACAGTGCTTCGCCAATGTGCTTGAGTCATGTTCTGGGAGAACACGGTCTAGGGATGAGGGGGTTCATTTTTGGTCAATTCTCTACTGCACTTCTATTCTGTCCATGAGATTTTAGAGTGAAATTTACCCTATGTAGAAGGGCACATAGAAGGCTTATGTTGGACTTCATTAGTTCATAGGGTCTTACGTAGTACCCTTGCAGAGGAGAAAAAAAAAATCGGCCATTGAAAGCATGATCAATACTTGAGGTGGAATCCTGGTCCTCGTGAAGTCAGTGACAAAACTCCCAGTGACTTCAATGGGGCTAGGATTTCACTCAGTTTGCATACTCAGACTACTTGGCCTTTCTGCTGAGCACCCAGACAAGGGTGACGACTTTGTGCTAGTGGTGAGTGCTTTTTCGGTTTATGTTGATGTAAGCAGAGTCAGGATGAGCTGTACCCTGACATCTGGTGGTGAAGTATGGGAAGTGTGGAAAGAATGTCTGGAATGCAAAATCTCAAATATTTGCATAGGCTCGCCTAACCCATCCCAGACTGCCGAGCTGTGG